>NC_091188.1:19935899-20065899 GCF_040958095.1 Procambarus clarkii
CCCTTGGGTAAAAGTGACCATGTCTTTTTGGGAATAAAGTATGCAATGCGTTATAATCTGGAAGAAAATATGAAGGTTGATGCAATTGAAAAACCTGACTTTAGGAGAGGACATTATGGCAACCTCAGAAATTTTTTTACTGGGTATAATTGGACAGACTTGTTGCTAGGCAAGGAAGTGAATGAGATGTATGTCAAGTTTTGTGAAATATATGATAGAGGCACAAAAAATTTATACCAAAACAGAGAAGCAGAACTAAGAAACAGGATTGGTTCAACAGAAAGTGCGAGAGGGCCAGAGACCAAAAGACACAAGAATGGAATCAATACAGGAAGAGGCCAAGCCCCCAAACATACCAGCGATACAAAGATGCGAGAAACAACTACACGGCAGTGAGGAGAGAGGCAGAAAGAAATTTCGAAAAAGGGATTGCAGACAAATGTAAAACAGAACCAGGTCTATTCTATAAATTTATAAACAACAAATTGCAGGTAAAGGATGATATACAGAGGTTGAAAATGGGAAATAGATTCACGGAAAATGAAAAGGAAATGTGTGAAACATTAAACGAAAAGTTCCAAAGTGTGTTTGTACAAAATGAAATCTTCAGGAAACCAGATACAATAAGAATTCCAGAGAACAACATAGAGCACATAGAGGTGTCTAGAGACGAAGTGGAAAAAATGCTCAAGGAGCTAAATAAGAACAAGGCAGTTGGTCCAGATGGAGTTTCACCATGGGTTCTGAGAGAATGTGCATCTAAGCTCAGCATTCCACTAAAACTGATTTTTCAGGCATCCCTGTTTACAGGAGTTGTAGCTGATGTGTGGAAAAAGGCTAACATAGTTCCAATCTACAAAAGTGGAAGCAGGGAAGACCCCCTTATTTATAGACCGGTATCATTGACAAGTGTAATAGTCAAAATATTGGAAAAAATTATTAAAACTAAATGGGTAGAACACCCGGAGAGAAATGATATAATATCAGACAGAGAGTATGGTTTTCGATCTGGAAGATCCTGTGTATCGAATTTACTCAGTTTCTATGATCGAGCAACAGAGATATTACAGGAAAGAGATGGTTGGGTTCACTGCATCTATCTGGACTTAAAAAAGGCTTTCGACAGAGTTCCACATAAGAGGTTGTTCTGGAAACTGGAAAATATTGGAGGGGTGACAGGTAAGCTTCTAACGTGGATGAAAAATTTTCTGACTCATAGAAAAATGAGGGCAGTGATCAGAGGCAATGTATCGGACTGGAGAAATGTCACAAGTGGAGTACCACAGGGTTCAGTTATTGCACCAGTGATGTTTATTGTCTACATAAATGATCTACCAGTTGATATACAGAATTATATGAACATGTTTGTTGATGATGCTAAGATAATAGGAAGGATAAGAAACTTGGATGATTGTCATGCCCTTCAAGATGACCTGGACAAAATAAGTATATGGAGCACCACTTGGCAAATGGAATTTAATGTTAATAAATGCCCTGTTATGGAATGTGGGATAGGAGAACATAGACCCCACATAACCTATATATTACGTGAGAAATCTTTAAAGAATTCTGATAAAGAAAGAGATCTAGGTGTGGTTCTAGATAGAAAACTATCACCTGAGGACCACATGAAGAATATTGTGCGAGGAGCCTATGCCACGCTTTCTAACTTCAGAATTGCTTTTAAATACATGGATGGCGATATACTAAAGAAATTGTTCACGACTTTTGTTAGGGCCAAAGCTAAAATATGCAGCGGTTGTGTGGTGCCCATATCTTAAGAAGCACATCAACAAACTGGAAAAGGTGCAAAGACACGCTACTAAGTGGCTCCCAGAACTGAAGAGCAAGAGCTACGAGGAGAGGTTAGAGACATTAAATATGCCAAAACTGGAAGACAGTATAAAAAGAGGTGATATGATCACTACATACAAAATAGTAACAGGAATGGGTAAAATCGATAGGGAAGATTTCCTGAGACCTGGAACTTTAAGAACAAGAGGTCATAGATATAAACTAGCTAAACACAGATGCCGAAAAAATATAAGAAAATTCACTTTCGCAAACAGAGTGGTAGACGGTTAGAACAAGTTAGGTGAGAAAGTGGTGGAGGCCAAGACCGTCAGTAGTTTCAAAGCGTTATATGACAAAGAGTGCTGGGAAGACGGGACACCACGAGCGTAGCTCTCATCCTGTAACTACACTTAGGTAATTACACGCGCACACACACACACACACACACACACACACACACACACACACACACACACACACACACACACACACACACACACACACACACACACACACACACAATAGATGGACTTAACATAATAGTGGCAGTCATTTACAACCTTCCACTAAATGACAGAAGACCCAGACAGGAGTTTAATAGGAACAACATGGCAACCATTATTATAATAGAGCAGCTTCAGTTGCCTGCAGGAATGGATTCAGACTCTTAATAATGGGCGATTTCAACCATGGAAAGATAGACTGGGGGAATGAGGACTCACATGGAGGTGTACATACATGGAGAGCCAAACTCATGGAAGTGGCAACAAGGAACTTTCTGAGCCAACATGTCAAGGAACCCACAAGCATGAGAGGCAAAGACGAACCAGCTGGACTCGACCTGATATTCACCTTGAATGAGTCAGAAATAAAAGAAGTCAAATTTGAAGCCCTCATAGGAATGAGTGACCACAGAGTATTGACATTTGAGTACTTGGTGGAGGTAAGGATAATCTATTCAAGGATGGGATCGGAAGGGAAAAGACTGAATTACCGGAGAGGAAAATACGATGAGATGAGAAACTTCCTAAGGGGAATACCATGGTAAACAGAACTCAGAGAGAAGAATGTACAGGATATGATGAACTATGTCACCCAGAAATGCCAGGAACCTGCAGATAGATTTATTCCGGTCCAAAAGGAGAGAAGCGAAAAGCAACAGAATCCATGGTTCAACCAGGAATGTAAGGTAGCGTAGCAATTGAGTAAAAGAACATGGAGAAACTACAGGAATAACAGAACGCCAGAGAGCAGGGAGAGATACCAGAGCGCAAGAAATGAGTACCTCAGAGTGAGGAGAGAAGCAGAGAGACAGTATGAAAATGACATCGCGAGTAAAGCCAAGACCCAACGAAAGCTGCTTCACAGCCATATCAGCAGGAAAACAGCGGTGAAGAAACACGTGATGAAACTGAGATAAGGGGAGAATAGATACACAGAGAATGACAAGGTGTGTGAAGAACTCAACAAGAGATTCCAGGAGGTCTTCACAAAAGAACAAGGAGAAGCCCCTGCACTAAATGAGGAGGAGGCAAACCAAACAACCTTGGAGGCTTTTGACCTCACCAGTGATGAGGTCAAAAGGAATCTGATGGAGCTGAATGTGACAAACGCTATTGAGCCTGATGGAATCTCACCGTGGATACTAAAAGAAAGCGCAGAAGCACTAAGCATGCCATTTTCTATGGTGTATAACAGGTCACTGGAAAGAGGAGACCTACCAGAAAGCTGAAAGACAGCTAATGTAGTCCCAATATACAAAAAGGGTGAAAGTCAAGAGGCACTGAACTACAGGCCAGTTTCCCTAACTTGTATACAATGCAAGGTGATGGAGAAGATCGTGAGGAAAAGGCTTGTAGAGCATCTGGAGGGAAACAGCTTTGTAACACGCCACCAGCATGGGTTCAGAGATGGTAAATCGTTCCTCACAGGGTTAATAGAGTTCAATGACAAAGCAACAAAAATTAAGCAAGAAAGAGAAGGGTGGGAAGACTGCAATTTCTTGGACTGTCAGAAAGCTTTTGACACAATACCTCACAAAAAGGCTGTTACGAAAGTTGGAGCAGCAGGAGTAAAAGGTAAGGTGCGCCAGTGTGTAACAAGGGGGGGGGGGGGGGTATTCGTTCTTTACTTCGCCTCTTCGTTACTCTCTTTCTCTCTACCCCTCTCTTTACCCGTATTCTACTTTAGATCTCCATACCAAGGGACTCCAAACTTTTACTAGAGCCGACTCAACGCCACGTGGTTTTAAGACGATTGACCGACTTAAGATTCTACAACCCGTATGACGTGACATAGGCTTCTAGCAAAACCCTAGGGTCGCCTTTTCGCCGCCACCACCAGACCAGTAATACTGAGCCATGACCGAGGTCTGGATCGATCATGCCAATCAATAACTTTGGGGCTTGATCCCCACTAGTAATATATGGGAGGTTTATCTTTTTACGTTAAGCGTGGAATTAATTTACAATCAAAGGGAATAATGAATTCAGATTCGGTGTTAAAATCTGCCCATTTCAGAATAAGCCACACTGCCCACGTGGTCCCGGACAAATCAAGTAAATACATAAAGATGGAAAAATGAAAATGCAAATTACTAACTAATTCATTTATTCAAAATCTAAACCAAAATCTAAATAAATGCACTCCCTATTTTTTAACACTCCCTGACTTATACCTATATCGGCAATGAGTTGACCTACTCCCTATACCAACACTGAGCAAACTTTACCTTTTTGGCGACCAGCTAGATGTTTGTGCTTAGGTCTTGGAGAGAGGTGGAGTGGACACCTGTCCCGGGTTGCTCCTGATACCACACTGTCCTCTCTCTGATGCTCCTCTACCCAGGAGCCCAGAGAAGAGTATTGTTCCGCTTAGTTTACCAAGTTACTTAGCAAAGCATAAGTTTAACAACTAACCTCTGTTGCACTGAATGATCCAGATTGGTTGAATTATTTTAACTGAAGTTAATTACACAAGTATCTTAGGGAAGAACTATTCCCACTTACAAAATGACTATTTGACCTTTGAGAATTACTGAATGTGGAAACTCTACTGGTCTGTGACCGCCAGGTCCCCGAGGTCACTCCGCGCTACAGCCTAGTCCTGGCTCGTGACGTCACTGATGGTTACTTAACTCATTATCCTGACAATTAGGGTATTATTGATACTATAACCAAGAATATTATACAATTTGAATGAAGACTAATTTCTCTAAATAAGTGAATACTATAGAATGATTCATTATACGAAACTGTGAACAAAGGCGCCAGTTATTTTCACCGCCAATTCCCCAGGGGATGCGACCTTGCTGGGTCAGGTCCCCACGTGGGTCCAGCTTCCCATTCTCCCATGTCTGAGATAAAACATTCTAGATCATTCCTACAACAGCTAGTTTGTTACAAGTGGATAAGGGAGTATCTAAGCAACAGGAAACAGCGAGTAACTGTGAATGGGGGAGACATCAGAGTGGTGTGATGTCACCAGCGGAGTCCCACAGGACTCTGTACTTGGACCCATCCTGTTTCTAATATATGTAAACGACCTTCCAGAGGGTATTGACTCATTCCGCTCAATGTTTGCTGATGAAGCAAAAATTATGAGAAGAATCAAGAAAGATGATGATAGACAGAGACTACAGGACGACCTGGACAGGCTGGAGGAATGGTCTAGAAAATGGCTGCTGCAATTCAACTCAGGAAAGTGTAAAGTAATGAAATTAGACGAAGGGAGCAGAAGGCTGAACACCATGTACCTACAAGAGTCAATTAGAGAGAATGATCTGGGGGGTTGATATCACACCGAACCTGTCCCCAGAGGCCCACATCAAAAGGATAACCTCAGCGGAATATGCTAGACTGGCAACATAAGAACTGCCTTTAGAAACTTATGTAAAGAATCGTTCAGGACCTTGTATACTACTTATGTCAGGCCAATCCTGGAATATGCAGCTCTAGCTTTGAGTCCATACTTAGTTAAACACTAGACAAAGTTAGAGAAGATTCAGCGGTATGCCACAAGAATCGTTCCGGAACTGAGGTATGAGCTACGAGGAAAGGCTAAAGGAGCAGAAAGTCACGTCCCTGGAAGACATAAGAGATAGGGTAGACATGATAACCACCTACAAAATTCTGAGGGGAATTGACAGGGTGGACAAAGACAAACTCTTTATCACGGGAGGAACACGAACAAGGGGACACAGGTTGAAACTTAGTACCCAGATGAGCCACAGAGACATTAGAAAGAATTTGTTCAGTGTCAAAGTAGTTAGTAAATGGAATGTATTAGGCAGTGATGTGGTGGAGGCAGACTCCATACACAGTTTCAAATGTAGATATGATAGAGCCCAGTAGGCTCAGGAATCTGTACACCAGTTGATTGACAGTTGAGAGGCGAACCAAAGAGCCAAACCTCAACCCCCGCAAGCACAAATAGGTGAATACACACACAAACACTAAATATATATATATATATATATATATTTATATATATAATGTATATGTATATGTATATATATATATATGTATATGTATATATATATATATGTATATGTATATGTATATGTATATATATATATATATATATATATATATATATGTATATGTATATATATATATATATATATGTATATGTATATGTATATATATATATATATATATATATATATATATATATATATATATATATATATATATATATATATATATATATGTATATTAGTATATTTTGGTAGTAGTCTTTCCTGTAGACATATATTATTAAATATGACAAGCCGCCTGCGATAGCAGGTGGCTTGATATCTGCGAGGCACTACACATTAAGAAGTCGACACCAGCAATCAACAGGCAATTAATGCACAACTATATTCTACCCACTTCAAGACTCTGCACCAATATAGAAGCATGAAGAAATATGGGCCAATAGGCCCTTTGCAGTTACTTACTTTCTTCCCTTTAACTTACAAAATATTATACCCATTGTTTCGTGTTCTGTCTTGTGTTGAAAGTTTGTTTTCACCTCATCCAAAACTGTTGTAACATATCACCTCACCCAAATGCAGGTATAAAATCGAAGCTGTTTGAACTCTGTTCAGTTATAGTTGTGTGTGTGTAAACTAAAGTCTTTGAAAATGTAATAAGTTTTACGAAACGCGTTCAAGTGTCGCGTCAGACTAGAAACAAAAATTAATTTTGGAGAATTGATTTTTCAGTTACCATCAACAGAGAAAAGAAATATAAGAAACATAGAGAAAATTCGTGTTAGAATTATTAATCTTACTTTTTCGGTCATATTTAATAATATATGTATATATATATATATATATATATATATATATATATATATATATATATATATATATATATATATATATATAATGTATATATAGGGGGGTACCACCTCTGGTGCAATTATAAGGACCCACAACCTCAGAGAAGGGAACACAGAGCATTCAGGGAAAAACTTGCCATTTAACTCTGAATACGTAAGAGTGTTCGCTTCTCCTACCACCCCCCTTTTTTTATGGTGTACACTTTATTATGCAAGTTATACAGTTACGTATCTGATTTTATACAAAAAATTAACATTAAGAGGACACAAAAAAAGTTCGCTTCCTAGAGGCTGTAGATTTCCTCGAACTCCTCCGACGCCGGGCAGGAACCGAGGATGCAGCGAGCATTCCCCCTCTGGATCGCGACACTGAGGCGCTGAAAGAGAAAACTTGCTGCTCTAGGGTCTCTTGTGGTGTCAATGAGCTTGGAACCAAGATCCTTGAGAAACCTTCTTGCACTCTCTCCCCATGGGCCTAGGGTCTCAGACCCTATTGGAACGAAGTTGTACCGATGATCTAATTGCCTGTACTTGGCTGACTTGTCTCTTTCTCTGCATGTTGTCGCGGCTCCTGCTGTGCCGGCAGAGAGATTGATGTATGTGGTTGCCAGGGTGGATACACAAGTATAGTCCCATGCCAACTGTCTGCCACCCTTCCACGGTCGCAGTGTGATTCTGTCTGGTCGGCCGGCAAAGCTAACAGAGTCACGGTTCAGTAGGTTGCGGGGCTCTCTCTCTGCTGGACACTGAGCAGAGGCAAGGCTTCTTTTAATGATGCCATTGACTTCGTCGTGTCTAGTGTGCCAACCACCAGATTTTCCACAGTGCAGGCCATGCAATCCATATTCGTCAGCATCTGCCTCGCCGCAAATACACCTATGAACAGTGTCGATAGGGGCAGCAAGACGGAGAGCGACTGCAATACAGAGCTCCTGCGGATCAAGACGTGTGCCTGTCGCAGACATAGGGACTGCCTAAAGGAAGTCCCATGCATGAGGAGCCTCCACAGCTGTGAGGCGTGCATGATCACTGGGGTTGTTGCTGCCTCCAGCAAGGCTGTGGCTTTTTTGTCCACAATTGGGCTGTCCCAACTGGATTGTTTCTTGGCTTTCGGCATGGCTGGTCTGAGTGCTGGGTCTGCCATGGCACCCCATTTCGTGTCGCCTTCCGTGTAGTGGGGGTCCTGTATCCCTGCTACATCACTCAGGGTGTCAGGTAGAATTTCCTTAACCAGGCCATCTGATGCTGAGGAGGAAGACAGGAAGGCTGGGACAGCAATTTGGGTAGCAGTGCGGACACCCAAGCCACCGAGCCTAACAGGAAGAGTGGCTTGTTTCCACTGGCATTCGTTGAGGAAGAGGTTAACAACTTTTTCCAGCATGGTCTTCAGTAAGAGGTCATACTCTTCAAGCTTTCGGCTGTCGTAAGACGGGGCACACCTCAGAAAGTAGGTTAGCCTTGGAAGGGATAGGCATTTGGTGAGGAGATAAAAAGCATCGTGGGCGTCGATGTCACCTATTCTGTCTTCCATCCTCCTAAGATCTGCGATTTTCTTGTCAAGGATCTCCTCAATGGCCTTAGACCCGAGTGGGGCTCCAAGGAGAGTGCTGTTCTCGGCCCTAATGACATGGACTCCAGGCAAGGCAGACCTTATTCTAGCTACGATGTCTGGGTTGGAGGAGACTACTTCACACTTGGAAGGGTTCAGGACAAGACCCAGGCTTACTTCTTGCTCCCTTATTTTCCTGATATCTGCCAAGAGATGGTCTACGGTGCCAGCTATAGTGCCATCATCCAAAAACCAGATGTTGAACTCACTGGACAAGCTTTCGGTGATTTCTTTTAAGACTAAGCAGAAAAGAAGGGGAGCAAGAGGATCACCTTGCTGAACACCTTCACATGATCTGATTTCATGTTCACCAAAGAGCAGTTTTGACTCACCACTGTAGCACGATAGTATGAACGGGTAGAGGGGCCGGAAATGGCGATGTACGGCACAAAGTACTGCATCTCTCCTGACCATGTTGAAGGCATTCTTAAAGTCCAGTTTGAGCAGGGTCTTTTCATCAGAAATGTTGGTGATGTATGCTCGCGCTGCATGGGCAGCCGCTATATATATATATATATATATATATATATATATATATATATATAATATATATATGACTGAAAACTCACACCCCAGAAGTGACTCGAACCCATACTCCCAGGAGCAACGCAACTGGTAACTACAGGGCGCCTTAATCCGCTTGACCATCACGGCCGGACAAAAGGAAGTGATAGCCGAAGCTATTTGAACCACTTCCCCGCCGGCAACTCGGATGGTAATCTTGGGCATAGCATTTCACCAAATCACCTCATTCTTTGGGGGGCACGTGAGGAACACAAATGCGAACAAGCCTGAATGGTCCCCAGGACTATATGCGACTGAAAACTCACACCCCAGAAGTGACTCGAACCCATACTCCCAGGAGCAACGCAACTGGTAACTACAGGGCGCCTTAATTCGCTTGACCATCACGGCCGGACAAAAGGAAGTGATAGCCGAAGCTATTTGAACCACTTCCCCGCCGGCAACTCGGATGGTAATCTTGGGCATAGCATTTCACCAAATCACCTCATTCTTTGGGGCACACGTGAGGAACACAAATGCGAACAAGCCTGAATGGTCCCCAGGACTATATGCGACTTAAAACTCACACCCCAGAAGTGACTCAAACCCATACTCCCAGGAGCAACGCAACTGGAAACTACTGGGTGCCTTAATCCGCTTGACCATCACGGCCGGACAAAAGGAAGTGATAGCCGAAGCTATTTGAACCACTTCCCCGCCAGCAACTCGGATGGTAATCTTGGGCATAGCATTTCACCAAATCACCTCATTCTTTGGGGAACACGTGAGGAACACAAATGCGAACAAGCCTGAATGGTCCCCAGGACTATATGCGACTGAAAACTCACACCCCAGAAGTGACTTGAACCCATACTCCCAGGAGCAACGCAACTGGTAAATACAGGGCGCCTTAATCCGCTTGACCATCACGGCCGGACAAAAGGAAGTGATAGCCGAAACTATTTGAACCACTTCCCCGCCGGCAACTCGGATGGTAATCTTGGGCATAGCATTTCACCAAATCACCTCATTCTTTGGGGCACACGTGAGGAACACAAATGCGAACAAGCCTGAATGGTCCCCAGGACTATATGTGACTGAAAACTCGCACCCCAGAAGTGACTCGAACCCATACTCCCAGGAGCAACGCAACTGGTAACTACAGGGCGCCTTAATCTGCTTGACCATCACGGCCGGACAAAAGGAAGTGATAGCCGAAGCTATTTGAACCACTTCCCCGCCGGCAACTCGGATGGTAATCTTGGGCATAGCATTTCACCAAATCACCTCATTCTTTGGGGCACACATGAGGAACACAAATGCGAACAAGCCTGAATGGTCCCCAGGACTATATGCGACTGAAAACTCACACCCCAGAAGTGACTCGAACCCATACTCCCAGGAGCAACGCAACTGGTAACTACTGGGCGCCTTAATCCGCTTGACCATCACGGCCGGACAAAAGGAAGTGATAGCCGAAGCTATTTGAACCACTTCCCCGCCGGCAACTCGGATGGTAATCTTGGGCATAGCATTTCACCAAATCACCTCATTCTTTGGGGCACACGTGAGGAACACAAATGCGAACAAGCCTGAATGGTCCCCAGGACTATATGCGACTGAAAACTCACACCCCAGAAGTGACTCGAACCCATACTCCCAGGAGCAACGCAACTGGTAACTACAGGGCGCCTTAATCCGCTTGACCATCACGGCCGGACGTGATGGTCAAGCGGATTAAGGCGCCCTGTAGTTACCAGTTGCGTTGCTCATGGGAGTATGGGTTCGAGTCACTTCTGGGGTGTGAGTTTTCAGTCGCATATAGTCCTGGGGACCATTCAGGCTTGTTCGCATATATATATATATATATATATATATATATATATATATATATATATATATATATATATATATATATATATATATATATATATGTCGTACCTAGTAGCCAGAACTCACCTTCTCAGCCTACTAATGCAAGGCCCGATTTGCCTAATAAGCCAAGTTTTCATGAATTAATTGTTTTTCGACTACCTAACCTACCTAACCTAACCTAACCTAACTTTCTCTACTACCTAACCTAACCTAACCTATAAAGATAGGTTAGGTTAGATTAGGTAGGGTTGGTTAGGTTCGGTCATATATCTACGTTAATTTTAACTCCAATAAAAAAAATTGACCTCATACATAATGAAATGGGTAGCTTTATCATTTCATAAGAAAAAAATTTGAGAAAATATATTAATTCAGGAAAACTTGGCTTATAAGGCAAATCGGGCCTTGCATAGTAGGCTGAGAAATGCGTTCTGGCTACTAGGTACGACATATATATATATATATATTATATATATATATATATATATATATATATATATATATATATATATATATATATAAATGTCGTACCTAGTAGCCAGAACTCACTTCTCAGCCTACTATGCAAGGCCAGATTTGCCTAATAAGCCAAGTTTTCCAGGATTAATATATTTTCTCTTTTTTTTCTTATGAAATGATAAAGCTACCCATTTCATTATGTATGAGGTCAATTGTTTTTTATTGGAGATAAAAATAAAGTAGATATATGACCAAACCTAACCAACCCTACCTAACCTAACCTAACCTATCTTTATAGGTTAGGTTAGGTAGCCGAAAAATTTAGGTTAGGTTACGTTAGGTAGGTTAGGTAGTCGAATAAACATTAATTCATGAAAACTTGGCTTATTAAGCAAATCGGGCCTATACATTTATGATCGATGTTCCCTTCGGGAATCTTAATTTTAAGATGAATAGGAAAACCAGGGATATACTGAACATCTTGTTTCAGATTCTTTACTTTAAAATGCATAACGTTTCGAATACTTCTCGTATTCATCATCGGATCTAAAAGAAAAAAAAACAGAAATCACAGTCAAATAACTGATAAACAAAGAACTCATACTGAATACAATTGCCTATCAAAGAAAGGTAAATGATTAAAAAACAAAACACTTAGGCGCACTTAAAGTGATCAATACAAATAAAACTTATTAACTGTCACATAGGTAAAAGCTAATTAAAAAATCCATTAAATTACAAGAGGAATTTTATAACTACTGAAACAAACCATACTATTAAACTTACGCGAAGTGATCATCAGGAGTGAAACTTAATAGTTAACACTTAGATACTAAACACTATTACAAATATTCATATAATGACTACATTTCTATAAAAAATGTATATAAAATGCAAGCAGAATAAGCGACAATTATAAAGTACTAACCAAAATCTTATAAAAACTCAAATATTAAACAAATCTAAATACCAAAAAAATGTATTATATATCCTAAATAAAAAGATTATACAAATGTACAATGTCAAGACTTAAAATAAGTAAGAAAATGCAAAGACATGGTAAACTAAACAAAATTATAATAAAATTAAACTGCCAGAATGAACTATAAATCAAATTACAGATCCTACTGTGCACTATACAGTGTACAATTGAACAGCCGAAAGGTTGCTATTTAACAGAGGCCGCAGCTCCTTTATAAACAAGGATTCCATTACTCTAAAATCTTACTGTCAATTCATACAAGTGTCCAGAATTTTAAGTAAGTAATTATCAAAAGAAGGCACCAAACCGGGAAGGCTATGTAGCACCATCAAATGTGCGGAAGAATCAGAGGGCGCTAAATATCACCAAGGATGCCAATACGAGAACAAAAACGCATAAGGCGAACGATATCAAAAGTATCCGAGTCACTAAGAATTCTATTGAGGGACAGGTGATCACGAGGGGCAGTCGGAAAGCAAGACACACGCTCGTCCTGGAAGTAAGGACATTCAAGATGGACATGCACGACCGTAAGATGGACAATGCAGCTAGGACAATAAGGAGCAGGGCGGCGCTCCATCAAGTAACCATGGGTTAAGCGAGTATGGCCAATACGCAACCTCGCCAGAGCTGTTTCCCATCGCCGGTTACAGTGGTTAGAGGACGGCCACGAGGAAACACAACACTTATGAGTACGTAGTTTGTTACCAGTAACAGACGACCAAGAAGCCTGCCAACGGATAAAGACAAAGGAATGGATAGCCGGGTAAAGGTCGGAATATGGAATACCTTTACGCGAGATGGGACAAGAGCGGACAGCTTCCTTGGTGGCAGCATCCGCACGCTCATTTAAAGACACACTAATATGGCTGGAAACCCAACAAAACTCAACCGACTTAAATTTACTGTGAACAAGAAACAGCCAATGCTGGATCTCGACAACTACTGGATGAACCGGATTAAAGGACCCGAGAGTCATGAGGGCACTACGAGAGTCAATAACAACTACAAAGGAAGACTGACAACGAGAGAGTAGGAGACAAAGAGCATAGAGAATAGCATAAAGCTCCGCTGTAAAGATGCTAGTCTCCGGAGGTAAACGACATATATAAGTGCAATCAGGAAAAACAACAGAGTAGCCAACACCGTCCGCAGACTTAGAGCCATCGGTGAAGACAGAAACAGAGCGGGAGTGAGAAGAAAAGTGCTCAAGGAAAAGGCGTTTTAGAACCGTAGGAGGGGTAAAAGCTTCAGTGATGCGGGTCAAGGACGTACAAAACTGCGGAAGGGGGACTCTCGACGGGGGCAAAGAAGGAACAACACGAGGAGAAACATTAGAAATAGGACGGAAAGAGAATCCTGTTGGCGAGATAACCGGACAGAAAGAGGGAGGTGGTGACGAGGAACAGGAACCGCAGGAGGGGTAAAAGTTAAAGCACAACAGAGGCGAGAGGAAGGATGTTGTAAGGACCACGCAAGATAGCGAAGACAGTAACGATCACGGCGGTCCTGGAGAGACAGGAAGCCAGTGTCAACATACAAGCTAAGGACAGGAGTCGAACGAAAGACACCAGAACTGAGGCGCAACCCAGTATGGTGCAAAGCATCAAGACGGCGAAGAGTAGGAGAAGCAGACGAGTAAGCAGGGCAACCATAATCGAGCTTAGACAGGACGAGAGAGGAATGTAAAGCAAGGAGAGTGCGCCTATCTGCCCCCAAGAAGTATGGGACAGTACCCGAAGGAGGGTAAGGGCCTTAGAGCACTTAACACGGAGGTAAGAGATATGGGGAGACCAAGAGAAACGAGTATCAAGGAATAACCCCAAAAGCTTCGCGGAATCTTTGTACTCAAGGGGATGACCATAAAGTGACAAAGAGGGACGAAGAACGACCCGTTTCCGAGTAAAAGTCATGGCACAAGTCTTAGAAGTAGAGAACTTGAAGCCATGATCGGTGGCCCAAGACGACACAGCATCAATTGCAAGTTGAAGCCGGCGCTGAAGGAGAGGCGAATCATCACCCTGGCAGCAAAGGGTAAGATCATCGACATAGAGAGCGGAGAAGACACCTGAAGGAAGAGAGGAAAGAAGACCATTGAGGGCAACCAGAAAAAGAGTAGTGCTCAGAACACTCCCCTGGGGCACACCTTTGTATTGCTAAAAAGAGGCAGAGAGAGCGGTACCAAGTCTCACCCGAAAGGAACGACGAGAGAGGAAGCTGCGGAGAAAGAGAGGGAGATGACCACGAAGGCGAAAAGAATGAAGTTGAGATAGAATATGATATCGCCAAGTGGTGTTGTAAGCCTTTTCCAGGTCAAAAAGGACGGCAACATCGGAGGTCTTCGCAGCAAAAGCAGTACGAATATAGAACTCCAAGTTCACCAGGACATCTGTCGTGCTGCGGCACTTGCGGAAACCAAATTGAGAAGGGAAGAGGAGGTGATGGTGTTCCAGGAACCACGTCAGACGAACGTTAACCATACGTTCAAAAAGTTTGCAGACACAACTTGTGAGGGCAATAGGGCGAAAGTCCTTAGGGGAAGTACCCAGAGACTCCCGGTTTGCGAACAGGGAGGACAATGGCATCGAGCCAGTCCTCAGGGACTGACGACGACTCCCAGATCCGATTATACAGACTCAGTAAATACTGAGACGTGCATGGAGGGAGATGGCGAAGCATCTCATAATGAATACCATCGGAGCCCGCCGCCGTAGAACCACAGAGGGCCAGGGCAGAACGAAGTTCAGAGAGAGAGAAGGGATCATTATAGGGAAGCCGAAGACGAGTGCAGAAATCAAAAGGACGAGACTCAAGGACAGGTTTACGAAGAAGGAAAGATTGGGGAAGATGAAGACCAGAGCTAACAGAAGAAAAGTGGGAACCCAGTTCGGAAGCGACCTGCAACAGGTCCGCTACAAGAGTACCATGGAGGTGAAGGACCGGTGAAACATCGGGAACGAACTTACCCGCTATCTTGCGGATACGCTTCCAGATCTGTGGCAGAGGAGTTTTGGATGTAATTATGGAGACATAAGATGCCCAACATTCACGCTTAGCCGTACGGATGGCCCTACAGGCCACCGCACTCGCTTTCCGAAAGAAAAGAAAAGAATCGGCCGTCTGCCGACGGCGGTGCCTCTTCCAGGCTGCACGCTTACAGCGGACAGCCCGAAGACAGTTCGCATTCCACCAGGGAACGCACTTCCATGGACCCCGAGAGGAAGAGCGAGGAATAGAGCGGAGGGCAGCGTCGAAGACAGTGTCATGAAAAAAGAGGAGAGCACGAGGAAGAGGCAGAAAGGGAGAGGTCAGAGAGAGCAGCACTGAGGGTAAATAGGTTCCAGTCCGCCTTAGCAAACTGCCCCCTAGGGAAGGAGAGGGAAGGGCGAAAAGAGAAAAAGGAAACAAGGATGGGGAAATGGTCACTGCCATGGAGGTCATCAAGGACCTGCCACGTGAAATCTAAGTAAAGAGAAGAGCAGAGAGAAAGATCAAGACAGGAAAGGGTGCAAGTCTGCGAGTCCAAATGAGTGGGCTCACCAGAATTCAGCGACTTCGGGTATTCGTCAGAACATCAACCCAAAGAGAATAACGACAATTGAAATTACCCAGCAGGAGCACAGGCTCCGGCAAGGAGTCCAAGAGGTATTTCAAATCAGGAAGAGAAAGCGGGACACTCGGGGGGAGATAAATGGAACAAACTGTGTACCATTTCCTCACGAAGATACGAGCAGCAGAACAATGGAGAGGCGAAGGAAAAAGTAAGGGGACAAAGGGAACATCAGTGCGAATAAAGAGAGCAGAAGAATTAGGAGCCCAGGCAAAGGCTGGAGGAGGGGGAGAGAAAGGAATAGCCACGAAAACGACCAGGACGAGCACCAAGCATCGGCTCCTGGAGACAGACATAAAGGGGCGAAAACCGCGAAATTAGAAGTTGGAGTTCGAGGAAATTGGCGTAATTGCCTCGAACGTTCCATTGAAGAATAGACATCGACGAGAAGAGAACGGACAACAACAGAGAACAAGGAAGAAACAAAGACGAAAGAGCAACATAGCACGTTAAAGAATATCAGGGTTGGGATCAGGGTCAGCAAAGTCCGGGTTAGGGGGCATGGTAAACTGAGCAAAGACGGAGGGAAGGAAGCAGGAGAACAGACCACAGGTGGGTGGGCGGGGTCCGGAGGAGGAGGAAGAGGAGGAGACAACGGAGAGGAGCAGTCAAGGACAGCAGCAAGAAGAGGGGGAGTAGAAAGAGGGGAGCGCACCTCAGCAAGGGCAGCAACCGAGAGGGAAGCAGGGGCCAAAGAAACCTCCATAGCAGGAACAGGGGGCGCAACCACTGAAATGGGAGGGGAAGGAGCAATAGAGCCAGTAGTAGGGGCCGAGGAAGAAAGTGAAGCCTTCTTACTCGCCGGGGAGGAAGAAGGAGAGAAGCCAGGCTTACGCTTCTGACGTAAAGAGACCGGTGTCCCAGCAACTACGTACCGGGCAACGGATTCCAGCGTCTCAACAGGCGAAGCTGAACGAGAGCACACACGCCGGCCGTTAGGAGAACGATGGACATCCGCCTGCACCGACAGGCGGCAGGGAGAGTCAATAGAAGGAGGAGAAGGATGGGAAGGAGGATCGGAGGGAGACGAGGAAGAAGAGACAGGAGACATGACAGACCGGGTAGAAAGAAGGGGAACCCCAGACAGAGGACCCGGAGGGGGACCCTTCGGGACAGAACTCAAAGGAACAGATGAGGGGGACAGTGGGCATATCAGGGTCCAAGGCCCGGAAACGGTTGTGAGTCTGAGGAAGGTGGGAAGGACGAGGAGAGGAAGAGCGCAACACACGAGCATAAGAGACGTTAGCGTAAGGCGGGAGCCGGCGAACCTGGCGCTTCGCCTCGGGAAAAGATAAACGCTCCTGGTGCTTCAAGTTGAGGACGGCTGCCTCAAGCTTGTAATGGATACAGGCATGGGAGAAGATAGGATGGGCCTCACCGCAGTTGAGGCAGCGAGCCTGGGGAGAAGTGCACTCTGACTTAGAGTGACCTTAACCCCCACACAAAGGACAGAGAGAGAGAGTCCCAGAGCAGCGGAGGGCACCATGCCCAAACCTCCAGCACTTGTTGCAAAGCCGAGGAGAAGGAATATACTCCTGGACAGAGCACCTGGCACCAGCAAGAATGACGGAGGATGGAAGGGTCCTACCATCAAAGGTGATCTTCACAACTCGAAGGGGTTGACGGCGACGACCACGAGGGGGACGAGTAAACGAGTCTACCTGGAGGACAGAATGGCCTTGGGCATCAAGGATATGCCGAATGTCATCGTGGCAGTCCTGCAGATTCCGAACACCGGTTGCAAAATGGGGCGAGAGGAGAATAGTGTCAACACTGGCATTCAACCGAGTGTTCTTTGAGACCCGAACAGGGATCTCGCCAAGGCAGGATAAGTCAGCCAAGCGGGAAGACGCATCCTGAAGAAGGAGCTGCAACGACACGTGTACCGAGACGAGTGGGGTTGAAAGTAACAGACGCATCCACGGAATCAACGAGATGCTGATGACAGGGAGAAATCGTCAGGAGGCACAGAATCAAGAGGGAGGAGATCAAAGTATTTGGCCCACGAAGCAGGACCAAATAAGGCCTGAATACGCATCAGTACAGGAAGTAAATGAGCGAGTGCGGCCGTGGCGCTGAATGGCATTGAAAACCCCCAGAGAGAGTGGAGTCAAAAGGCGCAGTAGTCACAACGAGAGACTTAGCCGCACCAGGGGACCAAGTGGTCACCACTGGGGCCTTGAGGCTCAACCCAACCACAGAGGAGGGAGGGGAGCTGGGGGAAGAATTCAGGACGGTCAAAGGAGGAGCAAGGTCGGGGCCTAATGCAGCGGGGGCTACAGGGCCCAGTCTTCCAATACAGGCCGACTCGGGGGCTTGGTCTCCCACCCCACAAGTTTCAGAGGGTACAACAGAAACATTCAACGACATATAGACGAAGAGAAAGAAATTCATCCACGAATGTGCCCCCATACCCACCATGGAGCCACAATTAGAAGCAGGACACCCAACAGGAAGCTATTGCCGATCATGCCGAGGCCCCCCAGGGGTGCGTCGTGAGTATACGCCCCACAAACGCCACCTTAAGAACCGTCAGTCCGTCGAGATCAGGTTCAGCAACGAAAGGAGGATTGACAGTAAAGGTTCCCCCTCACTCGAGACGTCGGGTACTACAGTTGTACGGGTGCAAGAGTATGCCTCCTCAAGCACCCGGGTGTCAAAATAGAAGAAGTCCAAAGGAATAACCAAAACAAGCAAAAGGTCGGCAGGAAAAGACAAGTAGATAGGAGAAGAGGGGGAAGAAAAACGAAACAAAAGGAAAAGCGGTCCGGCACATTTAGAGAAGGCAGCAGCAGGAGTGCAAGGCCACAAAAGGACAGAGGATTGTCCCATGGAGCATCACACTCTAGCAGCCGTCCAATAAGCCCCCCTCACGGCGCCAACGGGCCGGATGGGGAGGGGGGCCAGAATTTTAAAATCAGATTCCAGCAGAGAATGATTAAACTCATAACAATGGTTTCTAATCTCCGAAAATGCTGGTTTAGACAATGGAAATCCAGTCCTAAAAGATACTCCCCGGTGCTCAAGTATCCTAATCTCTAAAGTTCCGAATGGAACTTCCGATATATCCAGCATTACAGCTGGAACAATTATACATATATACGACATTAGAGCACAAGGGGGTACGCACTTTATCTTTAAATTTAAAATAAGAGCCTATGGTATTTGTGTTGACAAAAATAAATCTAAAGTCTACTTGAGGATAACAATGCTGTAACAGTTTCCTCAAACGACTCCTTACAGAAAAACTAATACTGCCATAAAATGGTAATTTAATATATTTAATATCCCTTTCTACTGTAGTAATCCTACACGATGGGTGAAACTTCTTATTTAAGAAATTCCTTATAAAGGTATAAACTATATGCAAAGGATAACCATTATTTGAAAAAAATTTCACAAGAAAATTAATTTCTTGATCAAAGTTATTCCAATTTGAACATAAAACAAAGGCTCTATTCATCGCCTGCAAGGCTCTATTCAGTTGAGTATTAATTGCATTTTTCTTAAAAATATCAGGAACAAAAGAATTAAAATTTAAACCTAAACTAGTAAAAGTTGGTTTTCTAGAAACATTAGTGTTGAACCCATTAAGGTTATTCACTTTTACATCAAGAAATGACAATGAATTATCCACTTCACCTGTAATTTGATTTATAGTTCATTCTGGCAGTTTAATTTTGTTTAGTTTACCATGTCTTTGCCTTTTCTTACTTATTTTAAGTCTTGACATTGTAAATTTGTATAATCTTATTTAGAATATATAATACATTTTTTGGTATTTAGATTTGTTTAATATTTGAGTTTTTATAAGATTTTGGTTAGTGCTTTATAATTGTCGCTTATTCTGCTTGCATTTTATATACAATTTTTGTAGAAATGTAGTCATTATATGATTATTTGTAATAGTGTTTAGTATCTATGTGTTAACTAACAAGTTTCACTTATGTTGATCACTTCGCGTAAGTTTAATAGTATGGTTTGTTTCAGTAGTTATAAAATTCCTCTTGTAATTTAATGGATTTTTTAATTAGCTTTTATCTATGTGACAGTTAATAAGTTTTATTTGTATTGATCACTTTAAGTGCGCTTAAGTGTTTTGTTTTTTAATCATTTACCTTTCTTTGATAGGCAATTGTATTCAGAATGAGTTCGTTGTTTACCAGTTATTTGACTGTGATTTCTGTTTTTTTTTCTTTTAGATCTGATGATGAATACGAGAAGTATTCGAAACGTTATGCATTTTAAAGTAAAGAATCTGAAACAAGATGTTCAGTATATCCCTGGTTTTCCTATTCATCTTAAATTAAGATTCCCGAAGGGAACATCGATCATAAATATTTTAATAAAACGATACGGAAGACCTGTAGTTACTTTATACAGAAGAATAGAAAAATTGGATATCGCAGTTAAGAAGGCTCACTTGGATTTGGAATTTCTACAAACCTGTAAGGTGCATCGTTTGGTCCCAAGATTCCTTGGGTTTAAAGTGTATTCCGACAAATTTGCGTTAACAAGTGAAGTTAATTCTTGGTTGTTAAGATTGTTGGACTTTGAAATTTCTGAAAAGCAGAAGCGGGTAAATAAGTTAAAAAGTGAATTGGATGTGAACTTGGAGAAATTCAAGATCTTGGTTTCCTGGGTTGATTTTGCATCCTTAAAATGTAAACATGAAAATTATAATGATTAAAGGGTTGAAAAATGTAGACTTATTCACAGGAAGAAAATGCGTAACTTGGGTATACCTTCATTTAATTCGGTAGACCCTGATAAGGTGGTTTTTAATTTTTCAAAGAAAATTTTGTCTCCCATTGAGAAAGAACTTCTCTCTCTGGAGTTAGACTTCGGCTTGACGTGTCAAAAACCTAAATTTGTTAACCATTTTTTAGGTTTTGAGCAGTTATGTAATACATTGAAAACTTGCACCATAAGGACTGGTATAAATTATAGTTGAACCAATATCATCAGTACTGTTTCTTCCTTAGCACATGAAGACCAGGCTCTGTAGCCTCCGCTGCGTTGGGCCCCGACATTGTTCCTCCTTTGACTCTCCTGACTTCTTCCCCCAGCTCCCCTCCCTCCTCTGTGGTTGGGTCGAGCCTCAAGCCTCAAGTCTCTCGTTGTGACTACTGCGCCTTTTGTCCCCTCTCTCTCTGGGGGTTCTCAACGCCGTCCGCGCCACAACCGCACTCGCTCAATTCCTTCCCATACTGATGCGTGTCAGGCCTTATTTGGTCCTGCTTCATGGGCCAAATACTTTGATATCCTTCCTCTTGATTCTGCGCCTCCTGACGATTTCTCCTCCATCGGCATCTTGTTGATTCCGTGGATGCTTCTGTTACCTTCAACCCTACTCGTCTCGGTACTCGTGTCGTTGCTGCTCCTTTTCAGGATGCAGCTTCCCGCTTGGCTGACTTATCCTGCCCCTTTTCAGGATGCAGCTTCCCGCTTGGCTGACTTATCCTGCCTTGGCGAGATCCCTGTTCGGGTCTCAAAGAACGCTCGGTTGAATGCCAGTGTTGGCACTATTCTCCTCCCGCCCCATGTTGAGACTGGTGTTTGGAATCTGCAGGACTGCCACGATGACATTCGGCATATCCTTGATGCCCAAGGCCATTCTGTCCTCCAGGTAGACTCGCTTACTCGTACCCTAGTCGTCGTCGCCGTCAACCCCTTCGGGTTGTGAAGATCACCTTTGATGGTAGGACCCTTCCATCCTCCTTCATTCTTGCTGGTGCCTGGTGCTCTCTCCACAAGTATATTCCTTCTCCTCGGCTTTGTAACAGGTGCTGGAGGTTTGGGCATAGTGCCCTCCGCTGCTCTGGGACTGTCTCCCTCTGTCCTTTGTGTGGGGGTGAAGGTCACTCAGTCAGAGTGCACTTCTCCCCAGGCTCGCTGCCTCAACTGCGGTGAGGCCCATCCTACCTTCTCCCGTGCCTGTATCCATTACAAGCTTGAGGCAGCCGTCCTCAACTTGAAGCACCGGGAGCATTTATCTTTTCCTGAGGCGAGGCGCCAGGTTCGCCGGCTCCCGCCTTATGCTAACGTCTCTTATGCTCGCGTGTTGCGCTCTTCCTCTCCTTGTCCTTCCCACCTTCCTCAGACTCACAACCGTTTCCGGGCCTTGGACCCTGATACGCCCACTGCCCCCTCCTCTGTTCCTTTGAGTTCTGTCCCGAAGGGTCCCCCTCCTGGTCCTCTGTCTGGGGTTCCCCTTCTTTCTACCAGGTCTTGTCATGTCTCCTGTGCCTTCTTCCAGGTCTTGTCATGTCTCCTGTGCCTTCTTCCTCGTCTCCCTCCGATCCTTCTTCCCATCCTTCTCCTCCATCTGTTGACTCACCCCGCCGCCTGTCGGTGCAGGCTGACGTCCATCGCTCTCCTAACGGCCATCGTGTGTGCTCTCGTTCAGCTTCTCCTGTTGAGACGCTGGAATCCGTTGCCCGGTACGTAATTGCTGGGACACTGGTCTCTTTAAGTCAGAAGCGTAAGCCTGGCTCCTCTCTTTCCTCCTCCCTGGCGGGTAAGAAGGCTTCACTTTCTTCCTTCTTCCTACTACTGGCTCTATTGCTCCTTCCCCTCCCATTTCAGTGGTTGCGTCCCCTGTTCCTTCTATGGAGGTTTCTTTGGCCCCTGCTTCCCTCTGGGTCGCTGCCCTTGCTGAGGTGCTTTCCCCTCTTTCTACTCCCCCTCTTCCTGCTGCTGTCCTCGACTGCTCCTCTCCATTGTCTCCTCCTCTTCCTCCTCCCCCTCCAGACCCCGCCCACCCACCTCTGGTCTGTTCTCCTGCTTCCTTCCCTCCATCTTTGCTCAGTTTACCCATGCCCCCTAACCCTGACTTTGCTGACCCTGATCCCAACCCTGATATTTTTTAACGTGCTATGTTGCTCTTTCACATTTGTTTCTTCTTGTTCTCTGTTGTTGTCCTTTCTCTTCTCGTCGATGTCTATTCTTCAATGGAACGTTCGAGGTTATTATGCCAATTTCCTCGAACTCCAACTTCTGATTTCGCGGTTTTCGCCCCATTGTGTCTGTCTCCAGGAGCCGATGCTTGGTGCTCGTCCTGGCCGTTTTCGTGGCTATTCCTTTCTCTTCCCCCCCCCCCTAATAATTCTTAATATAATTAATTCTCTCCTAATTCTTCTGCTCTCTTGATTCGCTCTGGTGTTTCCTTTGTCTCCTTACTTTTTCCTTCGCCTCTCCATTGTTCTGCTGCTCATATCTTTGTGGGGAAATGGTACACAGTTTGTTCCATTTATCTCCCCCCGAGTGTCCCGCTTTCTCTTCCTGATCTGAAACACCTCCTGGACTCCTTGCTGGAGCCTGTGCTCCTGCTGGGTGATTTCAATTGTCATCATTCTCTTTGGGGTGATGTTCTGACGAATACCCGAGGTCGCCTTCTTGAGCCGTTTATCCTCTCTTCTTCCCTGTCTCTTCTGAATTCTGGTGAGCCCACTCATTTGGACTCTCGGACTCGCACCCTTTCCTGTCTTGATCTTTCTGTTTGCTCTTCTTCTCTTTACTTAGATTTCACGTGGCAGGTTCTTGATGACTTCCATGGCAGTAACCATTTCCCCATCCTTGTTTCCTTTTTCTCTTTTCGCCCTTCCCTCTCCTTCCCTAGGTGGCAGTTTACTAAAGCGGACTGGAACCTATTTACCCTCAGTGCTGCTCTCTCTGACCTCTCCATCGCGCTCTCCTCCTTTTTCATGACACTGTCTTCGACGCTGCCCTCCGCTTCATTCCTCGCTCTTCCTCTCGGGGTCCACGGAAGTGCGTTCCCTGGTGGAATGCGAACTGTGCTCGGGTGTCTCATACTTATTGGGGAGCGGATAGGCGCACTCTCCTTGCTTTACATTCCTCTCTCTCGTCCTGTCTAAGCTCGATTATGGTTGCCCTGCTTACTTGTCTGCTTCTCCTTCTACTCTTCGCCGTCTTGATGCTTTGCACCAAACTGGGTTGCGCCTCAGTTCTGGTGCCTTTCGTTCGACTCCCGTCCTTAGCTTGTATGTTGACACTGGCTTCCTGTCTCTCCAGGACCGCCGTGATCGGTACTGTCTTCGCTATCTTGCGCGGTCCTTACAACATCCTTCCTCTCGCCTCTGTCGTGCTTTAACTTTGCCCCTCCTGCGATTCCTGTTCCTCTTCACTACCTCCCTCTTTCTGTCCGGTTATCTCGCTTACAGGATTCTCTTTCCGTTGGTGTTTCTAATGTTTCTCCTAGTGTTGTTCCTTCTTTGCCCCCATGGAGAGTCCTCCTTCCGCAGTTTTGTACGTCCTTGACCCGCATCACTAAAGCTTTTACCCCTCCTATGGTTCTAAAACGCCTTTTCCTTGAGCACTTTTCTTCTCACTCCCGCTCTGTTTCTGTCTTCACCGATGGGTCTAAGTCTGCGGACGGTGTTGGCTACTCTGTTGTTTTTCCTGATTGCACTTATATGTGTCACTTACCTCCGGAGACTAGCATCTTTACAGCGGAGCTTTATGCTATTCTCTATGCTCTTCGTCTCCTTCTTTCTCGTTATCAGTCCTTCCTTTCTCGTTATCAGTCTTCCAGTGTGTCGTCTCCGAGACGACACTCTGGGAGACGACACTCTGGGAGACGACACTCTGGGAGACGACACTCTGGGAGACGACACGCTGGGAGACGACACATACGACACACTGGGAGACGACACATA
The DNA here is from genome assembly GCF_040958095.1 of Procambarus clarkii. NCBI lineage: Eukaryota > Metazoa > Arthropoda > Malacostraca > Decapoda > Cambaridae > Procambarus > Procambarus clarkii. The sequence continues at coordinate 19,960,739 of NC_091188.1, forward strand.
CGACACACTGGGAGACGACACAGACGACACTGGGAGACGACACACTGGGAGACGACACTCTGGGAGACGACTCAGACGACACTCTGGGAGACGACACTCTGGGAGACGACTCAGACGACACTCTGGGAGACGACTCAGACGACACTCTGGGAGACGACTCAGACGACACTCTGGGAGACGACTCAGACGACACTCTGGGAGACGACTCAGACGACACTCTGGGAGACGACTCAGACGACACGCTGGGAGACGACTCAGACGACACGCTGGGAGATGACACAGACGACACGCTGGAAGACGACATAGACGACACGCTGGAAGACGACATAGACGACACACTGGAAGACGACACAGACGACACGCTGGGAGACGACTCAGACGACACTCTGGGAGACGACTCAGACGAAACTCTGGGAGGCGACTCAGACGACACTCTGGGAGGCGACTCAGACGACACTCTGGGAGACGACATAGACAACATTCTGGGAGACGACTCAGACGACACGTTGGGAGACGACACAGACGACACGCTGGAAGACGACATAGACGACACGCTGGAAGACGACTCAGACGACACGCTGGGAGATGACACAGACGACACGCTGGAAGACGACATAGACGACACGCTGGAAGACGACTCAGACGACACGCTGGGAGGCGACACACTGGGAGACGACACTCTGGGAGACGACACTCTGGGAGACGACACGCTGGGAGACGACACATACGACACACTGGGAGACGACACATACGACACACTGGGAGACGACACAGACGACACTGGGAGACGACACACTGGGAGACGACACTCTGGGAGACGACTCAGACGACACTCTGGGAGACGACACTCTGGGAGACGACTCAGACGACACTCTGGGAGACGACTCAGACGACACGCTGGGAGGCGACACAGACGACACGCTGGGAGACGACACAGACGACACACTGGGAGACGACACAGACGACACGCTGGGAGGCGACACAGACGACACGCTGGGAGACGACACAGACGACACACTGGGAGACGACACAGACGACACACTGGGAGACGACACAGACGACACACTGGGAGACGACACAGACGACACACTGGGAGACGACACAGACGACACACTGGGAGACGACACGCTGGGAGACGACACAGACGACACACTGGGAGGCGACACACTGGGAGACGACACGCTGGGAGACACGTTGGGAGACGACACGCTGGGAGACGACACATATGACACACTGGGAGACGACACGCTGGGAGACGACACAGACGACACACTGGGAGACGACACGCTGGGAGACGACACAGACGACACACTGGGAGGCGACACACTGGGAGACGACACACTGGGAGACGGCACAGACGACACGCTGGGAGGCGACACACTGGGAGACGACACACTGGGAGACGACACAGACGACACACTGGGAGACGACACAGACGACACACTGGGAGACGACACAGACGACACCCTGGGAGACGACACGTTGGGAGACGACACAGAAGACACGTTGGGAGACGACACAGACAACACGTTGGGAGACGACACAGACGACACCCTGGGAGACGACACAGACAACACGTTGGGAGACGACACAGACAACACGTTGGGAGACGACACAGACGACACACTGGGAGACGACACAGACGACATACTGGGAGACGACACAGACGACACACTGGGAGACGACACAGACGACACACTGGGAGACGACACGTTGGGAGACGACACAGACAACACGTTGGGAGACGACACAGACGACACGCTGGGAGACGACACAGACGACACGCTGGGAGACGACACAGATGACACGCTGGGAGACGATACAGACGACACTCTGGGAGACGACACAGACGACACACTTGAAGACGACACAGACGACACGCTGGGAGACGACGCAGACGACACGCTGGGAGACGACGCAGACGACACATACGACACACTGGGAGACGACACGCTGCCAAACCCCCTGTTTATGCATGAAAAGCGGTTAACACACTACTCACAACTGACGACTTCCGAACACTTCCGGAACAAGTGCTTCGCTCACGTCTTCTGTTCGAACCACAATTCTATAAATGCTTCACCCACGTCCTTTAAATATAAATAATTACCAACAGAACCTAAACATTTAACCTAGCCTAACCAGTGCCTAATTATGTACAGTATGCTCAGTACATAATAATATTAATTATTATTTGAGAAAATTAAAGTTTTGAATGAATAGCATGTTAAAATTAATGAATGCATCTTTGGGCCGACCGCTGGATGGAATGGTCTTGATCCGAGGACGGGATGCGTTAATGCAGCGCCAAACCTGCTGTTTATGAATAAGAAACGGTATACACAATTGATGGCGTTCGAACATTTCTCGAATATTGCTTCGCTGGCCACCTCTGTTCAAAACGCCAGCTAATAAATTTGTTCACTTACGAACTTCAAATACATATAATCGCGAACAGAACCTTAACACCTAATCTAACTTACGCTAACTGTACTTAGAACTTTAATATATAACAATAATAATAATGTATAAATGAGAGCCAGTTCTACTCAACTGTCTCTAGCAACTCTAACTCACCAACAAAGACTTCAGCAGCAAGATGGAAAAAAAATAGACGATGCTTTAGCCTTACCTGACGAACTAGACCAACGTTTCAATCTGAAAAAACTCAGAAGAGCTACTAAGAAAACTAAAAATACAGCTCCAGGCGAGGACAAAATCACATACAAGATACTGGACAAGCTAAGATAAAAGGGCCAAGAAGCCTTCTTGAATCTTATCAACAGAGTATTGGTGAAAAGAACTCGACCACTCTCTTGGAACAGTGCAATTATAGTTTCCATTACAAGCCCCAAATCAGGAAATCGAAGACCCATCTCATTAACAAGCTGTCTGGCCAAAACTGCAGAAAGAATGGCTCCTAATCGAGTTCACTGGAAAGCCAATCCACTGCACCAAAATATTTTTGTTTGCAGAAAAGGTGTTGGAACTACAAAATGCCTTATCTCCATCTTGGATCAAATCAATGACAAACCAGGAATCCTTATTTTTTCTGTACGTAGAAAAAGCCTTCCAGCTAGTCAATGCTTCAGCTACACTATGCTACATGATGGCTAAGGATATCAAAGGACACGATATTGCCTTTGCCAAAGGAAGTCTGCTTAACCGAAATGTAAACGTCAAATTCCAAGGTAAAATATCCTCCACAAAGAGGCTGGAAAATGGGATACCGCAGGGAGGAATACTAAACCCCTTTCTATTGAACTGTCTCATGGAACAGTTCATGAAGCTCAAGTTACCAAAACCCAAACTGCTTAACTATTCTGATTACTTTGTGATCATCAATGGCAAAGGCGCCAGAAAGCATGCACAAAAATGCCAAGACATCTTTACCAGGGAAGCTAAATGCATAGCAGTGAACACTACACTGCTATGATTTGTTCATAGCAGTGAAAATGAACAGCAGTACAACCAAAGCAATGGCAGTTAAAATGAGAACTCAAGACATCAGACTCGAAATACAAGGACGCTAAATTGAGTGGGTCACCTCTTATCAATACCTTGGAGTCATAATAGACAGCCAGTTGAAATTCACTCAAGAAATTGAATATTTTCGGCAACATTGTAAAGCCAGAAACTCAGCTTTGCGCTCCCTGACAAGTCTTAGAGATGGTGCATCTCTTTCAGTAATCAAAATGTACTACGTTCAAGCAGTTCGGTCACTCATTGACTATGCTGGTCCTGCTTTTACATCTCTCAGTGATAACCAATGAGAGAAACTGGAAGTGTCTCAAAATGATGCCCTCAGAACAATGCTGTTAGCACCTATATGGACGTGTCGAGAGAATCTAAGAATGGATATCAACTTACCAGCTCTAGAAAACAGGATCAAACAAAGAATAGCCACCATAACAGCGAGACCGTTGGAACTACCGCCAGACTGTCAATCAAAAATAGCATACATAAATCTCTTCTCAAAAACCTCAGTAAACAAGTGCATGGACGGATAATCGGCCAAGATTCTATAGAAAGTGGACTTAAATTTGGACCATTACAAAATAAGGGGATGATAGACCATATTAACACTTTCAGCAGCCTCCTCCATGGACAGAATCGAGTCTAAAGATAATCATTTAAGGATTACCAGTTAAAAAATCAGCATGTGACTCGCAAGGCTCAAAGCAGTCACAGAACAACAAATGAAAACCATCTCAAGACCGACAACCACTCATATCTTCACAGATGGATCAGTTGTTCAAGAAAGAGGTTCTGCTGGGCAGCAATTTACACTAACAACCATGAAGCTTACTGGAGCATATTGAGTGGGTGCTCAACTTTGCAAACAGAATTATATTCCCTGAAAAAGGTCATAAATTATATACTTGAGAATAATTTACTTGATGCCATCATTCATACTGACTTTAAATCTTTGCCCAGGCATTGTTATCCAGCCAGCACAGAGATAATATACAACTCATCACATAAATTCCACATATAGTAAAAGAAGCACACACAATCTAGGGCTGTCACTCACCCTAAATTGGATTGCAAGTCACATTGGCATAGAGGGTAATGAAAAGGTAGACTCACTAGCAAAAACTGCCACTGCTCTACTTTAACTGTACAGGTTAAAATGCCTCTAAGTTCTTCATACATTAAAGAACAAATCAAGAAGAAAATATTCCCACTATCAAAAGTTGCCACAGAGCCAAAGTAGCAGATGGAGGATCCACTGCGATATGGTATGAACAAGCCACTGGGTACTCCTCTTTCAAGGCAGGCAAAAAGATATCCAGATATGTTGCAGTAGCCATACAAAGACTCAGACCTGGTTACAAGTGCTGCTGGGAGATAATAAACCCAATAGTTAAAGAGTGTCATATCTGTGGAACAGATGCAGAGGCGCCACTATTGCACTACTTACAAGAATGTTAAGCAATTGAAGTCCTGTGCATGAAACTCAACATTAATCCAACGACAGCAGCTGCATTCGATGCAAATTCCCCAGCAACTACAATGATTAGAAAAGCAGTTGAAGAATGGGACACATTAGTGAACATTGTGACTCTATATCCGCCACCAAGATAATGTTATTAAAAGAAGACTAAGACCAGTGCGCTAAAACAAAAGAAACGGGGGGGAAAAAAGGAGGAAACCCCACCTCTATTTAAATCTTTGAACCAAATATTACGGTAACAAGTTCATCGCGAATAACCAAACTCAATTACGGGCTCACTACATTTCGTTCTGAGTAGCTAAATCGAAAACAACAAGTATGACAAGAACCTAAGATCAACAAGATCATCAACAATAAATGAGAACAAACCTCTTTTTAATAACAATACTTCAAAATTGAATCATGAGTCTTGGGAGACGGCAGCTGCTTTAACAAGCTTGGCCTTGATGACGATTTGAGAAACAGCAGGTCGTGACTCTGGACATTGTTCACAGGTGCAGTTGTTCTCTGGGTCACTGAGTGTGCACTGGTTCGTATTTCACTAGGTTCGAGTGACCGTAGCAGTTATAGTTTCAGTTCTTAATTTTAATTTTAAAGCATATTACCTTCAGGTTAACTCTGCCGATATATGTGGGCTTTTGACGAAATGGCTACGTCACCTATCCCGAGTTAACCATCGCGGGAGACTTAACTTTTAAACTACTCTGTACTGCCAGAGACAGAATGTACAAGCCAGTAGCTCCCAAGATGGCCACTGCCTGGTGTTTTCTTCTATAAAGGGAATACTGCGCCACCTCAGTATTATCCGACTAAACTCACAATGGCCTCGTGACATTATGATGCTCATCATATGATAGGCCTGGTCAGAGACTAGGCCACGGGGACATTCATCCATGATATTAAGGACAGGCGTAAATATAACAGGTATAAAACAGGCATAACATTTAATTCAGCCTGGCAGAAATTATCCAACATCAGAGAGACACTGGGGACTCAACCGAATATTCACATGGTTCACTTATGGACAATCTTGTATTAACACTTTCATTGACCACTTATCACAAACACGGGTTTCCAAACAAGGGGAAAACATCGGAGTTCCTCTCGGATTTCTGGATAATCAATATAATAGAATGCACAATCAGCAACAATAATGACCTATAAAGCTGACAGTCAATATAACGTGCACATATTATCTAATCGTGTTGTGTGTGTGGAAACCATCCCTGTGACAAGTGGAACAGTAGTGCTTCCAAACAGATTCTCACCTGTTTACCGTAAACTAGGCCCTCACCTGTTCTAGGTGAGTAACAAGGAGAGTAAATCTCTGGATCATCAGTACTTGACGTGAAGACAGTCAATAATAAGATAATAAATTAGAGTTTAGTACTTACAGAAAGCTGAGCATACACTCATACACACTCATGCAATGCTTCATTCACACATCTCGCATATGATCTGAGCGCCTGGTCTTCATGATCGTCGGTCTCAAAGAAGTTTTGCTGGTCCTCCTACAATGACCGCATGTAGTATCTATGTAGATCACCCATAGGGCTTCTGGCAGAGAGACGTGCTTGTGGGACTCGTACTAAGTGGTGTTTGAGGTGTACACAGGTGCTGAATGCGTCATATGCACACAAGGCAGCAGCGGGTTGCAACTCTATTTGGTTCACAGACTATTTGGCTGTCCACTGGTTCATACATAGTTTAGCTTTCATCGGTTCTAGCAACAGAGAGGCGGGTATAGTTTCGGTTCTTCCTTCTCCACTTTTGTTTTAAGACATTTCACCTTCAGTTCCCTTCTGGATCACACAACGTTCACGTGACACCTTTCTCTATCTTTACCTATATAGATGACTGAGATACTGCATGATCAAGGGTTACTATTCTGACTGTTCTACTATACTGTATGTGCTCCAGAGGTATTTTTTGTGCGGTCACTCAACTAAATTGATGAAAATAATTTTATCGCGGGATTCTGGTTGCTTGAAAGAACTCTTCGACGAATTTGGCCACTGTAGCAATTTGACATACAGAATTGAACAATATATATCTAGTTAGTAGGTGATAGTCGAAACATGTCTATTGTAGCGGCTGTCCTTGGTGTGAATACTTGTCTTGAAGCCCACCCTAGTCAGTTCCTGTCCTTTATCTCTAACATTAGCTAACCAGCACTCAGCTGTCTGGCAGCTTCTAGATTGATGATTGATAAAGATTTGGCCACCCCAAGTGTGGCACGGGCATGAATAGTCAGGAAGTGGAGGCAGTTTGAAGCCATTACCAGTATCTGTAACTGATACTGTAGATCTGAGGATGAATAGGGATCTGGAAAGTGGGACAGTCGGAAGTATAGTCTGGAGAGGAAACTTCTGCGTTGCAGAGACTGAGACTAGAATCAGGGCTCAAGCCAGCAAGGGCGAGAACTTTTGGATACATAGCAGAATCAAATACACCGCACAAGGCACCAGGGTGGGGGAGGCTAAGAGGACCGAGCAACAGCCAGAAGTCCTTGTTTGATATTCCACTACGGTTTCGAGGCATACTAGTTTGTTATAAGCTCAACCATGGTCATCTGGGTTTCTGACCTCATGGTTACGTCACCTATTCTGAGTCGACCATCGCGGGTGACGTGACCTCAGTATTTCCAGAGGCAGAATGTACCAGCAAGTAGCTCCCAAGATGTTTGCTGCCTGGTGTTCTCTTCTACAATGGAAATGCTGTGCCTCTTCTATCTCTTTACTAAGTAAACCCACGATGGCCTTTGTGATATCAAAATGCTAAAGAGATCAAAGAAGCTAGGTTATAGTCCAGCAACTATGGAAGACAGACCACGTGCACTTGCCCTGTGAACTGTGGGGACACCTGGTCAGTTTCCTGACTTTAGTGCACATGCAGAAGCTGTGCAATATGCTACTTGAAGTCAGCAGTGGGAAATTGAGACCACACTTTCAGACCGTATTACACATTTTTTTACATTCTTTCATAAATTAAATATTACCTGTGTTATGGAGCCCCATCCAATTTCTCCCCAGATCCGGCTTTAAGAGTCCTATCTTCTGGCCCTGCTGATTCTCTGAGATACAGGGAGTCTGTTGATATATGTGGCGACCTGATCGGCCGCCTGATAAAGGAGAAATTTGCATTTGTAAGTTTGTAGGCTAAAGGGAAAGTAGCACCCTTGAGACAAAGAAAATGGCGCCCCCTGCCTGCAAATTCACCATTTTGTGGATGACGCCAGCCGGCTGCGGATTGGCTGGCTTAGGTCACGTGCCACGGACAACCAATCAGCGCCCGCCATGACGTCACCGAGTGCCCCTGGCGGCACCAGTGGAGGTGGCATTAGAGTTGACATGACTGTGGACGCGAGAGGTCGTGCGTCGATCATCTCTCAAGGATTGGAGGCTCTGGGGGTCTCTCTCAGTGGATGGAGGAAAGCCATCGCAGCCCACTATTGTTACTGGAGACCCTGTGCCTTCTGGGAAGCAAGAAGGAACCAAGTTTATTGAGCAAAGAAGTGCCAAAACTTGAGGAATCGGTCGGCGACGACACTGGAGGGCGCCGCCTTTCGTCCGAGGGTCTGGATGATGTGGCAGGCAGACCTGCTGTGACTAGGTCACATTCACTGAGAATGTTGGAGGGACGGCACATTTCCTAGGACAATGAGCAACGCCCTGTGGAAAGAACGAGTGTGTGTATACAGTGATTAGCATAGTGCCCACTTGGTGAACCAGGATTAGGATATCGGAAACTCTGGGAGTGACTCGGCGAGGACGCGACAGCTTCACGACACTTGAGAACTTGTAACTTGTTACCTGAGTCGTCAAGGACCGACTCAGGAAGCGTGGGAGACTCATACCTTCGAGGGACAGGCGTCGTGAGCCAACAACGTAAAGGTAGATCAATTTTTCCTCCCATTACCCCTTGTTGAGTAGGCTAGATAGGCCACGATATTTATATATGCATGTTGCAGTATAACATTGGTATATTAGTATTAGGGTAGGTAGCCTGAGTCTTCCTTCACTCTTGCCGTGGGTGTAGACTGGAATAGCTAATAGCAGTTTCCCCATGATTGACTGAAGGGGCTCCCAGGGTGAATCAATGGAACCTCTGGGGTGGAACCGAAGACCTGCGGAGGTGGGTACTACGTGATCCTCTCCTGTGGGACCAAGTGACTCTGGTGACTCACGTGAGTCAGAGAGATTGAGTACTCTGTCTCCTGAGCCCCTAGCAGCCACCCTTTCTAGCTATAGCTCCAGCCCAACCCCCGTAACACCTGGTAGTTGTGAATGCTGGATCTGGATGGTGATGGCCCTTGAAGAGAGCAAAGTAGTGTAACGTTGTTAGTGTGACACATTTAAATTTTTTAATTTTATTCAAAACTTCACAATATTAAATAATAGCTTCCATACAGTGCTTTTGTTCCTGGACGAAATTCAGCAAAAAAATCAAAAGTTTGCAGGCTAATTTAAGCCTTGTTTACTTTATTAGGCACATTACAATATGCTGAATTACCAAGTGGAGGTAGATATAACTAGCGAGTTAACGCAGCAGACAGCAAGTCAGCTGAACGGGAATGCGGAACAAGGTAATAAGCGAGAGAGAGAGCACCTAGTTGCATATCAGCCAGCCGGGACTGTGGATCAAGACACAGGTGCGCTGCTGGGTTTAATCAGTCCTCGACACGTTGGCTAATTCTCCCTCACATGTCCCCGTGATGGACCACACTGCACACGGTGTTCCGGTCCATGTTGAGCTTGCTGGTCATGGAGGAGATGCTCCTGATGCTGATGGCGATGCTCCTGATGCTGATGGCGATGCTCCTGATGCTGATGGCGATGCTCCTGATGCTGATGGCGATGCTCCTGATGCTGGTAGCGATGCTCCTGATGCTGGTAGTGATGCTCCTGATGCTGGTAGTGATGCTGCTGATGCTGGTAGTGATGCTCCTGATGCTAGTAGTGATGTTCCTGATGCTAGTAGTGATGTTCCTGATGCTAGTAGTGATGTTCCTGATGCTGGTAGCGATGCTCCTGATGCTGGTAGTGATGCTCCTGATGCTAGTAGTGATGCTCCTGATGCTAGTAGTGATGTTCCTGATGCTGGTAGCGATGCTCCTGATGCTGGTAGTGATGCTCCTGATGCTGGTAGTCATGCTCCTGATGCTGGTAGCGATACTCCTGATGCTGGTAGCGATGCTCCTGATGCTGGTAGCGATGCTCCTGATGCTGGTAGTGATGCTCCTGATGCTGGTAGTGATGCTCCTGATCCTGGTAGCGATGCTTCTGATGCTGGTAGCGATGCTCCTGATGCTGGTAGTGATGCTCCTGATGCTGGTAGCGATGCTCCTGATGCTGGTAGTGATGCTCCTGATCCTGGTAGCGATGCTTCTGTTGCTGGTAGCGATGCTCCTGATGCTGGTAGCGATGCTCCTGATGCTGGTAGTGATGTTCCTGATGCTGGTAGTGATGTTCCTGATGCTAGTAGCGATGCTCCTGATGCTAGTAGCGATGCTCCTGATGCTGGTAGTGATGCTCCTGATGCTAGAAGCGATGCTCCTGATGCTAGTAGCGATGCTCCTGATGCTGGTAGCGATGCTCCTGATGCTGGTAGCGATGCTCCTGATGCTGGTAGTGATGCTCCTGATGCTAGTAGCGATGCTCCTGATGCTAGTAGCGATGCTCCTGATGCTGGTAGTGATGCTCCTGATGCTGGTAGTGATGCTCCTGATGCTGGTAGTGATGCTCCTGATGCTGGTAGCGATGCTCCTGATGCTGGTAGCGATGCTCCTGATGCTAGTAGCGATGCTCCTGATGCTAGTAGCGATGCTCCTGATGCTAGTAGCGATGCTCCTGATGCTGGTAGTGATGCTCCTGATGCTGGTAGTGATGCTCCTGATGCTGGGAGTGATGCTCCTGATGCTGGTAGCGATGCTCCTGATGCTGGTAGCGATGCTCCTGATGCTGGTAGTGATGCTCCTGATGCTGGTAGTGATGTTCCTGATGCTAGTAGCGATGCTCCTGATGCTAGTAGCGATGCTCCTGATGCTGGTAGTGATGCTCCTGATGCTAGAAGCGATGCTCCTGATACTAGTAGCGATGCTCCTGATGCTGGTAGCGATGCTCCTGATGCTGGTAGCGATGCTCCTGATGCTGGTAGTGATGCTCCTGATGCTGGTAGTGATGCTCCTGATGCTGGTAGTGATGCTCCTGATGCTGGTAGCGATGCTCCTGATGCTGGTAGCGATGCTCCTGATGCTAGTAGCGATGCTCCTGATGCTAGTAGCGATGCTCCTGATGCTGGTAGTGATGTTCCTGATGCTAGTAGCGATGCTCCTGATGCTAGTAGCGATGCTCCTGATGCTGGTAGCGATGCTCCTGATGCTGGTAGTGATGCTCCTGATGCTGGTAGTGTTGCTCCTGATGCTGGTAGCGATGCTCCTGATGCTAGTAGCGATGCTCCTGATGCTGGTAGCGATGCTCCTGATGCTGGTAGTGATGCTCCTGATGCTGGTAGCGATGCTCCTGATGCTGGTAGCGATGCTCCTGATGCTGGTAGCGATGCTCCTGATGCTGGTAGCGATGCTCCTGATGCTGGTAGCGATGCTCTTGATGCTGGTAGCGATGCTCCTGATGCTGGTAGTGATGCTCCTGATGCTGGTAGTGATGCTCCTGATGCTGTTAGCGATGCTCCTGATGCTGGTAGTGATGCTCCTGATGCTGGTAGTGATGCTCCTGATGCTGGTAGTGATGCTCCTGATGCTGGTAGCGATGCTCCTGATGCTGGTAGTGATGCTCCTCATGCTGGTAGTGATGCTCCTCATGCTGGTAGCGATGCTCTTGATGCTGGTAGCGATGCTCCTGATGCTGGTAGCGATGCTCCTGATGCTGGTAGTGATGCTCCTGATGCTGGTAGTGATGCTCTTGATGCTGGTAGCGATGCTCCTGATGCTGGTAGTGATGCTCCTGATGCTGGTAGTGATGCTCCTGATGCTGGTAGCGATGCTCCTGATGCTGGTAGTGATGCTCCTGATGCTGGTAGCGATGCTCCTGATGCTGGTAGCGATGCTCTTGATGCTGGTAGCGATGCTCCTGATGCTAGTAGCGATGCTCCTGATGCTAGTAGCGATGCTCCTGATGCTGGTAGTGATACTGTGATACTGGTGATGCTTATAGTGATGCTACTTATCCTGGTAGCAATGCTGCAAACGATGCTAGTAATGCTGGTAGCGATGCTGCTGGTGGTGGATGCGGTGCTGGTGATGCCAATAGCAATGCTGCTGGTGGTGGATGCGGTGCTGGTGATGCCAATAGCAATGCTGCTGATGTTGATAGCGATGTTGCTAGCAGATGATGGGGATGTTGCTGATGCTGATAGCGATGTTATTGATGCCGAAAGCGATGTTATTGATGCCGATAGCGATGTTATTGATGCCGATAGCGATGTTATTGATGCCGATAGCGATGCTGATGATGATAATAGCGATGCTGCTGATGTTGATACCGATGTTGCTGATGTTCACAGCGATCTTTTTCTTAATATTGCTGAGATTCGCTTTAAAGCTTTATGGAAAATTGCGGTCGCAACCAACATCTTTATCATATGATAATAATGCTGTTATTAGTTGTGATGTTACTCCTGCTAATGTTAGTAGTATTGATGTTACTTGTAATGATGTTACTGCTGCTGCTGCTGCTGTTACTTGTGAGGATGTTACTGCTGCTGCTGTTACTTGTGAGGATGTTACTGCTGCTGCTGTTACTTGTGATGTTACTGCTGCTGCTGCTGTTACTTGTGATGATGTTACTGCTGCTGCTGCTGTTACTTGTGATGATGTTACTGCTGCTGCTGCTGTTACTTGTGATGATGTTACTGCTGCTGCTGCTGTTACTTGTGATGTTACTGCTGCTGCTGCTGTTACTTGTGATGATGTTACTGCTGCTGCTGCTGTTACTTGTGATGATGTTACTGCTGCTGCTGCTGTTACTTGTGATGATGTTACTGCTGCTGCTGTTACTTGTGATGATGTTACTGCTTATAGTCTTACAGTAGCAGTTGGTGTTACTGATACAACATCTGATGCTGCTTGTTTTGATGTTCAGACTTTTGATGTTGCTGTTGCTTTGCCTAGCAGTGAATTTACTATTTTTTATGTTTCTGATTTTTTTCTGTGCTGCTATTACTATTGATGATGATGATACCAACGCAGAGACACGATCCAAACACCCTGACTTTGAAGCACAAGCTCCTGATGTTATACAAGTAGCAAGAACAAACGCTACTTATGTTGGTGCATGTAATACCCCATCAATATCCCCTATGCTATGACATTCATCCACTTGTTCTGTACCACCTCGCCCAAAGATAATACAAGCCTGTGCAAAAGCATGGTAAATAAGTCTTTGGGAATATAAGGAGTGACCTTGCGAAACGCATCCTCTTGGCGTCAGACCAAAAATAAAAGTGTGGAAATGAACATTGTTGAGTTAATTTTTAAACTTCACCCAACTGTGAAGAAAAATATAAGAAATATAAAAACATTTGCGTTAAAATCATTAATCTTACTCTTTCAGTCATATTCAACAATATTATATATAATTATATATATTAGTATATTTTGGTAGCAGTCATTCCTGTACACATATATTATTAAATATGACCGAAAAAGTAAGATTAATAATTCTAACACGAATTTTCTCAATATTTCTTATGTTTCTTTTCACTGTCGATGCTAATTGAAAAATCAATTCTCCAAAATTCATTTTTATTTCTAGTCTGACACGACACTTGAACGCGTTTCGTAATAACTTATTACATTTTCAAAGATTTTACTTTACACACACACAACTATAACCTGCAAACACTAAACAGAGTTTAAACAGCTTTCATTTTATACCTGCATTTGGCAGGTGTTGCAATTCACACAACACAGAATTATGCTCAAATGCCTCCTTCAGCTCCTGCAGATGTCTGACATCAGGTACCTGTGTAAAAATGTCATCAACATACCTGCAGTATATGGCCGGTTTCAAGTTCATGTCAACTAAGACCTTTTGTTCGATGGTACCCATGTAGAAGTTCGCAAACAGAACACCTAGGGGAAAACCCATGGCAACCCCATCTACTTGCTTATACATGTGCCCATCCGGGCTCAAGAAGGGTGCCTCTTTAGTAAAAGCTTGGAGTAGTTTCCTTAGAATGTTTTCTGGTATGTCAAGAGGAGTACAGGCCGGATCACGATACACTCTGTCCGCTATCATCCCGATTGTTTCATCCACAGGTACGTTGGTAAACAGTGATTCTACGTCCAACGAGGCTCTTATCCCTGTGGCCAGTGTTCCCCACAGTAAGTCAACAAACTTCTTTGGAGACTTGAGGCTGAAGGTGCAAGGGACATAAGGAGTCAGCAAGCCGTTGAGTCGCTTCGCCAGTCTGTACGTGGGTGTGGGTATCTGGCTAATGATTGGCCGAAGTGGGTTCCCAGGTTTATGTGTCTTGACATTTCCATACGCATATCCAGGCTTCTATTCCCCAATAATCTCTCGCAGGTGGAGTCCGGATTTCTTGGCGTTCACAGTTTCGATCAATTTGTTGACCTTTGCCTTCAATTCGGCTGTAGTGTCCTTCGTTACCCTTTGGAATTTAGTTTGGTCAGAGAGAATGAGGTTAATTTTCGCCAGATATTCGTCTTTTTTAAAAATGACGTATATTGGAGACTTGTCACCTCTTCTGACGAATCTCCTTGTTCTCACGATGGCTCTTAGCTGCCTCTTTGAGCTCGGGGGACAGTATGGTGCTTCTGTAATTGCCTCGATTCTTTCCTCCTTCCGCAATAAGTTCTGCTTGTAAGGTATTGCAGGTATATTGACGACATTTTTACACAGGTACCTGATGTCAGACATCTGCAGGAGCTGAAGGAGGCATTTCAGCGGAATTCTGTGTTGCGTTTCACTTACAAGATGGAGAAGGATGGGAAGCTGCCCTTTCTAGATGTAACAGTCATGGAAAGGAGCGGAGGTTTTCACACTGCAGTCTACACTAAGGAAACAAACATAGGAATGTGCCTCAATGCCAACAGTGACTGCCCAGACAAGAACAAGAGGAGTGTCGTTAACGCTTATGTCGACCGTGCTCTCAGCCACATCTCAGGATAGAAGCAAGTCGATGACGAACTATGTAGGGCAAGGCAGGTCCTAGTCAACAACGGCTTCTCCAATGGTTTCGTTGAAGACATCATAAGAAGGAAAGTGAAACGCCATGAAACCTCTGAAGATTGCTGGTGTTGACTACGTGATGTGTAGTGCCTCGCAGATGTCAAGCCGCCTGCTATCGCTGTATCTATCGATGATTTCTGTGTTGTTAGCTAAGATTTCTCTGGTGATGGTTTGGTTGTGGGAAGAGATTATATGTTCCTTAATGAAGCCCTGTTGCTTATGCATCGTTAATCGCCTGGAAAGAGATGTTGTTGTCTTGCCTATATACTGAGTTTTTTTAGGCTTACAGTCCCCAAGAGGCCATTTGAAGGCATAGACGACGTTGGTCTCTTTTAAAGCGTTCTGCTTTGTGTCTGGAGAGTTTCTCATGAGTAGGCAGGTCGTTTTTTTGGTTTTATATTAAATCGTCAGTTGTATCTTCTGATTTTTGTCTGTAGGGATAACGTTTCTATTAACAATATCTTTCAGGACCCTTTCCTCCGTTTTATGAGCTGTGGAAAAGAAGTTCCTGTAAAATAGTCTAATAGGGGGAATAGGTGTTGTGTTAACTCTTCAGAGGTTGCATGACATTTCACTTTCCTTCTAGACTAGAAATAAAAATGAATTTTGGAGAATTTATTTTTCAATTACCATCAACAGTGAAAAGAAGCATAAGAAAGATCGAGAAAATTCGTGTTAGAATTATTAATCTTACTTTTTCGGTCATATTTAATAATATATGTCTACAGGAAAGACTGCTACCAAAATATATATATATATATATATATATATATATATATATATATATATATATATATATATATATATATATATATATATATATATATATATATATATATATATGTCGTACCTAGTAGCCAGAATGCACTACTCAGCCTACTATGCAAGGCCCGATTTGCCTAATGAGCCCAGTTTTCCTGAAATAATATATTTTCTCTAATTTTTTTCTTATGAAATGATAAAGCTACCCATTTCATTATGTATGAGGTCAATTTTTTTTATTGGAGTTAAAATTAACGTAGATATATGACCGAACCTAACCAACCCTACCTAACCTAACCTAACCTATCTCTATAGGTAAGGTTAGGTTAGGTAGCCGAAAAAGTTAGGTTACATTAGGTTAGGTAGGTTAGGTAGTCGAAAAGCAATTAATTCATGTAAACTTGGCTTATTAGGAAAATTGGGCCTTGCATAGTAGGCTGAGAAGTGCTTTCTGGCTACTAGGTACGACATATATATATATATATATATATATATATATATATATATATATATATATATATATGTATATGTATATATATATGTATATGTATATATATATATATGTCGTACATAGTAGCCAGAACGCACTTATCTGCCTACTTTGCAAGGCCCGATTTGCCTAATAAGCCAAGTTTTCATGAATTAATTGTTTCTCGACTACCTAACCTACCTAACCTAACCTAACCTAACTTTTTCGGCTACCTAACCTAACCTAACCTATAAAGATAGGTTAGGTTAGGTTAGGTAGGGTTGGTTAGGTTCGGTCATATATCTATGTTAATTTTAACTCCAATAAAAAAAAATTAACATCATACATAATGAAATGGGTAGCTTTATCATTTCATAAGAAAAAAATTAGAGAAAATATATTAATTCAGGAAATCTTGGCTTATTAGGCAAATCGGGCCTTGCATAGTAGGCCAAAAAGTGCGTTCTGGCTACTAGGTACGACATATATATATATATATATATATATATATATATATATATATATATTATATATATATATTATATATATATACATATATACATATACACACTAGCAGTACCCGGCCATGCGTTGCTGAGCCACAGCAACCTTCCCTGTCCCCAAGTCCTCCCCACCATTCCCCCCCTCATCCGTCTCCTTGGCCTCCCAACCATTCCCCACTTCACCATTCCCTCTTCCTTCCCATCATGCCTCACTTCCCTGTCCCTTTGTCTTCCCCACCATTCGCCATTTCCCCATCCGCTCGTCCCAACCATCCCAAACTCCCCTGTTTGCTCTTCCTTCCCCCCATTTTCCCCCTCCCTTGGCCGCCTCGTCCTCCCCACCATCTCATACTTCCATCCCCTTGTGATACCCGCAATTCTCCACTCCCTCGTCCGATGCCTTCCCAAATGGTCTGATTTTCCCAACAGAAAATTGGGAACATCAAATTATCTGATGTTCCCATCACTGAAATGTAAGAAAAACAGTTAAAAAATGATATGAAAATATGAAAAAATAAAATAAACTATACCCACAAAAATAATGGTATGGTAAACAACACAGCTCAATTCCAATGCAATTCACACAAAATAATTAAATCAAAATCTATTAAAATTCAAACTATCCATGCAATCAGAAACATTGAAATGGAATTGTGACATATTTATTATATCATGTGTGTTGCTCTTACGTGCAAAAGATGGCACTGATTTTCAAGAACAGCATAGTTTTACCTGTCACATGGTGAGGCATCTATACCTATACTTATGAAATGAACAGTATGATAAACAACACAGCTCAATTCCAGCACAGTGTCACAAAATAATTCAACAAAAAATAAAATAAATCAAAATCTATGAAAATAAAAATTTTCAATACAATCGGAAACATGGAAATGGAATTCATGATATATTTAGTATAGCGTACATGTTGCTATTGTGTGCAACAGATGGCGCAGTTTTTCAAAAACGCATGTTTTTACCTGTCAGAGAGATGGCATTTATATAGTAGGTATATAATAAGATGCACCTATTCTAATGCAACGTTGTGTCAAAATTGCAAAGCAATCGGTGAAGACTAGGAAATTACAGCGTGTGTTGCTCATACGTCCAACAGATGGTGCTGTTAAAAAAAATGTTTTTTCCTGTCACAGGTGAGACATGTATATAGTACTTATATATAAAGACGCAACTATTCAAATGCAACGTTGTGTCAAAATTTCAAAGCATTCGGTAAAGAGGTTTCGAAGATTTCTCTCACATGAAAAACACAGTTTTGTTAAGAAAAAACATGTTTTTACCGTCACAAACGTGGCAACTATATAGTATGTATATAGAAATCTGCTCAGATGCGAATGAAACGTTGTGTGAAAATTTCAAAGCAATCGGTGTTACTAAGAAGAACTTTCGAAGTTTAGCGGTTATGCACAAACGAACATTTCCATTTTTATTTATATATATAGGAAGGGAGAACCACCTCTGGCTGGAAGAAGGGGACCCTTAGCCTCGGAGGAAACCACGTATAACGCATTAGAGGGAATGTTTAGAACCCCTCCAATACACTTTCTGTGTACGTCAGTTCTGTGCTCTGTCAGTTATATATATATATATATATATATATATATATATATATATATATATATATATATATATATATATATATATATATATATATATAATATATAATATATAATATATAAATGTCGTACCTAGTAGCCAGAACGCACTTCTCAGCCTACTATGCAAGGCCAAATTTGCCTAATAAGCCAAGTTTTCATGAATTAATTGTTTTTCGACTACCTAACCTACCTAACCTAACCTAACCTAACTTTTTCGGCTACCTAACCTAACCTAACCTATAAAGATAGGTTAGGTTAGGTTAGGTAGGGTTGGTTAGGTTCGAGCATATATCTATGTTAATTTTAACTCCAATAAAAAAAAATTGATCTCATACATAATGAAATAGGTAGCTTTATCATTTCATAAGAAAAAAGTTAGAGAAAATGTATTAATTCAGGAAAACTTGGCTTATTAGGCAAATCGGGCCTTGCATAGTAGGCTGATAAGTGCATTCTGGCTACTAGGTACGACATAAATATATATATATATATATATATATATATATATATATATATATATATATATATATATATATATATATATATATATATATATATATATTAGTATATTTTGGTAGCAGTCTTTCCTGTAGACATATATTATTAAATATGACCGAAAAAGTAAGATTAATAATTCTAACACGAATTTTCTCAATCTTTCGTACATTACGCTTCACTGTTGGAGGTAAATCAAAAATCACTTCTCCAAAATTCATTTTTATTTCTAGTCTGACGCGACACGGGCGCGTTTCGTAAAACTTATTACATTTTCAAAGACTTCACAAATACACAACTGATTAGAACTTGCGTTTCTCTGATTTTATATCTACATTTGAGTGAGGTGGGAAGGGTGATGTGGCATTAACACAAGACAGAACAATAGGGGATATTAATAGGGTATTAAAAGTATCAACACAAGACAGAACAGAAACAATGGGTATTGAATAGAAGTGTTTGTAGAAAGCCTATTGGTCCATATTTCTTGATGCTTCTATATTGGAGCGGAGTCTTGAGGTGGGTAGAATATAGTTGTGCAATAATTGGCTGTTGATTGCTGGTGTTGACTTCTTGATGTGTAGTGCCTCGCAAACGTCAAGCCGCCTGCTATCGCTGTATCTATCGATGATTTCTGTGTTGTTTACTAGGATTTCTCTGGCGATGGTTTGGTTATAGGAAGAGATTATATGTTCCTTAATGGAGCCCTGTTGCTTATGCATCGTTAAACGCCTAGAAAGAGATGTTGTTGTCTTGCCTATATACTGGGTTTTTTGGAGCTTACAGTCCCCAAGTGGGCATTTGAAGGCATAGACGACGTTAGTCTCTTTTAAAGCGTTCTGTTTTGTGTCTGGAGAGTTTCTCATGAGTAGGCTGGCCGTTTTTCTGGTTTTATAGTAAATCGTCAGTTGTATCCTCTGATTTTTGTCTGTAGGGATAACGTTTCTATTAACAATATCTTTCAGGACCCTTTCCTCCGTTTTATGAGCTGTGGAAAAGAAGTTCCTGTAAAATAGTCTAATAGGGGGTATAGGTGTTGTGTTAGTTGTCTCTTCGGAGGTTGCATGGCTTTTCACTTTCCTTCTTATGATGTCTTCGATGAAACCATTGGAGAAGCCGTTATTGACTAGGACCTGCCTTACCCTACAGAGTTCTTCGTCGACTTGCTTCCATTCTGAGCTGTGGCTGAGAGCACGGTCGACGTATGCGTTAACAACACTCCTCTTGTACCTGTCAGGGCAGTCGCTGTTGGCATTTAGGCACATTCCTATGTTTGTTTCCTTAGTGTAGACTGCAGTGTGGAAACCTCCGCCCTTTTCTATGACTGTTACATCTAGAAAAGGCAGCTTCCCATCCTTTTCCGTCTCGTAAGTGAAACGCAGCACGGAACTCTGCTCAAATGCCTCCTTCAGCTCCTGCAGATGTCTGACATCAGGTACCTGTGTAAAAATGTCGTCAACATACCTGCAGTATATGGCCGGTTTCAAGTTCATGAAATATAAATATATATATATATTTATATATATATATATATATATATATATATATATATATATATATATATATATATATATATATATATATATACACACAACGATAGAACACTTTCCCACCAGGAGACTCGAACCCTTGCCAGCACAGAAGTCTTCCAGCAACTGGCATAACAGGTACGCCTTTAACCCACTGCACCACACTCAGACCCTCAAAAGAGATGGTAATTTCGGGGTTTTTAAACACCCCAAAGATTACCACCTCCCAAGGGCAACTAGAGCAAGTGAGGGGTCACTTACGTTTTTCATCAAGTCCCTGTTAATATGGGAGAACTCTGTGTCTATTCTTGATGCACAACTTGCCTAAACATGCAAGTGAAGTTATACACCTTTAGAACACTTTCCTACCCGTAGACTCGAACCCTAGCCAGCACAGAAGCCTTCCAGCAACTGGCATAACAGGTACGCCTTTAACCCACTGCACCATGCTCAGACCCTTAAAAGAGATGGTAATTTCGAGGTATTTAAACACCACAAAGATTACCACCTTCCAAGTGCAACTAGAGCAAGTGAGGGATCACTAACGTTATTCATCAAGTCCCTGTTAATATGGGAGAACTCTGTGTCTATTCTTGATGCACAACTTGCCTAAACATGCAAGTGAAGCTATACACCTTTAGAATACTTTCCTACCAGGAGACTCGAACCCTAGCCAGCACAGAAGCCTTCCAGCAACTGGCATAACAAGTATGCCTTTAACCCACTGCACTTCTGTGCACTGCACTTCTAAAGGCTTCTGTGCTGGCTAGGGTTCGAGTCTCCTGGTGGGAAAGTGTTCTAAAGTTGTATAACTTCATTGCGTGTTTAGGCAAGTTGTGCATCAAGCATAGACACAGTGACTGCCCAGACAGGTACAAAAAGAGTGTCGTTAACGCTTATGTCGACCGTGCTCTCAGCCACAGCTCAGGATGGAAGCAAGTCGATGAAGAACTCTGTAGGGTAAGGCAGGTCCTAGTCAACAACGGCTTCTCCAATGGTTTCGTTGAAGACATCATAAGAAGGAAGGTGAAACACCATGCAACCTCTGAAGAGACAACTAACACAACACCTGTACCCCTATTACACTATTTTACAGGAACTTCTTTTCCACAGCTCATGAAACGAAGAAAAGGGTCCTGAAAGATATTGTTAATAGAAACGTTATCCCTACAGACAAAATTCAGAAGATACAATTGACGATTTACTATAAAACCAAGAAAACGGCCAACTTACTCATGAGAAACTCTCCAGACACAAAGCAGAACGCTTTAAAAGAGACCAATGTCGTCTATGCCTTCAAATGCCCAGTTGGGGACTGTAATCCTCAAAGAATTCAGTATATAGGCAAGACAACAACATCTCTTTCCAGGGATTAACGATGCATAAGCAACAAGGCTCTATTAAATAAAGGAACATATAATCTCTTCACACAACCAGACCATCACCAGAGAAGTCTTAACAAAATACACGGAAATCATCGATAGATACAGGGATAGCAGGCGGCTTGATATCTGCGAGGCACTACACATTAAGAAGTCAACACCAGCAATCAACAGCCAATTAATGCACAACTATATTCTACCCACTTCAAGACTCCGCACCAATATAGAAGCATCAAGAAATATGGGCCAATAGGCCCTTTGCAGTTACTTCCATTATTCCCTTTAACTTACCCAATATTAAACCCATTGTTTCGTGTTCTGTCTTGTGTTGAAAGTTTGTTTTCACCTCATCCAAAACTGTTGTAACATATCACCTCACCCAAATGCAGGTATAAAATCAAAGCTGTTTAAACTCTGTTTAGTGTTTGCAAGTTATAGTTGTGTGTGTGTAAACTAAAGTCTTTGAAAATGTAATAAGTTATTACGAAGCGCGTTCAAGTGTCGCGTCAGACTAGAAATAAAAAGGAATTTTTGAGAATTGATTTTTCAATTACCATCAACAGTGAAAAGAAATATAAGAAATATTGAGAAAATTCGTGTTAGAATTATTTATCTTACTTTTTCGGTCATATTTAATAATATATATATATATATATATATATATATATATATATATATATATATATATATATATATATATATATATATATTATATATATATATTTATATATATATATATATATATATATATATATATATATATATATATATATATATATATATATATATATATTTATTTATTTAGGGGTACCACCATTGGTTTAATTAGAGGGACCCACATCCTCGAAGAAGAAAATAAATAGTGTTCAGAGAAGACCTTGTGGATTCTCACTGAATACTTTAATCTTTTCTTCTCCTACCACCCCTATTATTTTTTTTTATTTGATTTTATTGCAATGCTACAGTTTACAGAAAACACACACTTATATAACAATATACCAATCAGTGTTCGAAGACCTCGTCCAGCTCCTCGGGGGTCGGGTGCGTACCCAAGATACAGCACGCATTTCCCCTCTGAACAGCGACACTGAGGCGCTGAAACTTAAAACTGGCCGCTCTTGGGTCTCTAGTCTTCCCAATGAGTTCCTCGCCCAGCTCCTTCAGGAACTTAAGTGCACATTTACCCCAGGCGCCCAGAGTCTCAGAGCCTATTGGCACGAACCTGTAACAACGTTCTAAGTCCCTGTACTTGTTAGTTTCTGGGTCTCCCTGAAGGTGGCCGCCCCGCCTCCCTCAGCTGCGCTGTAAGGTAGATAGGTATCAGCCAATGTGGATGCACACGTGTAGTCCCACACGACCTGTTTACCTTCCCTCCACGGCTGCAGGGTGACTCCATCTGGGCGTTCTTGGCTGTTGTCAGGTCTGCACAACTGAGGTTCCCTTTGTGCTGGGCATCCAGCTGAAGCCAAACTTCTCTTGATGATGTCATTGACTGCTTCATGTCTGGCAATCTTTCCCTGTGTCTTACGACAGATGAGACCATGGCTGCCGTATTGGTCTGCCCGTGCATGGGCGCAAATACACCGGTGCTCGGTGGCGATAGGGGCGGCAAGGCGCAGAACAACACCAATACTTAGGGTCCGATGGTCCAGGCGGGTGCCCAAGGCGGAATTAGGGACTGCCACCAGGAAGTCCCCGGCATGGGGCGCTTGCACAGCTAGAAGACGCGCTTTGTCCTTCCTGGAAGCTGCCTCCAGCAATGATGTGGCGATGTTCTCCACTATGGGGCTATCCCATTTGGACTGTTTGCAGTCATTTGGAAAAGTCGGTCGAGGATGAGAGTTGACGAGAGTGTCCCACTGACCGGCTCCTTCCGCAAATTTGGGATCATGAATCCCAATGGAGTCTCTTGGGTGTTCCGGTAGTATTTCCTTAACTAATTCACCTGTTGCACTGGTCGAGGATAAGAATGCCGGCAATGCTAACTGTGTCGCCTTGCGAATACCTATCCCCCCGAGTCTAACTGGGAGCGTTGCTTGGTCCCATTGGTCATCTTGCAGGGAGAGGT
This sequence comes from Procambarus clarkii, assembly GCF_040958095.1. Classification (NCBI taxonomy): domain Eukaryota; kingdom Metazoa; phylum Arthropoda; class Malacostraca; order Decapoda; family Cambaridae; genus Procambarus; species Procambarus clarkii. Next base: position 19,984,731 of record NC_091188.1, read on the forward strand.
TTAACACTTTCACGGTTATTGACCTTAGGAGTGAGTCATATTCTGTTCATTTTGGGCTGTCGAAGGAGGGAGCACACCTTAGGAAATAGGTCAGTCTGGGCAAAGCCAGGCACCTTGTGAGAAGGTACAGAGCATCGTGGGCGTCCAAAGCCCCTATTCTTCCCTCCATCCTCCTCAGGTCGTTCAGCTTTTTTTCGAGGACTACCTCAATGGCGCTCGAGCCCAGAGGTGCCCCTAGCAGCACACTGTCGGTGGGAGCGATCACTTGGGCTCCTGGCAATATGGTTCGCACTGCATCTATGGTTGGTTAGCTAGATGAGATGATTTCACACTTTAATGGGTTTAGGGTGAGTCCTAACTCCTCTCCCTTAGATTTCACCAGCTGTAGACCTTCTAGCAGGGACTCCTGTGTCCCTGCCAGGGTACCATCGTCCAGGAACCAGATGTTGAGTTCGCTGGTCAACCTGCTTGTGACCTCTTTAACAGCCATGCAGAAAAGAAAAGGGGCAAGTGGGTCTCCCTGCTGAACACCTTCTGCAGAAACAACTTCATGTTCCCCAAACAGCAGCGTCGATTCCCTACTGTACCCTGCTGAGACGAAGGGGAGTAGAGAAGGAAAGCTGGTTCGAACTGCTTCCAGTACCACATCCCTTTTTACCTGGTTGAAGGCATTTTTAAAGTCTAATTTAATTAATGCCTTATTTTCTGGGAGGTCCTTGATATAGGCTCGTGCTGCATGAGCTGCTGCTTCACAGCCATGGGGGACACCAAAATCTTGTTGATGGGGTCGAAGCATCGTCGCAGCGTCTATGCTAATTTTTCTGACAGCTGCCCTAGCAACAAGGCGCCGAAGTGTGTTACCCACGGCAATGGGTCTGACTCCACCATCTTTCTTCTTGAGGGCACAAAGGGATGCTCCAAAGAATATATATATATATATATATATATATATATATATATATATATATATATATATATATATATATATATATATATATATATATAATTATAAAAGGATCACCCGATTTGACTAACAGGCAGCGGGCATTGCAGTAGCGTTACAAATAACATGATCCGGGTTGTATTCTCGCAGCAGGACATAAGCGCAAATGTTGTTGAATGCATTCCTATTATTCTCAGTAGTATGCCGATTGGGACCTCGATATATATAACAAGCTTCGTGTCCCTAACAATGGACAATCAAATCATTTCAAGGATTCTTGAAGACAATAAACAATTCTGTCTTAAGCCCAACCGAAACAACAAAAGCCTCCTGGTTTTCATATACTCTCACACATGTTATAATGTTATCATAAAAACGTTTATCGTCTGTTAACTCAAAAACCTTTCCGACATTTAATAGATCTTCAAATCTCCCACAATGTCTCACGATCACTGCAGGAATAAGTTTTGTTCTAAATCCATAAAGGCAACAAATATCTTTCTCCCTTTCATTGAAACTTTTCAACAACCATTCTCACAGCAAAAATCTAACCTAAACAGCCTCAAAACCCACCATGTTCCTTCTCTATCATACATTTAGTTATCTCCTTTAATCTCTAAATTTGCACTTTTTTTATAAACTTTTCCAGGTATCCTCAGCTGACAAGACACACTGTTTCGATAAATCTTCCCATTTACTCTTTTCCTTATGTCTTAGCGGGACACAATGTTTTTAGACAAATGACCTGGTCCCTCTGCTGCCACGTCATTTGGCACATTATACCGTTATGTCCACCATTGCAGTAACATTCCTCAACATATCTGCAGTTATTGAACCTGCACCAAGAGCTTTCCCCCTCTTTAACGTATTCATAGCTTCTATAATTCCCCTACAATCTAATCTTCTGTTTTCAATTGTCTTCTTCCTCCAACTCTGTTCACTCTAAAACATGCAGTTAGAGCCTGTACTTCATTATTTTAACCGTTAAATCCCCAAAATATTTAACCATTTATTGAATATATACGAAGATCTTTGCATACAGTGCTCTTCACATCCTTCAATCTAATTTTCCAGCACCACGAATGTCTTTAAATTTTTCGGAACAAAAAATTAAGTTTCTTACAAAATCTTTGCTACACCTTCTCTAAATTCCTCCTCCTTTAACGTTATTTTTTCATTTATAATATTTTTTATAATATTCTTACAAAATTAAGTTTCATCTTTCTTCCCTAACATCACTTGGCATACCTTACTATGGTAATAATTGGTACGAATAACTTTACTTCACAATAGTCAATTTCTTATTTTCACTAAACCTAGCAGTATCTGTTTTCCCCTCCCTTTTCTAATAATTTATAACCACCTACCTCTGCTACTACTTTCCTCTTTTGATCCCTAAAATGTAAACGTTTAACATTCTCATTCACCAAAATATTTCCCCTTACATACCATCGTCACATAAGATACATCTTCATCCTCACTGATATACTAAGAGCTAGACCCTCATTTTATACCTTTAGACCACAACACTAGTGCTTAATTGCACACTAGTTTCTCTATCAGCTATCTCACCCTGTCAGAGTGAAAGAGACAAATATATGTATGTGTATAAAGTATATATGGAAGCTGATCAGAATTACATTTCACCTTTGTAAATGCACATTAATGACACTATGTAAAAGACACATCGAACACTTTATGTAGGGAATACATAAATCTGTGAATCTATGTATTTACGTATATGGGTTAGCTTACCATTTTAAAAGCACCGAATAACCTTCTGTGGTTGATAGTCCAATAAACCCATGAACTATATGTTTAACACATCTCTAACCCTGTCCATGGAGGACAGAAGAGAATGTATATATCCTGCTTAGCTTTGTAAATGTGTGGCCACGTCTGTGGTAGAAAATAATAAAAACTACCCAACTACCTCCCTTCAACCTCTCTGATCGTCTATAATTCTATGTGCCCTTTTTATTTAGACGAATGTCACTCACAACCAACACATCCATTTCTCCAATAATAAAATTTTCTTTCAATATTTGTCACTTGCCCTGTTCATTTTTCCAATTACATCGAACACATACACATACACACACACACGCGCGCGCGCACACACACACACACACACACACACACACACACACACACACACACACACACACACACACACACACACACATAGATGCGGGACCAAAGAGCCAGAGCTCAACCCCCGCAAGCACAATTAGGTGAGTACAGATAAGGGAGTACCTAAGCAATAGGAAGCAGAGAGTTATAGTGAGGGGTGAGACCTCAGAATGGCTTGAAGTCAGCAGTGGAGTCCCACAGGGCTCTGTACTTGGACCTATCCTGTTTCTGATATACGTAAATGATCTCCCAGAGGGTATAGACTCATTCCTCTCAATGTATGCTGACGGCGCCAAAATTATGAGAAGGATTAAGACAGAGGAGGACAGCTTGAGGCTTCAAGAAGACCTGGACAAGCTGCAGGAATGGTCGAACAAATGGCTGTTAGAGTTTAACCCAAGCAAATGTAATGTAATGAAGATAGGGGTGGGAAGCAGGAGACCAGATACAAGGTATCACTTGGGAGATGAAATACTTCAAGAGTCAGAGAGAGAGAAAGACCTGGGGGTTGATATCACGCCAGACCTGTCCCCTGAAGGTCATATCAAGAGGATAACATCCTCAGCATATGCCAGGTTGGCTAACATAAGAACGGCCTTTAGAAACTTGTGTAAGGAATCTTTCAGAACATTACATACCACATATGTCAGCCCAATCCTGGAGTATGCGGCTCCAGCATGGAGTCCATATCTAGTCAAGCATAAGACTAAACTGGAAAAGGTTCAAAGGTTTGCCACCAGACTAGTACCCGAGCTGAGAGGTATGAGCTACGAGGAGAGACCACGGGAATTGAACCTCACTTCGTTGGAAGACAGAAGAGTTAGGGGGGACATGATCACCACATTCAAGATTCTCAAGGGAATCGACAGGGTTGATAAAGACAGGCTATTTAACAGAAGGGGCACACGCACTAGGGGACACAGGTGGAAACTGAGTGTCCAAATGAGCCACAGAGATATTAGAAAGATCTTTTTTAGTGTCAGAGTGGTTGACATATGGAATGCATTAGGAAGCAATGTGGTGGAGGCTGGCTAACTCCATACACAGTTTCATGTGTAGATATGGTAAAGCCCAGTAGGCTCAGGAACCTGTACACCTGTTGATTGACGGTTGAGAGGCGGGACCAAAGAGCCAGAGCTCAACCCCCTCAAGCACAACTAGGTGAGTACAACTAGGTGAGTACACACACACACACACACACACACACACACACACACACACACACACACACACACACACACACACACACACACACACACACTGTCCAGTGTCCTTGACTTGTATACCATGCAAGGTGATGGAGAAGATCGTGAGAAAAAACCTGGTAACACAGCTGGAGAGAAGGGACTTCGTGACAAATCGCCAACATGGGTTCAGGGAGGGTAAATCTTGCCTTACAGGCTTGATAGAATTCTACGATCAGTTGACAATGATTAAGCAAGAAAGAGGGGGCTGGGCGGACTGCATTTTCTTGGATTGTCGGAAAGCCTTTGACACAGTATCGCATAAGAGGCTGGTACATAAGCTGGAGAAACAGGCAGGTGTAGCTGGTAAGGTGCTCCAGTGGATAAGGGAATATCTAAGCAATAGGAAGCAGAGAGTTACGGAGAGGGGTGAGACCTCCGATTGGCGTGAAGTCACCAGTGGAGTCTCACAGGGCTCTGTACTCGGTCCTATCTTGTTTCTGATATATGTAAATGATCTCCCGGAGGGTATCGATTCATTTCTCTCAATGTTTGTGGACGATGCTAAAATTATGAGAAGGATTAAAACAGAAGAGGACTGTTTGAAGCTTCAAGAAGACGTAGACAAGCTGAAGGAATGGTCGAACAAATGGTTGTTAGAGTTTAACCCAACCAAATGTAATGTAATGAAGATAGGTGTAGGGAGTAGGAGGCCAGATACAAGGTATCATCTGGGAGAGGAAATTCTTCAGGAGTCAGAGAAGGAAAAAGACTTGGGGGTTGATATCACACCAGACCTGTCTCCTGCAGCACATATCAAGCAGATAACATCAGCGGCATATGCCAGGCTGGCCAACATACGAACGGCATTCAGAAACTTGTGTAAAGAATCATTCAGAACTTTGTATACCACATATGTCAGGCCAATCCTGGAGTATGCAGCCCCAGCATGGAGTCCATATCTAGTCAAGGATAAGACTAAACTGGAAAAGGTTCAAAGGTTTGCCACCAGACTAGTACCCGAGCTGAGAGGTATGAGCTACGAGGCGAGACTACGGGAATTAAACCTCACGTCGCTGGAAGACAGAAGAGTTAGGGGGGACATGATCACCACATTCAAGATTCTGAAGGGAATTGATAGGGTAGATAAAGACAGTCTATTTAACACATGGGTAACACGCACAAGGGGACATAGGTGGAAATTGAGTGCCCAAATGAGCCACAGAGATATTAGAAAGAACTTTTTTAGCGTCAGAGTGGTTGACAAATGGAATGCATTAAGGGGTGATGTGGTGGAGGCTGACTCCATACACAGTTCCATATGTAGATATGATAGAGCCCGATAGGCTCAGGAATCTGTACACCTGTTGATTGACGGTTGAGAGGCGGGACCAAAGAGCCAGAGCTCAACCCCCGCAAACACAACTAGGTGAATACAACTAGGTGAACATACACACACACACACACACACACTCAGTTACACATCAGTTCTCTTCCCAAGTTACCACCACCGCTCGCTAGCACGCTTTCGTAACACACCAACAGCAGAGTGTTTCAGAGGGAATTGGGATCTGGAGAACACTTTTTTATTTGATTTTAGTTTGGCTTCATCCTCGGAGAAGAGAGTAACTTAAAATCAGGGGAACACACTATGCATTAATATGTTGTCTTTTCCAATAACTCTGTTAATATATATATTTTTTCTGGTTAATTAAACAAAATATATAGAAAATCTATTGGTCACAAAACGAAATACAATTTTTGTTTTTAAACTGGAGATTTCTTTAAGCTCCTCAGATGCCAGGCACGAACCGAGAATGCAGTAGGAATTTTTCTTCTGAAACGCTACCCTGAGGCGCTGGAAAAGAAAGCCTGCTGCTATATTATTTGAAGATATGCATCATGATTAGTTTAGGAATTGAGAGGACTTTAGTTTCAAGGAAAAGGAGTGGGAAAGAGGAGACAGGATGGAGACATGTTAGATAAGTAAGAAATGCTTTGATTTGTACATCAACAAAACGAAAGGCCATGAATGGAGACTCAAGACACAGCTCAGCGATATGAAAGTAATTAAAGATCTTGTTAATGTTTGGAGATCAAGTGAAATGAATATAAAATAAAGGTATGCTAGGCTGATATCTTACATTTGGTTTATACATATACTTTTTATCAAAAAAAGGAGAATGTCAGGTTTTGCAAGGTTAGAGGTGAGACGCTCGGAGCTAGACTCATTTAATCTTAACGGGATTGATGAATATTTTATTGGGAGTGTCCTAGGAAGGTCGGGGTCGTCACAGTGCCTCCCATGAAGCTGGGCTTCGCCTTAAGAACATAAGAATAAGAACATAAGATTGTAGGTAACTGCAGAAGGCTTATTGGCCCATACGAGGCAAGCTCCTATTTATATCTACCTAAACTCATTTCTATATATGTCTAACCTAGGCTTGAAGCAATCATGGGGGTCCTATTTCTATCATGTTACTCGGTAATTGGTTCCACAAATCAACAATCCTGTTACTGAAAAAGTATTTACCCAGGTCTTTCTTATATCTAAATTTATCCAAATTATACCCATTGTTTCAGGTTGATACTTTTATTACCCTATAAATATGCCCTTTGTTATGCCCATTCATTCATTTGAACACTCCTATCCTGTTACTTCCAATTCTTTGATTTCTAGAGATTGTAAATTAAGCTTTGTAAATCTTTCATCATATGACAAGCTTTTAATTTGCCTGATTACATTTGCCATCCTACACTGGACGCGTTATAGTTAATTTATATTCATTCTACAGTATGTCGACCAAAACTGAACTGCATAATCTAAATGGGGCCTAACAAGAACCAGATATAAGAACATTAGAATAAATAAAACTGCAAAAGGCATAAGAACATAAAAATAAAAGCCATTGCAGAAGGTTTATTAATACATACGAGATAACTCTTATTTATTTCCACCCAAACTATTTAAAACACTCGTAAGACGATATGAAGTTGCATTGCATGCAAGTTATCCCTGGAATAATTGCGTTTTATCGTGTCGTAAGAGACTGATATTGACGGAAGAGGGGGACTGCATGTAGCGTACTGTACACAACTGTTCCATGTAACTGTGATCGTGCAGTGCACCTGTCCCCATTGAAGCTGTAAACTGGTGTTCGCTGCTGCTCTACGTGTGATAAAACTCCAGAACTAGTTTCTTGGCATTCTTGATTTTGCCATTCTTGATAGGAATGTGAAAATCACTGTTATAACTTTTACTTTCTGATTCTAATATTACCTAACTGTTAGGTACTGAGACACGTTGATCATGGACCCCTGACGCTAGTTCGACTCCTATAGTTTCCTTACATCTGCTATATTAACTTGCATGTCACGATGTTACATGCATGTCTCTATCAGTAATGACTGACGAAGCACCACTATCTTCTACCATCAGTAATGGCCGACGTAGCGCCACATTTTTCACTGTCAGTAATGGATGAAGAAAAACCATTTTCGTCACACGCTCTGGATATACTGTTACCCAACATGACCACCAAGAGGTGACAAAGACATCACACATACCTTTCCCAATATAACCATTCCCTAATAAAGTCTGATGATTTGAAATGTTCACTGCATAGTCCCTAGACTTTTGCATTCGTTTAAATAGTAATAAAACTTATATTTATGGGCAGCACAAAACGTCCACACGACTGTGCCACACAGTGGTTGCCAGGATCAGGTTGGATTACCGTTACCTGTGGCAGGTGGCTGCAGGTGACAGATCTCAAAATCTTGAACACTCCAGGTGCAAACTCTGTGAGTAGGAACTGCGGCATGATTTTCCACACTAAATCACCGAATGCCCAGTTATTAGACCATTCAAACCCGTTGGCATGAGGTACCTGGAGCTTTGTAATTACTTTATTCACTCTTGTGTTTATGATGATATCCTTATAATGCACCCAGAGTCTGCCAGTGCAGACTACTTATCATATGCCTCTGTATGACTAACCATCCTGTGTGATTGGGATTTTTAGCACCACGTAGCTAGCTTTTGACACACTGTACTCCCCTTCATATAGTCTAGGGCAGCTGCACAAATGCAGATGAACCTAATGTATTAATAACAAAAATGAAAAAAAAAAATGATATTCACTACATGTCTTCAGATTCTGGGCACAACCTTTTGGCTGCATTTGTGGGAGGAAACGGAGTCTGATGGCAGCGAGAGAGGTGGCAGAAGGGCATGTTTAGACAAAGAAAAAAAATGTGTGTGTGTGTGTGTGTGTGTGTGTGTGTGTGTGTGTGTGTGCGTGCGTGCGTGCGTGCGTGCGTGCGTGCGTGAGTGAGTGAGTGAGTGAGTGAGTGAGTGAGTGAGTGAGTGAGTGAGTGAGTGTGTGTGTGTGTGTGTGTGTGTATATGTGTGTGTATATGTGTGTATATGTGTGTGTGTGCATGTGCGTGTGTGTGTGTGCGCGTGTGTGAGTGCGTGTGTGTGTGTGTACTCACCTATTTGCACTCACCTATTTCATCTCACCTATTTGTGCTTGCGGGGGTTGAGCTTTGGCTCTTTGGTCCCGCCTCTCAACTGTCAATCAACTGGTTTACAGATTCCTGAGCCTACTGGGCTCTATCATATCTACATTTGATACTGTGTATGGAGTCAGCCTCCCCCACATCACTGCCTAATGCATTCCATCCGTTAACTACTCTGACACTGAAAAAGTTCCTTCTAACGTCTCTGTGGCTCATGTGGGTACTTAGTTTCCACATGTGTCCCCTTGTTCGCGTCCCACCAGTGTTGAATAGTTTATCCTTGTTTACCCGGTCGATTCCCCTGAGGATTTTGTAGGTTGTGATCATGTCTCCCCTTACTCTTCTGTCTTCCAGTGTCGTAAGGTGCATTTCACGCACCCTTTCCTTGTAACTCATGCCTCTTAGTTCTGGGACTAGTCTAGTGGCATACCTTTGGACTTTTTCTAGCTTCGTCTTGTGCTTGACAAGGTACGGGCTCCATGCTGGGGTCGCATACTCCAGGATTGGTCTTACATATGTGGTGTACAAGATTCTGAATGATTCCTTACACAGGTTCCTGAACGCCGTTCTGATGTTAGCCAGCCTCGCATTTTGTGTGTGTGTGTGTGTGTGTGTGTGTGTGTGTGTGTGTGTACTCACCTAGTTGTGTCTGCAGGATCGAGCATTGACTCTTGGATCCCGCCTTTCGAGCATCGGTTGTTTACAGCAATGACTCCTGTCCCATTTCCCTATCATACCTGGTTTTAAAATTAAGAATAGTATTTGCTTCCACAACCGGTTCCTGAAGTGCATTCCATTTTCCCACTACTCTCACGCTAAAAGAAAACTTCCTAACATCTCTGTGACTCATCTGAGTTTCAAGCTTCCATCCATGTCCCCTCGTTCTGTTACTATTCCGTGTGAACATTTCGTCTATGTCCACTCTGTCAATCCCTCTAAGTATCTTATACGTTCCTATCATGTCCCCCCTCTCCCTTCTTCTTTCTTGTGTCGTAAGGCACAGTTCCCTCAGGCGCTCCTCATACCCCATCCCTCGTAGCTCTGGGACGAGTCTCGTTGCAAACCTCTGAACCTTTTCCAGTTTCATTATATGCTTCTTCAGATGGGGACTCCATGATGAGACGGCATACTCTAAGACTGGCCTCACGCAGGCAGTGTAAAGCGCCCTAAATGCCTCCTTACTTAGGTTTCTGAATGATGTTCTAACTTTTGCCAGTGTAGAGTACACTGCTGTCGTTATCCTATTTATATGTGCCTCAGGAGATGGATTAGGTGTTACGTCCACCCCCAGGTCTCATTCGCGCGTCGTCACAGGTAGACTGTTCCCCTTCATTGTGTGTGTACTCACCTAGTTGTACTCACCTAGCTGTGTTTGCGAGGGGTTGAGCTCTGGCTCTTTGGTCCCGCCTCTCAACCGTCAATCAAAAGGTGTACAGATTCCTGAGCCTATTGGGCTCTATCATATCTACACTTGAAACTGTGTATGGAGTCAGCCTCCACCACATCACCCCCTAATGCATTCCATTTGTCAACCACTCTGACACTAAAAAAGTTCTTTCTAATATCTCTGTGGCTCATTTGGGCACTCAGTTTCCACCTGTGTCCCCTTGTGCGTGTTCCCCTTGTGTTAAATAGACTGTCTTATATACCCTATCAATTCCCTTCAGAATCTTGAATGTGGTGATCATGTCCCCCCTAACTCTTCTGTCTTCCAGCGAAGTGAGGTTTAATTCCCGTAGTCTCTCCTCGTAGCTCATACGTCTCAGCTCGGGTACTAGTCTGGTGGCAAACCTTTGAACCTTTTCCAGTTTAGTCTTATCCTTGACTAGATATGGACTCCATGCTGGGGCTGCATACTCTAGGATTGGCCTGACATATGTGGTATACAAGGTTCTGAATGATTCTTTACACAAGTTTCTGAATGCCGTTCGTATGTTGGCCAGCCTGGCATATGCCGCTGATGTTATCCGCTTGATATGTGCTGCAGGAGACAGGTCTGGCGTGATATCAACCCCCAAGTCTTTTTCCTTCTCTGACTCCTGAAGAATTTCCTCTCCCAGATGATACCTTGTATCTGGCCTCCTGCTCCCTACACCTATCTTCATTACATTACATTTGGTTGGGTTTAACTCTAACAACCATTTGTTCGACCATTCCTTCAGCTTGTCTAGGTCTTCTTGAAGCCTCAAACAGTCCTCTTCTGTTTTAATCCTTCTCATAATTTTAGCATCGTCCGCAAACATTGAGAGAAATGAATCGATACCCTCCGGGAGATCATTTACATATATCAAAAACAAGATAGGGCCGAGTACAGAGCCCTGTGGGACTCCACTGGTGACTTCACGCCAATCGGAGGTCTCACCCCTCTCCGTAACTCTCTGCTTCCTATTGCTTAGATACTCCCTTATCCACTGGAGCACCTTACCAGCTACACCTGCCTGTCTCTCCAGCTTATGTACCAGCCTCTTATGCGGTACTGTGTCAAAGGCTTTCCGACAATCCAAGAAAATGCAGTCCGCCCAGCCCTCTCTTTCTTGCTTAATCTTTGTCACCTGATCGTAGAATTCTATCAAGCCTGTAAGGCAAGATTTACCCTCCCTGAACCCATGTTGGCGATTTGTCACGAAGTCCCTTCTCTCCAGATGTGTTACCAGTTTTTTTCTCACGATCTTCTCCATCACCTTGCATGGTATACAAGTCAAGGACACTGGCCTGTAGTTCAGTGCCTCTTGCCTGTCGCCCTTTTTGTATATTGGGACCACATTCGCCGTCTTCCATATTGCTGGTAGGTCTCCCGTCTCCAGTGACTTACTATACGCTATGGAGAGTGGCAAGCAAAGTGCCTCTGCACACTCTTTCAGTACCCATGGTGAGATCCCATCTGGACCAACAGCCTTTCTAACATCCAGATCCAGCAGGTGTCTCTTGACCTCCTCTCTCGTAATTTCGAACTCTTCCAAGGCCGCTTGGTTTACCTCCCTTTCTCCTAGCACAGTGACCTCACCTTGTTCTATTGTGAAGACCTCCTGGAACCTCTTGTTGAGTTCTTCACACACCTCTCTGTCATTCTCTGTATACCTGTCCTCGCCTGTTCGAAGTTTCAATACCTGTTCTTTCACTGTTGTTTTCCTTCTGATGTGACTGTGGAGTAGCTTTGGTTCGGTCTTGACTTTGTTTGCTATATCATTTTCAAAATTTTTCTCTGCTTCTCTTCTCAGCCTGACGTACTCATTCCTGGTTTCCTGGTATCTCTCTCTGCTTTCTGGTGTTCTGTTATTCCGGAAGTTCTTCCACGCCCTTTTGTTCAGTTTCTTCGCTTCCATACATGCCCTATTATACCATGGATTCTTCTGTTGCTTCTCGGATTTTTCCCTTTGGGCCGGGATGAACCTGTTTACTGCCTCCTGACACTTTTGGGTAACATAGTCCATCATACCCTGTACAGACTTATCTCTGAGGTCTGTGTCCCAAGGTATTTCACTTAGGAAACTTCTCATCTGTTCATAATTCCCCTTTCGGTATGCCAGCCTTTTGATTCCTAGTTCTTTTTTGGGGAGATAAGTCCTAGCTCTACCAGGTACTCAAAGTTCAATACACTGTGGTCACTCATTCCCAAGGGCGCTTCCATCTTAACTTCCCTTATATCCCACTCATTTAGGGTAAATATCAAATCAAGCATTGCTGGTTCATCTTCTCCTCTCAATCTTGTTGGTTCTTTGATGTGCTGGCTTAGAAAGTTTCTTGTTGCCACATCCAGCAGCTTAGCTCTCCATGTTTCTGGTCCTCCATGCGGGTCTCTGTTCTTCCAATCTATCTTCCCATGGTTGAAGTCTCCCATAATTAGTAGTCCAGATCCATTCCTGCTAGCAACAGAAGCTGCTCTTTCTATTATGTTAATGGTGGCCATGTTGTTTCTATCATATTCCTGTCTAGGTCTTCTGTCATTTGGTGGTGGATTATATATGACTACGACTATAATGTTTTTCCCTCCATTTGTTACAGTACCTGCTATGTAGTCACTGAAACCTTCACAGCCCTGAATAACCATCTCCTCAAAATCCCAGCCTTTTCTTACCAGCAGAGCTACACCACCACCACCTCTTCCTTCCCTCTCTTTCCTCATAACATAATAGTCCTGTGGGAACACTGCATTTGTTATCGTTTTCGTGATCTTTGTTTCTGTGAGGGCTATTATGTCTGGGTTTTCCTCTAGTACCAGTTCTCCAAGCTCATTTGCTTTATTTGTAATTCCATCTATGTTAGTGAACATCGCTTTGAGGCTCACTTTCTTCTGTCCCTTCTCAAATCGCCTCCTTGGTGAGTGTTCTGCTGGTGGGGGAGGCTGTTCTATGGGTGTGAGGACCTGTGAGGTGGATAACAGGGTCTCAGAGGATACTGGGATGAGGGGCAAGGGATCCAGTGAAGGGGGAGGGACAGGGAGGGTATGGGGTGAAAGGGGAGGGAGGATGGGAAGGAAAGGGGGGGAGGGAGGACTCGGGAGGGTATGGGGTGAAAGGGGAGGGAGGACGGGAAGGAAAGGGGGGTAGGGAGGACTCGGGAGGAGGGGAGGGGTAGAAGGGTGGGGATTGGGTGTGTGGGGAGGGAGATTTGGCTGAACATTTGAGTGGGGGCAGGGAGGGTTTGGGGTAGGGGGGGTTTCTATGCAGAGGAGGGAGGCAGGGTTGTCCTCCCTTCTGGTGTTACTGGGTAACACCAGAAGGGTGTGTGTGTGTGTGTGTGTGTGTGTGTGTGTGTGAAGAGAGAGAAGACCAAGGAAGGGTGTATGTGGGCAGTGATTCAAAGGAGGAGGCAGGGCAAGGGCGAATGTGCTCAGGAAGTGAAAAAATGGGGGAATGGTATATGTGGGTAGGGAAGGGGGAGATGGGGGTATAGTGTGTGTGCTGGGAGTAGAGGAGAGGCGTGTGTGTATTGTGACGATAATCTCCTTCAAGAGATTGAGCCTGCTCTTCCCTCCAAAATTACGTCTTCACAATTATATAAAAAGACTATGGAAGAAATGTCCAACAACGACAACAACACCAGCACCAGCAAGGCTTGCCAGGGTGAGCAGAAACGTATGCATCCAGCCACCTGTTCGAACTCCAACCACCAAACTACCCGTTGATCGCTACGGCTCCGCTGATTGGTCGCCGGTCTGGCTGCACCTGCACTCGCCCCCAATACTACCTGATGTCTGGGGTCGCCCCAACATCAGTCCTCAGAATGTTCCGTGCTTTCGTAGCCAGCACTCCTCCCAGCTAGACTCTAGAGTGTACTGAGAGAGGTGGTGGCTTTAAGCCAATATTCCAGCACCTCCCACTTAACTTTTGTGTTGCACTTCTTATTATTTTGCCTTAACGTAACCTTCATTGTGTCATTTAAGTATTCTTATTATTTTGATTCATTGATTTTATTATACATATTTGTTTGTGCATTATTTTCATGTTTTGATTTATTTAACGTAATTAAAATTTCATTGTTAAAGTTTTACTTGTGTTTTGTGTGTCTTCTCCTTACCTTACCACAGACGAAGTTCCAGTTTTTCTATTTTTTTTTATAACTATGTGACGAGGCCATACCCCTAGCCTTAAACAGCCGAACACCAACGCGTTACCGTCACAAGTTATATGGGGGCCTGTCCTAGGAGCCTCACTCAGGTACTGGTGCAAAGTGGTAATTTATGGTAAGCGTATTTAACTTTGTTAACGTAGCTTTACTATTTTTCATTCAATTTCATTTTTTATAAGGTGCGGTGTATTGTGCATTACGAGAGTAACATATAGTGAAGGTGAGACAACTTTGGATTACGTGGTGACTGTAGGCCGCAGTCATACTCTTAATTGGTCATCTCTCCCTCCATGTTATTACTCGTATTTACCATCTATGTCCCTTGAATATTTCTCATTCTGACAGATCATCATATTGGTACCCTGGTACTGTGGTCTGCCCCGGGTCAAGAGTACCCAATCTTCTGCAATCTGACTGTAGGAGGACAAAGAGGGCCATAGTTCCTCTAGCTCGAACTTTAGTTGCTGAATTGGGACCTCAGCAGCAGTTCTCGTCACCAGTTGACACCTCGCACCCCTACACGTCAGTCAGAGATGATGATACATACAACGGTAGGGAATTAGCTTATTTTTTCAGAGCACAAAAGTTCGCTAATTCTGTAAGTATCATATTAAATTCAGTGGGAAAAACTTGCTTTATGTCCTATAGAGACTTGGCAAGGTATGCCTACATCCTTGGACTACCAATTTTACTTTTGAAGCATTTAACTGTTTCATTTGTTTTCGAAACTTTGTTTCATTTGTTAGTAGGATTTTCTTGCCCTTATTCTCTTACATGAGTACCGGGTACAAGATTTCCTGCGCCCTTGATTTAATTTAATATCTTTCACTTAACGTTAATTGTTAAAGATCACACAGGATAGGTACCAGTTGCCACGTTGTCCTGTTTCTGACATTTCATTATTGAACATTCGTGTACCTTTATTTGCTAATTTCACCATGTTTCGTCTCCAAACTTTCCGTGCAAATCCAGCAGGTGAAATAGGGACTTTGAGTCGTGCCAAGAGGACTGAACTACAAACTCTTGCACATGAGTATCAACTAGAAGTTCCCTACCAAGCCAACAAAAATGACCTACACAACCTGTTGCTGGATTACTATTTAGAGCAAGGTAAGATAGACTCTGAAACTCGTGAAACTTACTATATTGCAGATAAAACTGACTTGGCAACGATGAAACTTAAACTAGAGCTGGCCAAGATTGAACGTGAGCAGCAAAGGGAAGCCCTCGAACAACAAGAACGAGCTGCTGCCATACGAAGAGAAGAACAAGAACGCGAAGCTGCTTTGAGGAGGGAAGAACAAGAACGAGAAATCACCCTCAGAGAACGTGAAGCTGCTTTGAGGAGAGAAGAACACGAACGCGAGGTCGCATTACTCCGTGAACGTGAACGAGTACAGCTTGAAACACTCCAGGAGCGGGAACGCTTACAGCTTGAAACCAAACAACGCGAGTTGGAAATACAACGCGAACATGACAAGCAACAAGCGACTCTGGCTCTAGAGTGTCGTCAACGTGAAATCGCCTTGGAAACTTCACACTTCACTCAACGCCAACAAGCTACTGCCAATCTTCCCGTCAGTTTTAATATATCACATGCAAGTAAGTTAATGCCATCCTTTGTAGAAGCAGAAGTTGATGTGTTCTTTACCACCTTTGAAACCCTTGCTAATCAACTCAGTTGGCCTGTCGACCAATGGGCCACACTTCTCAGAGTCCATCTTACAGGTAGAGCTGCAGTCACACTCAGTACTTTGGCGTCTGAGAATGACTACTACACTCTGAAACAAGCAGTGTTGGACGCCTACCTCCTCTCTACTGAAAGTTATAGAAGGAAATTCCGTGACCACCTGAAGGCAAGTACCACTACCTTCCTCGAGTTTGCTAACACGAAACGGAGGTATTTCATGAAATGGCTGGAAGCAGCACATGTCTCTACTTTTACAGAACTCGTCAACCTGATGCTTGTTGAAGAATTCTTGAGACGTGTGCCGCCTCCTGTCCGCCTCTACTTAGCAGATAAAGAAGAAACCGACTACCTGAAGTGTGCTAAGTCGGCTGACACTTACAGCCTCATCCACCGGCTGACACCTGAACCATCCTCCAGTAAGAAGTCGTGGTACAGTTACGAGAAGGTGAGCCCCGATCAAGCTGGTTCACAACTGTACTGCAAGTATTGTAGACTCTATGGACATACCATAGACAAATGTGGTAAGTCTCAATACAAGGGAACCACTGACCAACAACGACCCAAACCAACTCCTCCTAAGTCCGGTAAGCCTGTGATGAATGTTGGTGTTGATGTTAATGATCTTTCTCTTTTCAGTAACCACCTGTATACTGGAACTGTCTCTGCCAACGGTTCAAATCCGGAGGGACGTTTCAAATTGAAGATCTTGAGGGACACAGCGGCTCTACAATCGATCATCTTGAAGTCGGCTGTGCCCAACATAGTCTACACCGGGGAAACAGTCTTCATCACTGACCTCACTGCTACCACTCCATACCCTCTCGCCAGAGTCCACCTGGATTGTCCCTACGTGAACGGGGAAGTCCAAGTCGCCGTCAGGGAAAAGCCTTTTCCCATGCCTGGAGTGCAACTTCTCCTAGGCAACGACTTGGCAGAAGACCTGCAACCGACCAACCTGATCGTCATGGACAAACCCCAGGTGTGTAACTCTGTGCCAAGTAACCCTATTCTTGAGTATGTTCCAGCAGAGGTTCAAGAGAGTGATGAAGTTTCTCCTCCGGTTCTCGTGACCACCCGTGCACAAGCCGCACGTCCACAGCCAGCTGACTCTACTGCTACCGCTGTCCCTCAAGACCCTCAGAAACTACCCCCGCATCTGACCAAGTTGGAGTTCCGTAAGTTGCAGAGAGAAGATCTTACTTTAACACCATTGTTTTTCCAGGCTGAGACTCAACCCGACAGTATTCCTGGGTTCTTCCTAGAGAACGACTTGCTCTACCGCAGATATAGACCCAGTAAACTGAAGGAGGAGGACGATTGGGCCAACATCGAACAACTTGTGATTCCCACCAGCCTGCGGCCCACTATTCTACACCTGGCCCACGGAGCATTCTCCCACTACGGCTTCAACAAGACTTACCATGGGATTCGTCAAGACTACTACTGGCCAGGTATGGTAAACAACGTCAAACAGTACGTAAAACAGTGTCATACATGTCAGATGGCAGGCAAACCGAACGTCTCCATTCCCAGAGCACCACTGATTCCCATACAGGTGCCTGCGGAACCTTTCCACAGACTCATAATAGACTGTGTTGGTCCTTTACCTCGGACCAGTTCAGGTAACGCCTACATCCTAACCATCCTGTGTCCTACCACCAGATTTCCCATAGCAGTTCCAGTGAAGAACATCACGGCTGCTACGGTTATCAAACATCTACTGAAGATCTTCACTCAATACGGATTTCCCAGGGAGATTCAAAGTGACTGTGGCACCAACTTCACCAGTGATCTCTTCAAAAGGACACTGGAGGAGTTCAACATCAAACAGGTATTGTCCAGCCCCTATCATCCTGCTTCACAGGGTTCTCTTGAACGTAGTCATCAGACCATCAAAGCACTCTTGAAAAAGTTTTGTAGTGAAACCTCAAAGGATTGGGATAAGCAGATTGACCTAATAATGTGTATTTTCAGAAGTCTCCCCAATGAGTCCCTAGGAGTATCTCCTTATGAGATGCTCTACGGCCGTAAGTGCCGTACTCCCCTTAAGGCTTTCAAAGACTCTCTCAGAGATGCCACCTTCAGTGAGCATCAGAATGTGCCCCAGTTTCTTCAAAACCTTCAACACATTCTAGAGAGAGTCCACCGCTTTGCCCATGATAATCTATTGAAAGCCCAGGTGAGAATGAAGACTCATTACGACCAGACCAGCAAAGTAAGAAAATTCAAGCCGGGAGACTTCGTCCTTGCTTATTTCCCTATCCCAGGTTCACCTTTACAAAACAAATTTTCAGGACCCTACTGCGTCAAAGAGTGCAGGAATAATAATAATTATGTGATAGAGACTCCAGATAGGCGGCGGAAGACCCAGCTGTGCCACGTCAACCTCCTGAAGCAATATAATGGTACTCCTCCCACTGTCTTGATTAATTGTTCTACCTTCACAGAACCCTACATCCACAGTGAGACCATCCCGACTTCTTCTCCCGAAAGCACTGACAAGGAGTCGGCGCTTTCTAATTCCAAAATCCTTAATGATCTTCCCAAATGCTTTCAGGATAATAATCGTGCTCCTATGCCCTCTTCTAATTCCACTCTCACCTCGTCAGATAAGCCCTTCATCCTCCATGTCGACGCCAATGGTACCGACGTGGGTGGTGTCGTGATGCAGCAACGAGGCGAGAAGAATACACCTGTCAGCGACTATTGCTACAAGGATCTACGGAACAATTGGCAAGGAGCTACTCTTCCTCATCCTGAAGCTTCAGCACTTCACTCCACACCTGAAAAGTGCTCGGTCCACCATCAATACGGACCACACCACCCTACACCTCCTGCAGCACGCCCACTTCTCATCTCAACGTCTTCTACTATGGGCTTGCTAACTGCAGAAATTCAACCTGGAGACACGCTATACCAAGAGTCTGACAACATCTTAGCCCATGATCTCTCCAGAGTTTATGAAGTAGAAGCAACTCCATCCATTACTCCACCACATAACGACGTACTTCTTCCAGAACCGCAGGCTTCGGGGGAGAGTTGTGACGATAATCTCCTTCAAGAGATTGAGCCTGCTCTTCCCTCCAAAATTACGTCTTCACAACTATATAAAAGACTATGGAAGAAATGTCCAACAACACCAGCAAGGCTTGCCAGGGTGAGCAGAAACGTATGCATCCAGCCACCTGTTCGAACTCCAACCACCAAACTACCCGTTGATCGCTACGGCTCCGCTGATTGGTCGCCGGTCTGGCTGCACCTGCACTCGCCCCCAATACTACCTGATGTCTGGGGTCGCCCCAACATCAGTCCTCAGAATGTTCCGTGCTTTCGTAGCCAGCACTCCTCCCAGCTAGACTCTAGAGTGTACTGAGAGAGGTGATGGCTTTAAGCCAATATTCCAGCACCTCCCACTTAACTTTTGTGTTGCACTTCTTATTATTTTGCCTTAACGTAACCTTCATTGTGTCATTTAAGTATTCTTATTATTTTGATTCATTGATTTTATTATACATATTTGTTTGTGCATTATTTTCATGTTTTGATTTATTTAACGTAATTAAAATTTCATTGTTAAAGTTTTACTTGTGTTTTGTGTGTCTTCTCCTTACCTTACCACAGACGAAGTTCCAGTTTTTCTATTTTTTTTTATAACTATGTGACGAGGCCATACCCCTAGCCTTAAACAGCCGAACACCAACGCGTTACCGTCACAGTATGCTGTAGGAAATGGGGGAGTGCATGTTGATGGATATGAGAAGCGTGTGGGGAGTGGGGACGTATGGTGAGAAGATGTTTACAAAGATGAAGATAGTGGTTATCGAAGATTGTTACAGCGATGGGATGGAGTGAGAGAGAGAGGAAGTTGTGTGTGAAGACTGACAGGGAGAATGTGTAGGGAGAGTTGGGAGGATGTGTAGAAGGACACCGGACAGACTCGGGCACATCACAGTCAACTATCTAAAAATGAATGTCTGTCTGTCCCAGGATGTAGGCCAGATGTGTGGGGTTTAACTGGATCCACATAGCACACAACCTCCAGAGATCACATCTGGACTTAGATAGACCTAACGGCACGAGATCACAACTAGAGCCAGATGCACACAACACCCCCAAGACCACACCAGGAGCCAGATACACATAACACCCCTAAGATCACACCAGGAGCCAGATACACACAACACCTCAGGATCACACCAGGAGCCAGATACACACAACACCCCCAAGATCACACCAGGAGCCAGATACACACAACACCCCCAAGATCACATTAGGAGCCAGATACACACAACACCTCAGGATCACACCAGGAGCCAGATACACACAACACCCCAAGATCACACCAGGAGCCAGATACACACAACAACCCAAGATCACAACAGGCGCCAGATACACACAACACCCCCAAGATGACATCAGATACAACACCCCAAGATCACATCAGAAGCTAGATACACACAACACCCCCAAGATCACACCAGGAGCCAGATACACACAACACCCCCAAGATCACATTAGGAGCCAGATACACACAACACCTCAGGATCACACCAGGAGCCAGATACACACAACACCCCAAGATCACACCAGGAGCCAGTAACACACAACACCCCCAAGATCACACCTAGAGCCAGATACAAACAACGCCTCCAAAGTCACACCAGAAGTCAGATACACACAACACCCCCAAGATCACACCTGGCGCCAGATACAACGTCCCAAGATCACACTTGGAGCCAGATGCATACAACGCCCCAAGATCACCCCTGGCGCCAGATACAACGCCCCAAGATCACACTTGGAGACAGATGCACACAACGTCTCAAGATCACACCTGGCGCCAGATACAACGCCCCAAGATCACACTTGGTGTCAGAAGCACACAACGCTCCAAGTTCACACCTGGCGTCAGATACGAAGCCCCAAGATCACACCTGGATCCAGATGCACACAACGCCCCAAGATCACACCCGGCGCCAGATACAACGCCCCAAGATCACACCAGGTGCCAGATACAAATAACGCCAAAATATCACACCTGGAGCCAAATGCACACAACATCCCAGGACCACACCAGGCGTCAGATGTACACAACTCCCCAAGATCACACCTGGCGCCAGATACAAACACCTCCCCAAGATCACACCTGGTGCCAGATAAAACACCCCAAGATTACACCTGGAGCAAGATGCTCACATTGCCCCATGATCACACCTGGCGACAGATACACACAACTCCCCATGATCACACCAGGAGCCAGATACACACAATACCCCCAAGATCACACTAGGAGCCAGATACACACAATACCCCCAAGATCACACCAGGAGCCAGATACACACAATACCCCCAAGATCACACTAGGAGCCAGATACACACAACACAACCAAGATCACAGTAGGAGCTAGATACACACAATACCCCCAAGATCACACCAGGAGCCAGATACACACAACACCCCCAAGATCACACCAGAAGCCAGATACAAACAACG
Organism: Procambarus clarkii; assembly: GCF_040958095.1. Lineage (NCBI taxonomy): Eukaryota > Metazoa > Arthropoda > Malacostraca > Decapoda > Cambaridae > Procambarus > Procambarus clarkii. The sequence goes on from NC_091188.1 coordinate 20,006,267, forward strand.
CCCCAAGATTACTCCAAAACCCAGATACATATGCCCCAAGATCACACCAAGAGCCAGATTCATATGCCCCAAGAACATACCAGGCACTAGATACACAAAACGCCTAAGATCACACCAGAAGCCAGATACAAACGACGCCCCAAGATCACACCTGGCGCCATATATAAACAACGCCCCAAGATCACACCAAGCGCCAGATAAAAAACAACGCCCCAAGATCACACCAAGCGCCAGATAAAAATCAACGCCCCAAGATCACACCAGGCGCCAGATACACACAACGCCCAAGATCACACCAGGCAAGTTACAAACAAGGCCCCAAGATCACACCTGGCGCCAGATACACACAACGCTCAAGATTACACCTGGCGCCAGATACACATGCCCCAAGATCACACCTCGCACCAGATACATATGCCCCAAGATCACACCTGGAGCCAGATACACACAACGCCCCAAGATCACAGCTGGCGACAGATACAACGCCCCAAAATCACACCAGGAGCCAGATACACACAATACTCCCAAAGATCACACTAGGAGCCAGATACACAAAACACCCCCATGATCACAGTAGGAGCCAGATACACACAATACCCCCAAGATCACACAAAGATCCAGATACAAACAACGCCCCAAGATCACACCAAGAGCAAGATACGTATGCCCCAAGATCACACCAAGAGCCAGTTTCATATGCCCCATGATCACACCAGGCAGCAGATACACACAACGCCTAAGATCACACCAGGAGCCAGATACAAACAACGCCCCAAGATCACACCTGGCTCCAAATACCTACAACGCACAAGATCACAATAGGCAAGATAAAAACAACGCCCCAAGATCACACCAGGCACCAGATATACACAACGCCCAAGATCACAACTGGCGCCAGATACATATGCCCCAAGATCACACCTCGCGCCAAATACATATGCCCCAAGATCACACCTGGCATCAAATACAACGCCCCAAGATCACACTTGGAGCCAGATGCACACAACCGTTACCTGTGGCAGGTGGCTGCAGGTGACGGATCTCCCAATCCTGAGCACTCCAGGTGCAAACTCTGTGAGCAGGAACTGCGGCATGATCTCCCACACTACATCACCGAATGCCCAGTTATTAGACCTTTCAGACCAGTTGGCATGAGGTACCTGGAGCTTTGCAATTACTTTATTCACTCTCGTGTTCTTGAAGATATCCTCACAGTATACCCAAAATTTGCCAGTGCAGGCTATTAAACACTTGGCTCTGTATGACTAACCATCCTGCGAGATGGGGACTTGTATTACCACTGCTACCTTATTCAATCTTGTGTTGATGATATCCTCAAAATACATCCGGAGTCTGCCAGTGCAGACCGCTTATCACATGCCTCTGTATGACTAACCATCCTGTGTGATGGGGATTTTTTAGCATCACCTAGTTAGCTTCTTTTTGACACATTGTACTCCACTTCATATAGTCTAGGGTAGCTGAACTAATGAAGATGTACCTCAATTCTTAATAAAAGAAAAAAAAAACCAAGATCACACATGCAGCCAGATACACACAACGCCCCAAGATCACACACGGCGCCACATACAACGCCCCAAGATCACACTTGAAGCCAGATGCACACAGCGCCCCAAGATCACACTTGGCGACAGATACAATGCTCCTAGATCACACCTGGCGCCAGATGCACACAATGCCCCAAAATCACAATTGGCGCCAGATATAAAGCTCCAAGATCACATTTGTAGCCAGATGCACACAACGCCCCAAGATCACACCAGGCGACAGATACAATGCTCCTAGATCTCACCTGGCACCAGATACAACGCCCCAAGATCACTTCAGGTGCCAGATATAAATAACGCCCCAATATCACACCTGGAGCCAAATGCACACAACGCCCCAGGATCACACCAAGCGCCAGATAGAACGCCCCATGATCACACCTGGAGCCCGATGCACACAACGCCCCATGATCAAACCTGGAGCCAAATACACACAACTCCCCAAGATCACACCAAGAGCCAGATACACACAATGCCCCAAGATCACACCTGGAGCCAGATACAAACATCGCCCCAAGATCACACCAGGGGCCAGATACACACAACGCCCCAAGATCACACCAGGAGCCAGATACACACAACGCCTTAAGATCACACCAGGAGCCACATACACACAATACCCCCAAGATCACAGTAGGAGCCAGATACCAACAATACCCCCAAGATCACACCAAGATCCAGATACAAACAACGCCCCAAGATCACACCAAGAGCCAGATACATATGCCCCAAGATCACACCAAGAGCCAGATTCATATGCCCCAAGATCACACCAGGCAGCAGATACACACAACGCCTAAGATCACACCAGGAGCCAGATACAAACAACGCCACAAGATCACACCTGGTGCCAGATACAAAAAACGCCCCAAGATCACACCTGGCGCCAGATACCTACAACGCACAAGATCACACCAGGCAAGATACAAACAACGCCCCAAGATCACACCAGGCGCCAGATACACACAACGCCCCAGATCACAACTGGCGCCAGATACATATGCCCCAAGATCACACCTCGCGCCAGATATATATGCCCCAAGATTACACCTGGCGCCAGATACAACGCCCCAATATCACACTTGGAGCCAGATACAACGCCTCAAGATCACACTTCGAGCCAGATGCACACAACGCCCCAAGATCACACATGGCCCCATATTCAACGCCCCAATATCACACTTGGAGCCAGATGCACACAACGTCTCAAAATCACACCTGGCGCCAGATACAACGCCCCACGATCACACATGAAGCCAGATGCACACGACTCCCCAAGATCACACCTGGCGGCAAATACAAAGCCCCAAGATCAAACCTGTAGCCGGATGCACACAAAGCCCCAGTATCACATTTGAAGTCAGATGCACACAACGTCTCAAGATCACACCTGGCGCCAGATACAACGCCCCAAAATAACACCTGGATCCACAGGCACACAACGCCCCAAGATCACACCTGGCGCCAGATACAACACCCCAAGATCACACCAGGTGCCAGATACAAACAACGTCCCAAGATCACACTAGGAGCCAGACACACACAACGCCCCAAGATCACACCCGGAGCTAGATACACACAACGCCCCAAGATCACACAAGGAGCCAGATACAATCAACGTCCCAAGATCACACCAGAAGCTAGATACACACAACGCCCCAAGATCACACAAGGAGCCAGATACAATCAACGTCCCAAGATCACACCAGAAGCCAGATACACACAACGCCCCAAGATCACACCCGGAGCTAGATACACACAACACCCCGAAGATCACACCTGGCGCCAGATACACACAACACCCCAAGATCACACCAGAAGCCAAATACATACAACGCCCCAAGATCACACCCGGAGGTAGATACACACAACACCCCGAAGATCACACCTGGCGCCAGATACAACACCCCTAGATCACACTAGGTGCCAGATACAAATAACGCCCCAAGATCACACCAGGAGCCAGAGTCACACAACATCCCAGGATCACACTAGGAGCCAGATACAAACAACGTCCCAAGATCACACCCGGAGCCAGATACACACAACGCCCCAAGATCACACCAGGAGCCAGATACAAACAACGCCCCAAAATCACACAAGGAGCCAGATACAATCAACGTCCCAAGATCACACCAGGAGCCAGATACACACAACGCCCCAAGATCACACCTGGAGCTAGATACACACAACACCCCGAAGATCACACCTGGTGCCAGATACACACAACACCCCAAGATCACACCAGAAGCCAGATACACACAACGCCCCAAGATCACACCAGGTGCCAGATACACACAACGCTCCAAGATCACACCTGGCGGCAATTACAAACAACTCCCCACGATCACACCAGGCGCCAGATACACACAACACCCCAAGATCACACCTGGTGCCAGATAAAAACAACGCCCCAAGATCACACCAGGTGCCAGATATACACACAACGCCCCAAAATCAAACAAGAAGCCAGATACACACAACTCCCCGAAGATCACACTTGGAACCAGATACAAACAACGCTCTCAAGATCACACCAGGAGCCAGATGCACACAACGCACGGAGATTTCACCAGGCGCCGGATACAACGTCTCAAGATCACACCTGGAGCCAGATACACACAACACCCCGAGATAACAGATGGAGCCAGATACACACAACGCCCCAAGATCATACCTGGCGCCAGATACACACAACACCCCCAAGATAACACGAGGAGCTAGATACACACAACGCCCCAAGATCACAACGTGAGCCAGATACATACAACGCCCCAAGATTACACCAGGAGCCAGATGTACACTCGCCCGAAGATCACACAGGGCACCAGATGTAACGCCCCGAGATAACACCTGGAGCCAGATACACACAACACCCTGAGATAACACCTGGAGCCAGATACACACAACATTCCGACATAACACCAGGAGCCAGATACACACAACACTCCGAGATAACACCTGGAGCCAGATACACACAACACCCCGAGATAACACCTGGAGCCAGATGCACACAACACCCCGAGATAACACCAGGAGCCAGATACACACAACACCCCGAGATAACACCTGGAGTCAGTTACACAACACCCCGAGATAACACCTGGAGCTAGATACACATAACACCCCGAGATAACACCTTGAGCCAGATACACACAACACCCCGAGATAACACCTTGAGCCAGATACACACAACACCCCGAGATAACACCTTGAGCCAGATACACACAACACCCCGAGATAACACCTGGAGCCAGCTACACACAACACCCCGAGGTAACAACTGGAGCCAGCTACACACAACACCCCGAGATAACACCTGGAGCCAGCTACACACAACACCCCGAGGTAACAACTGGAGCCAGCTACACACAACACCCCGAGATAACAACTGGAGCCAGCTACACACAACACCCCGAGGTAACAACTGGAGCCAGCTACACACAACACCCCGAGATAACACCTGGAGCCAGCTACACACAACACCCCGAGGTAACAACTGGAGCCAGCTACACACAACACCCCGAGATAACACCTGGAGCCAGCTACACACAACACCCCGAGGTAACAACTGGAGCCAGCTACACACAACACCCCGAGATAACAACTGGAGCCAGCTACACACAACACCCCGAGGTAACAACTGGAGCCAGCTACACACAACACCCCGAGATAACACCTGGAGCCAGCTACACACAACACCCCGAGGTAACAACTGGAGCCAGCTACACACAACACCCCGAGATAACACCTTGAGCCAGCTACACACAACACCCCGAGATAACACCTGGAGCCATATATACATAACGACCTAAGATGGCAGCCCACCAACACCAAGCCGACGCCGGACACCATCTCTCCACTCGGGAAATCAACCAGGTAACGGAACAACCTGTCAGCTTGCAAGTGGCTGCCGGCGACAAGTGTTCCAGATGTATCAAGCCAGGCTGTGGCTAACACAAGGCAGGTGATCCGGTGGTCTCAAGGCAGACCAGGTCCCCAGGTCTCAAGACGGAGCAGGTCCCCAGGTCTCAAGACGGAGCAGGTCCCCAGGTCTCAAGACGGACCAGGTCCCCAGGTCTCAAGACGGAGCAGGTCCCCAGGTCTCAAGGCGGAGCAGGTCCCCAGGTCTCAAGACGGAGCAGGTCCCAAGGTCACAAGACGGAGCAAGTCCCCAGGTCTCAAAACGGACCAGGTCCCCAGGTCTCAAAACGGACCAGGTCCCCCAGGTCTCAAGACGGACCAGGTCCCCAGGTCTCAAGACGGACCAGGTCCCCCAGGTCTCAAGACGGACCAGGTCTCCAGGTCTCAAGACGGACCAAATCCCCCAGGTCTCAAGATGGACTAGGTCTCCAGGTCTCATGACGGATCAGGTCCCCAGGTCTCAAGACGGGCCAGGTCCCCACGTCTCAAGACGGAGCAGGTCCCCAGGTCTCAAGACCAGGTCTCAAGGCAGACCTGGTCCCCAGACGTCCACACATCGTCTTAGTAGAACCAAGAGTTCTGGAAATACTTCCTGCAGGTCGGATCTGGGGATGACATCTCTGACTCTCCCAGCGTCAGGTGTAACAATTCTCTCTGCCGCTGGTTTTATATATAGCAAATAACTGAATATGTTTTCCAGGTAGTATGTGGACGATTTCTGCTTTATTAATTTTATGATCAGGCTCATATAATCCTTCTATTGCTATTTTTTTTTATTTATTTGTAACCAGAAAATGCACAAACTGACAGCAATATATATTTAACAAAGAAAACATTAAAAAAAACTGTTTCACAAATATAATAATTTGATATTTTACTCAAACTTTTGAGACAATTTTAAAATTAATCTATTATTAATTACTGAATTATGTACATAAGCTCTCTGATTTATATATAATTAATAATTAATTTATATATCATTAGTTATTGATTGACACAGGATTAACACACAATTCATGAATTATTAATTAGAGATTTGATTATAATTCGTTTGCAGTGACGGGTTTCTCTGCTATTGGTATTCAGTCATTGTTGATAAGTGACGTCGCTGGTTCGCATATATTATTATCACTGAATATCAATCCAGTCTGGTATTTATTGACTGTGAAGGGATTTTACGTATTATTGAATGTGTGTCAATTCCCGAGACATAGGTTTTAGCCATGATTACTATCACCGATAGATGGAAATAATGATTCCCGCACAGATTATTGATGACCTGCACATGGGGGATGAGTTTGAATCACTGGAAGTAACCCTTTACTTAAACAATAATGCCCTACATATAATCAACCTATATGTGCCACAGAGTAAACTTGACCTTGACACACTACCTGAATTTGTTAATGAAGAACCTACCCTGCTGGTCTGTGACCTTAATGCCAGACACCCACACTTTGGTGCCAACTGTCATCAGCCCAATGTCAATGGACGGAAACTCTCACTCTATGTCAGGGGAAGTGAAAACTTTAGAGTCCTGGGTGATGAACAGCCAACTCACCTCAGAGGAGGAAGAGTAGACTATGCTCTCCTGCTGAATGCACAGGACAAAGATGCCAGTACACACATTATGCACAGTTTATGTAGTGACCATTGGGCACTGATTACCACCGTCGACATGAGCAAGAGAAGGAAAGAGACAAATAAAAGAAAAAGGTTATCACTCGGACCAGATATGAGGCCGCACTTCATAAACAGGATGAGTGACTGGTTCACGGAATACCAAATCCCAGAAGACATTGACACATTTGTTGATGACCTTAATCACCAAATTGAGAGCTGTCTCAGAGTCCCGCGCCGTACGCCTGGCGAAGTAACCATCAGAGGAAGAAAATAAAATGGTATGTGAACGATTACATAAAGATGCTTAACGCAAATGTAAGAGACATGAGTAGAGAGTACCGGAGACATCCCACTGAAAGTAACCAAGAGTTGTTTAAAACTGTGTGTCAAGTAGCCAGGGAAGAGAATATTAAAGAGTGGGAAAGAAAATGGCTTGAGTTCACTAGCTCTATAGGACGGGAAACATCTGCAAGAGCGGCTCACAAAGACCCCCAGGGTAAGGTTGAAGAACTGGGGTGATGCAGCATCCTCCTCCTCACTCCCTGCAGAAATCAGCAGGGAACAGGTCCCTGCGACATGATGACAGAAGAATTAGGATAACAAGAGCACTGTCTAGTGATGATGAATATGGGAAACCAATCACAGCCCAGTTTCCAGAACAATGAATATGGAACTCGGGACCCCCCAAGGCGGAGTCTTAAGCCCTACACAATTCAATGTACTTATGAACGCCATTGCAAATATTGATTTTCCGGAAGGAACACAACAAGTGGGATATGCAGATGATGTCCTAATACAAGCTCCCACCTTGGGAAAAATTGAACAGTCCATTGAACTCCTCGGAAGGAAATGTATTGAGCTCGGTTTCACTCTCTCCACAAACAAGACGAAGACATACTCTCATCACAAGCGGAGGGCAAATGAAGAACTGCAAATTAATGGTGTAACACTTAAATGGGTTGACCACTATCGGTACCTTGGCGTCACTGTCGGCTCTAACAAGGGGAAGAAAGTGGAGCTCAATCAACTCATAGGAATATGCAAAAGTCGACTCAGGGCACTGAAAGCTATGACCTGGAATGGACATGGAGCCTCTATTGCCGTGCTTAAAATGATGTACACAGCCTATGTGCTCTCCGTCATAGACTATGCCGCACCAGTTCTGTGCACCTACTCCCAAAGCGATATGAAAAGGCTTGAAAGCATTCAAAATGAAGCCGACAATCATTCTTGGAGTTCCAAGAACTGCCAAAAGGTCTAATCTACGAGAGGAGTTGTCCCTCCCCAGTGTTAAAAGCATAATTAAGGAGCTGAATGCTAAGCTTGCAATTAGGATAGCCAGAGATCCCCATTACAATGATATTGCTAAGAAAAAACTGAGCTTTGTGTTACTTTCAGGGGGAAACAGGAGAAGCAAAAAATGGCATCACAGATCAGTCTGCTACCTCGAAGAGCTTCACCTGCTTGAGCAAGCCCGTGAGCTCCTGCCTGTAGAGAGGTTACCTCCCTGGGAGGATGACTCATGCAAGATTATCATCAATGTAATGACAATGAAAAATCCAACATGATACCACAAGAAATGAGTCACAAGTATCTCGAGGAAATATATAAAAAAGTCGGAGATGAACTAGATCAAATCTACACTGATGGGTCATCTAATCCTGTCAATGGCAGGGCCGGTGCAGCACACACGGTAATCAACGATAATACTTTCCAACGCAGAAATGAAGAAAAAGCGCGCATTGAGAACTATGCCTCTTCAACGCAAGCAGAGCTAACTGCCATTGTTATGGCGTTAAGGTTTCTTAAACGGAACACTAATGGTGCAGTGATTTGCACCGATTCAAAAGCAGCACTGCAAAGCCTAAGTAAAAATCAGGCAGAAAATCTTGCAATAGTCGCTGAAATCAAGAGAGCTGTGAGAGTACTTACCAATCAGGGAAGAGTCATCAAGTTTCTGTGGATCCCCTCCCATGTTGGAATATGTGGAAATGAACGAGCAGATGTGCTGGCTGCTGAAGGCGCTGAAGGAGACCATATTGAATACTTCATACCCAAGACTCAACTACAAATTAGAGGTATTATCAGGCAACATCACCGTGACAAGGTAACTGAGGACAGGAGGATAGAAACACAAACCAGTGAATCTGTACGATGGTACAACATATTTGCAGCTGGCAATCCCAATCATTATTGCCGAAGAGGAGGAGGACGAGGGAGAGAATCAGTAATAGCGAAAATCCGTCTTGGATACAAATATCCATGGAGATATGGAATGGAAACAACAGTTGATCAGTGAAGGTGCAGAATCTGTGATGAGAGTGATGGACACCGCCTTGACCACTATCTACGTGAATGTGAACACCTGAGAGAAATCAGAATTATGTGTAGAATAATAAACCCCACATTGTTTGAGTTAGGAAAGCACTATTTGTGAAATATTGATACTGTTCTTAAAAGATTCCCCCATTTTGCACACGCAAGATAACGTAAGCTTATAAGGGTTGATAGATGTTAATCTTCTTGTTTGAGGAGCTGTTCACTTGAGACAGTTAACGGGTTTTCTTCTTATTGGGGAGTGTTGTACATGCTGCTATGGCGGTATGTCCACTCACAAGATGAGTGGCGCTGCCCAATAAACTCGCCCCTCGGGGCAAAATTTAAAAAATTTAAACGTGGCTGGTCTTTCTTGAGTGATATTTTTTGGAAAGAAAATTGTTCTTCATTGACAGTGAGCACGCCATCATTTTAAAGACCATCCAAGAAAAAATCCTCAACATTTCTCTGGATGACTCACGGTTGAAACAAAAAACTCTTCCCGTAAGACTTGTGTGTCCACACAGCCAACCAGATTACACTGGCAACATTCCTTTCTTCCTCCTCTCATTAAACGATCTTGCAAAATAAACTTTACCAGAACCCCTTTTTGATTGGGCAGAGATACATGATCTTGCCTTCACTGTTCCAATTAGAGGCATGCTCTTGCAGCCCCGACTCCCAGACCAGACCCAACAGTAAAACACAGTCTTGCTGGGAGGCCAGTGGTCGATAACAAACCTGAGGACTTACTACCTGCTGCAATGTCACAACAGGAGAATGCTCACCTTTGAGCTGTGGCTGCCCCGATGGTAGTGACTTGCTTCCAGCAGTACTTATGTATGCAACAGGCACATGTCTAGATTAAGAAACACCGAATTACAGAGATCCTAAGCATTCTTCGCCAAGTTCACTGAGTGCAAGAGTATTTGCAACAAGGTGGAAGTCGATTAATGTGGCATGCATAGGTTGCATTGCGGAAGCTTCAAGGATTGTTATGCAAGATACAATGAAATTAGTTATATCATCAAAAGGAGCCTTGCCTCTCTAATTGCCCAAAAGAGAGACTACGACGTTTCCGTCTGGCTGGGCATCTTGACAGCCCTGCGCTTCACCCAGATGGTATCACGGTATTCACGAGGAAGAATGGAACACAGCTGGTGTGGGGCTACACATGCGTATACACCCTGGCTGGCACCTGTATGTCCTTCAGTGTTGGCGAGGCACGTGATGTGGCTAATCATAGATCTAGAAGCAATAAAATCAAACTATTTCCTGTGAAGTGTGTGTGGGAGGGATGGGAAAGGCAAGAGGAGTGTGTATGTGAGAAAGCAGGAGTGTTTTTTTGTGTATGTGGGGGGGGGGGGGAGAGAAAACAGGAGGAGTTTGTGAGTAAGGAAGCAAGAGGAGTGTGTGTAGGTGTTATGTAGCAAGGTGCTGGTGGTGTGGCAGTGGACACATGTCAGTCAGTACATTGACCAGTTCTCACTGTACACGTTCCGTCCAGGAGCCATCCCTCCGCCCGCCCGATCAATATACAGTACAATAGCTTCCGCCTGACCGATCAGACCATCCTGCCCGCGTGCCTGATGAATCTCTACCGCGCAATCAACACCAATCATTCACTACCTCACAATCAACACCAATCATTCACTACCTCACAATCAATCTCAAAACCGCACGCCCACCCGCCGCCAGCGAGACTTCAACTCCAGCCTCCCCACTTGGTCACCTCCCACCTGGTCACCTCCCACCTGGTCACCTCCCACCTGGTCACCTCCCACTTGGTCACCTCCCACTTGGTCACCTCCCACTTGGTTACCTCCCACTTGGTCACCTCCCACTTGGTCACCTCCCACTTGGTCACCTCCCACTTGGTCACCTCCCACTTGGTCACCTCCAACCTGGTCACCTCCCACCTGGTCACCTCCCACTTGGTCACCTCCCACCCGGTCTCTCCCACCTGGTCACCTCCCACCTGGTCACCTCCCACCTGGTTACCTCCCACTTGGTCACCTCCCACCCGGTCCCTCCCACCTGGTCACCTCCCACCTGGTCACCTCCCACTTGGTCACCTCCCACCTGGTCCCTCCCACCTGGTCCCTCCCACCTGGTCCCTCCCACCTGGTCACCTCCCACCTGGTCACCTCCCACCTGGTCACCTCCCACCTGGTCCCTCCCACCTGGTCCCTCCCACCTGGTCCCTCCCACCTGGTCCCTCCCACCTGGTCCCTCCCACCTGGTCCCTCCCACCTGGTCCCTCCCACCTGGTCACCTCCCACCTGGTCACCTCCCACCTGGTCCCTCCCACCTGGTCCCTCCCACCTGGTCACCTCCCACTTGGTCACCTCCCACCTGGTCATCTCCCACCTGGTCCCTCCCACCTGGTCCCTCCCACCTGGTCACCTCCCACCTGGTCACCTCCCACTTGGTCACCTCCCACCTGGTCACCTCCCACCTCGTCCCTCCCACCCGGTCACCTCCCACCCGGTCACCTCCCACCTGGTCACCTCCCACCCGGTCACCTCCCACCCGGTCACTTCCCAACTAGTCCCTCCCACCTGGTCACCTCCCACCTGGTCACCTCCCACCTGGTCACCTCCCACTTGGTCACCTCCCACCTGGTCACCTACTACCTGGTCCCTCCCACCTGGTCCCTCCCACCTGGTCCCTCCCACCCGGTCACCTCCCTCCCGGTCACCTCCCACCTGGTCCCTCCTACCTGGTCACCTCCCACATGGTCACCTACTACCTGGTCCTTCCCACCTGGTCCCTTCCACCTGGTTACCTCCCTCCCAGTCACCTCTCACCTGGTCCCTCCCACCTGGTCACCTCCCTCCCGGTCACCTCCCTCCCGGTCCCTCCCACCTGGTCCCCTCCCACCTGGTCCCTCCCACCTGTTCCCTGTCACCTGTTCCCTCCCACCTGGTCCCTCCCACCTGGTCACCTCCCACCTGGTCCCTCCCACCTGGTCCCTCCCACCTGGTCCCTCCCACCTGGTCACCTCCCACCTGGTCCCTCCCACCTGGTCCCTCCCACCTGGTCCCTCCCACCTGGTCCCTCCCACCTGGTCCCTCCCACCTGGTCACCTCCCACCTGGTCACCTCCCACCTGGTCACCTCCCACCTGGTCACCTCCCACCTGGTCACCTCCCACCTGGTCACCTCCCACCTGGTCACCTCCCACCTGGTCACCTCCCACCTGGTCACCTCCCACTGGTCCCTCCCACTCGGTCCCTCCCACCCGGTCACCTCCCACCTGGCCCCTCCCACCTGGTCCCTCCCACCCGGTCACCTCCCACCTGGTCACTCCCACCTAATCCCTCCCACCTGGTCCCTCCCACCTGATCCCTCCCACCTAGTCACCTCCCACCCGGTCCCTCCCACCTGGTCCCTCCCACCCTGTCACCTCCCACCTGGTCCCTCCCACCAGGTCACCTCCCACCTGGTCCCTCCCACCTGGTCATCTCCCACCATGTCCCTCCCACCTGGTCCCTCCCACCTGGTCACCTCCCACCCGGTCACCTCCCACCTGGTCACCTCCCACCTGGTCACCTCCCACCTGGTCCCTCCCACCCGGTCACCTCCCACCTGGTCACCTCCCTCTCGGTCACCTCTTACCTGGTCACCTCCCACCTGGTCACCTCCCACCTGGTCCCTCTCACCTGGTCACGTCCCTCCCGGTCACCTCTCACCTGGTCACCTCCCACCTGGTCACCTCCCACCTGGTCCCTCCCACCAGGTCACCTCCCACCTGGTCACCTCCCACCTGGTCCCTCCCACATGGTCATCTCCCACCAGGTCCCTCCCACCTGGTCCCTCCCACCTGGTCACCTCCCACCCGGTCACCTCCCACCCGGTCACCTCCCACCTGGTCACCTCCCACCTGGTCACCTCCCACCTGGTCACCTCCCACCTGGTCCCTCCCACCTGGTCCCTCCCACCCGGTCACCTCCCACCTGGTCACCTCCCTCCCGGTCACCTCTCACCTGGTCACCTCCCACCTGGTCACCTCCCACCTGGTCCCTCCCACCTGGTCACCTCCCACCCAGTCACCTCCCACCCGGTCATCTCCCACCTGGTCACCTCCCACCTGGTCATCTCCCACCTGGTCCCTCCCACCTGGTCCCTCCCACCTGGTCCCTCCCACCTGGTCACCTCCCACCCGGTCACCTCCCACCTGGTCACCTCCCACCTGGTCACCTCCCACCTGGTCCCTCCCACCTGGTCCCTCCGACCTGGTCACCTCCGACCTGGTCACCTCCGACCTGGTCACCTAACACCTGGTCACCTCCCACCTGGTCACCTCCCACTGGTCCCTCCCACCTGGTCACCTCCCACTCGGTCCCTCCCACCCGGTCACCTCCCATCTGGTCACCTCCCACCCGGTCACCTCCCACCTGGTCACCTCCCACCTGGTCACCTCCCACCTGGTCCCTCCCACCTGGTCATCTCCCTGGTCCCTCCCACCTGGTCACCTCCCACTCAGTCACCTCCCACCTGGTCACCTCCCTCCCGGTCACCTCTCACCTGGTCACCTCCCACCTGGTCACCTCCCACCTGGTCACCTCCCACCTGGTCACCTCCCACCTGGTCACCTCCCACCTGGTCACCTCCCACCTGGTCACCTCCCACCTGGTCCCTCCCACCTGGTCATCTCCCACCTGGTCCCTCCCACCTGGTCACCTCCCACCCGGTCACCTCCCACCTGGTCACCTCCCACCTGGTCCCTCCCACCCGGTCACCTCCCACCCGGTCACCTCCCACCTGGTCACCTCCCTCCCGGTCACCTCTCACCTGGTCACCTCCTACCTGGTCACCTCCCACCTGGTCCCTCCCACCTGGTCCCTCCCACCTGGTCACCTCCCTCCCGGTCACCTCTCACCTGGTCACCTCCCACCTGGTCACCTCCCACCTGGTCACCTCCCACCTGGTCCCTCCCACCAGGTCACCTCCCACCTGGTCACCTCCCACCTGGTCACCTCCCACCTGGTCCCTCCCACCTGGTCATCTCCCACCTGGTCCCTCCCACCTGGTCACCTCCCACCCGGTCACCTCCCACCTGGTCACCTTCCACCTGGTCACCTCCCACCTGGTCCCTCCCACCCGGTCACCTCCCACCTGGTCACCTCCCTCCCGGTCACCTCTCACCTGGTCACCTCCCACCTGGTCACCTCCCACCTGGTCACCTCCCACCCGGTCACCTCCCACCCGGTCATCTCCCACCTGGTCACCTCCCACCTGGTCACCTCCCACCTGGTCATCTCCCACCTGGTCACCTCCCACCCGGTCCCTCCCACCTGGTCCCTCCCACCTGGTCCCTCACCCTGTGTGGTAAGAGAACTTTATCCTGCTATCACTTGGCTAAGATAATAACCTCAACTTCCATCTATCCATCTACCTATCTATCTATGTAGAAATCTATCCAACTATCTAAATATCTATTTAACTGTCCATCTATTTTTCCATCTATCCATCAGTGCCACTATCCATCCAGCTTTCTATATTTCCATATATCCATCTTCCAATCCTCCATTTTCCTTCTATCATCAATCAGATAGCATCTATCTGTCCTTCTCTCTCTCTTCTATCATTTTATCTATCCATCAATTCGATTTACCTATCCATCTATCTGTCTATCTATCTAATCCATCAATCTATCCACCAAACTACTCACCTTTATGTCTATCGATTTATCCACCTATTTATCAATCCATCTACTTATCCATCTATCCATCCACCAATCTATCCATCAGTTCATAAGTCATTCCAACGTATTTTCCGAGTGACCAGTGCAGTTGTTTCAGCTCTTTTTAATAATAAATTTTTTGAGAGAGAGAGAGAGAGAGAGAGAGAGAGAGAGAGAGAGAGAGAGAGAGAGAGAGAGAGAGAGAGAGAGAGAGAGGGTAAAGCGAGAGGGTAAAGCAAGGGTAGAAGGGATAGGGAGGAAAGAAAAGAGGTAGGGCGAAAATAAGGAGGAAGGGTGGTACCATGAGTGGGGGGGGGGAGGGGGATTGGGGAAGAGTAGGTGAAGGATAAAATCGGAGAAGAGTGGGGCAAATGGGGAATAGATGAAAAGAATGGGAGGAGACTCGGATTCAGCCTGCCTAAGGGGGGCCTGACGGCTGAGTGGACAACGCTCTGGATTTGTAGTCCTAATGCTCCGGGTCGATCCCTGGTGGAGGCAAAAACAAATAGGCAGAATTTCTTTCATCCTGATGCCCCCTGTTCATCTAGCAGTAAATAGATACCTTCGAGTTAGACAGCTGCTACGGGCTGCTTCCTGAGGGTGAGTAACAAAAAAGAGGCCTAGTCGAAGACCGGGCCGAGGGGACGCTAAGCCCCGAAATCGGCTCAAGATAACCTCTCAAGAAGACAACCGGTTACCCTTTTATATATATATATATATAAATATTATATATATATATACATATATATATACATATATATATATATATATATATATATATATATATATATATATATATATATATATATATATATATATGTCGTACCTAGTAGCCAGAACTCACTTCTCAGCCTACTATGCAAGGCCCGATTTGCCTAATAAGCCTAGTTTTCATGAATTAATGTTTTTTCGACTACCTAACCTACCTAACCTAACCTAACCTAACGTTTTCAGCTACCTAACCTAACCTAACCTATAAAGATAGGTTAGGTAGGGTTGGTTAGGTTCGGTCATATATCTACGTTAATTTTAACTCCAATAAAAAAAAATGACCTCATACATAATGAAATGGGTAGCTTTATCATTTCATAAGAAAAAAATTAAAGAAAATATATTAATTCAGTAAAACTTGGCTTATTAGGCAAATCGGGCCTTGCATAGTAGGCTGAGAAGTGAGTTCTGGCTATTAGGTACGACATATATATATATATATATATATATATATATATATATATTTAAATATACATACATATATATATATATATATATATATATATATATATATATATATATATATATATATATATATATATATATGTCGTACCTAGTAGCCAGAACGCACTTCTCAGCCTACTATGCAAGGCCCGATTTGCCTAATAAGCCAAGTTTTCATGAATTAATTGTTTTTCGACTACCTAACCTAACCTAACTTTTTCGGCTACCTAACCTAACCTAACATATAAAGATAGGTTAGGTTAGGTTAGGTAGGGTTGGTTAGGTTCGGTCATATATCTACGTTAATTTTAACTCCAATAAAAAAAAATTGACCTCATACATAATGAAATGGGTAGCTTTATCATTTCATAAGAAAAAATTTAGAGAAAATATATTAATTCAGGAAAACTTGGCTTGTTAGGCAAATCTGGCCTTGCATAGCAGGCCAAGTACGACGTTCTGGCTACTAGGTACAACATTATATATATATATATATAAGTAATTATCAAAAGAAGGCACCAAACCGGGAAGGCTATGTAGCACCATCGAATGTGCGAAATAATCAGAGGGCGCTAAATATCACCAAGGATGCCAATACGAGAACAAAAACGCATAAGGCGAACGATATCAAAAGTATCCGAGTCACCAAGAACTCTATTGATGGACAAGTGACCGTGAGGGGCAGTCGGAAAGCGAGACACACGCTCGTCCTGGAAGTCAGGACATTCAAGAAGGACATGCACGACCGTAAGAGGGACAATGCAATTAGGACAATAAGGAGCAGACCAGCACTCCATCAAGTGACCATGGGTTAAGCGAGTATGGCCAATATGCAACCTCGCCAGAGCTGTTTCCCATCGCCGGTTACGGTGGTAGGAGGACGGTCACGAGGAAACACAACTTTTAACAGTACATAGTTTGTTATCAGTAACAGACGAACAAGAAGCCTGCCAACGGGTAATGATGGAGGAATGGATAAACGGGTAAAAGTCGGTATATGGAACACTATTACGAGAGTTGGGACAAGAGCGGACAGCTTCCTTGGTGGCAGCATCTGCACACTCATTTAAAGACACACCAATATGGCTGGGAACCCAACAAAACTCAACCGACTTAAATTTACTGTGAACAAGAAACAGCCAATGCTGGATCTCGACAACTACTGGATGAACCGGATTAAAGGACCCGAGAGCCATGAGGGCACTACGAGAGAGCCCTCTTCTCGTTATCAGTCTCCCAGTGTGTCGTATGTGTCGTCTCCCAGCGTGTCGTCTCCCAGAGTGTCGTCTGAGTCGTCTCCCAGAGTGTCGTCTCCCAGAGTGTCGTCTGAGTCGTCTCCCAGAGTGTCGTCTCCCAGAGTGTCGTCTGAGTCGTCTCCCAGAGTGTCGTCTCCCAGAGTGTCGTCTCCCAGAGTGTCGTCTGAGTCGTCTCCCAGAGTGTCGTCTGAGTCGTCTCCCAGAGTGTCGTCTCCCAGAGTGTCGTCTGAGTCGTCTCCCAGAGTGTCGTCTGAGTCGTCTCCCAGAGTGTCGTCTGAGTCGTCTCCCAGAGTGTCGTCTGAGTCGTCTCCCAGAGTGTCGTCTGAGTCGTCTCCCAGAGTGTCGTCTGAGTCGTCTCCCAGAGTGTCGTCTGAGTCGTCTCCCAGAGTGTCGTCTGAGTCGTCTCCCAGAGTGTCGTCTGAGTCGTCTCCCAGAGTGTCGTCTGAGTCGTCTCCCAGAGTGTCGTCTGAGTCGTCTCCCAGAGTGTCGTCTGAGTCGTCTCCCAGAGTGTCGTCTGAGTCGTCTCCCAGAGTGTCGTCTGAGTCGTCTCCCAGAGTGTCGTCTGAGTCGTCTCCCAGAGTGTCGTCTGAGTCGTCTCCCAGAGTGTCGTCTGAGTCGTCTCCCAGAGTGTCGTCTGAGTCGTCTCCCAGAGTGTCGTCTGAGTCGTCTCCCAGAGTGTCGTCTGAGTCGTCTCCCAGAGTGTCGTCTGAGTCGTCTCCCAGAGTGTCGTCTGAGTCGTCTCCCAAGGTGTACGTGTGGAGGCACTTACCAGTGACGACGCTGGAGAGAGCGGGGAGAGAGTACTCAGCAGACAGGAAGTAGCGGGGAGAGAGTACTCAGCAGACAGGAAGTAGTGGGGAGAGAGTACTCAGCAGACAGGAAGTAGCGGGGAGAGAGTACTCAGCAGACAGGAAGTAGCGGGGAGAGAGTACTCAGCAGACAGGAAGTAGCGGGGAGAGAGTACTCAGCAGACAGGAAGTAGCGGGGAGAGAGTACTCAGCAGACAGGAAGTAGCGGGGAGAGAGTACTCAGCAGACAGGAAGTAGCGGGGAGAGAGTACTCAGCAGACAGGAAGTAGCGGGGAGAGAGTACTCAGCAGACAGGAAGTAGCGGGGAGAGAGTACTCAGCAGACAGGAAGTAGCGGGGAGAGAGTACTCAGCAGACAGGAAGTGTGAACATTGAAGCAAACGAGGTTATACTTCCATTAACCAGGTTGTTACAGGAGGACCTTTGTCAAAATGTTAATGATCCAACATTCGCTGATAAGTGTCATTATTAACACGGATAATGATTCAATATTTGTTGACCGAAACATTGTTAGCTGTGGTATAATGGACTTGCAAGTGTTGACAAGACCATTACAAAACTTCATATATAAATGTAGGGTCATTAGCCGCACGGATTATAATAAATATATTATTAGCAACAAAACAGATGGTAGAATTGGTAATTAACTCTGCATTAGCCTATTTATGTAAACACAAAAAATCCCATTGTTATTATATTGCGCGTAATTTTGTAAAGCTAAAAATAATTGCCTGCAAATTATTAATAATTGAAAATTATTTGGTAATCTACATTTGCTTCCAAATTGAGTCTATTATCACGTTTATCCGCAATATCCGTTTCAACATTAGTTTTGAAATCCTTCAGCTTATAGAATATTTCTCTTTGTGGAGTTGTAGAGCAGGTTGTCGGCCGTGACGACGCCCACTAGTCTACGTCCTCGCAATGTGGCCCCCATTAAGATGATTGGTAGAGAAACAGCGGCTCCACAAGTTTGCTCTCGAGTTCTGTCTGACACTGTCTTTCCCTCCCCCCCCCCCCCCTCCTCTCTCTCTCTCTCTCTCTCTCTCTCTCTCTCTCTCTCTCTCTCTCTCTCTCTCTCTCTCTCTCTCCTATGCATATATCAATATAAATAAAAATGGAAATGTTCGTTTGCGCATAACCGCTAATTCTCCGAAAGTTCTTCACCGATTGCTTTGAAATTTTCACACAACGTTGCATTCGCATCTGAGCAAGTTTTTATATACATATTATATAGATGTCACTTCTGTGAAAGTAAAAAAAAAAAAAAAAAAAAATGCTTTTTATGAAAAAACTGTTTTTTTTTCATGTGAGGGAAATTTTCGAAACCTCTTTACCGATTTCTTTGAAATTTTGACACTAAGCTGCATTCGAATTGGCGTGTCTTTTTATATATCTACTATATACATGCCTCACCTGTGACAGAAAAAAACATGCGTTTTTGGAAAAACAACACCATCTGTTGGACGTAAGAGCAACACACGCTGTAATCTCCGAAAGTTCTTCACCGATTGCTTTGAAATTTTGACACAACGTTACATTCGAATAGGCGCGTCTTTTTATATACCTACTATATAGATGCCACCCCTGTGACAGGTAAAAACATGCGTTTTTGAAACACAGCGCCATCTGTTGCACATAATAGCAACATGCACGCTAAACTAAAAATTTCCCGAATTGTGACGATAATCTCTTTCAAGAGAGATTTGGCCTGCTCTTTCCTTCATCATGTTACTTCAGTACAGCTACAACATCTATATACTACAATCAAGAGTAGTATATATTTAGTAGAATTCGTTTCTACAGGGGGTATAGGTACCCTACTCTCGCTCTCCACCTCCCCCTCTTCGCTGTCGCCACGCCACCCTCGTCGATCGCCCAACTACCACTTCCAGCCAGCATGCTTCTCATTGGTGAATCGGCAACTCCACTTGACTTCAGCGCCATCTGCATAGCCGATGACTAAGCGTGCACGAGCATTTGGATTTAGAATATTCTGTGTTCTCAAGGCTGATACTTCTATGTGGTATACGCTGTGTATTAGTGGAGGTTTCAGCCAGCCATTATTCTCAGCACCTTTTAATTCATTTTTTTGTCTTGATCATTATAGAGTAACGTACCCATTGTTTTATTTTATATTATTTTTTGACGTTGTAATTTTGTTTAATTCGCACTGTACATAGCCAGGGGATTATCTTTGTTCATATATGTTTCAAGTCAATTAAAGTTTCATTGTTCATACGATTTGTTTTGCATGTTTTTTCCCTTTTACTTGACCACAGGAGGCAACAGCCACGCAGTCAACTTTTTTTTTCTCTTTTTTTTTTATATATGTGATTGGCTATATATATGTGATATATTTTTTATATATGTGATGGATATACACCAGCCATTGGGAGGACTGCCGTACACCTACATTTTTTTCCATCACATTTAATGGGGGGTCTTTCCGGGATAGCCTCACTCAGGTACTGATACTAGAACATCAATTTGTGGTAAGTGTACTTGGCCTTGATACAGTTGCTTTTCAATATTTTCATAACTTTTAATATTTATATGGTGCTGTTTATTTTGTGCATTCCGAGGATAACATATTGTGAGTGTTGGATAACTGTGGATTACGTGGTGACTGGAGGCCTCAGTCACTCTTAATTGGTCGTTCATCCCTCGGTGTTATTACTCGTGTATTCCACCTTTTTCGTCTCTAGAATATTTCTAAATTACGACAGATTATCACTTTGGTACCCTGGTACTTTGGTTTGCCTTCGGGCCACGTACCGTATCTTCTGCAATCCGACCGAAGGAGGATAGAAGGCCATAGTGTCTCCAGCACGGACTACGCTGTTGAGTTGGGACCTCAAAAGCAGTTCTCGTCACCAGTTGACACTCGCACCCCTACACGTCGGTCTGAGATTATGATATTTACTCGGGTAGGGAATTGGCTTTCTTTTTCAGAGCACAAAGAATGCTAATTCTGTATCATCTAGTTAAGTAGGAAACCCCCTGCTTCTGTCCTATAGAGACCCGGCAAGGTATCCCCACATTCTTGGACTACCCTTTCACTTTTGAAATAATCAAAAGTTTCATTTGTTTTTGAAACTATCAGTTTCATTTATTTAGTAGGATTTTCTTGCCCTTATTCGCGTATATTGAGTACCGGGTGCAAGATTTCCTGCGATTTTGATTGAATAATTACTTAACATCTAATATTAACGTTAATTGTTTTCACATTAACGATTGAATTTCCACAGGATAGTCACCAGTTGCCACGTCATCCTGATAGTGACATTTATAATATCACGGGTATATTCGCTGTACATTTATTTGCTATCTCAAAATGTTTAGTCTCTCATCATTTCGTAGTGATCCAGCAAGTGAAGTAGGGAACTTAATTCGTGCCAAGAGGATAGAATTACAAACTCTAGCACTTGAGTATCAACTAGATGTTCCCCATGGAGCCACCAAAAGTGAATTGCACAACCTTATCCTGGACCACCTCTTAGATGATGGAATTATAGACTCTGATTCTCACAAACTATTCTATTGCAGATCGGCAAGCTCTGGCAGCTATGAAGTTAAAGCTAGAACTAGCGAAAGTAGAACGAGAACGCCAAAAAGAAGCTCTACAACTCGCTAATGCCGAACGTGAGCAACAGAAAGAAGCTCTCCAGATAAAGGAACGCGAGGCTGCCCTAAAGAAGGAAGAACTGGAACGCGAGGCTGTCCTAAAGAAGGAAGAACAGCAACGCAAGGCTGCAGTAAAGGAACGCGAGGCCTCCTAAAGGAAAGAGAGGCTGCCCTACAACGTGAGCGTGAAAGGGAACGGCTTGAAGCAAGAAAACGTAACCTGGAGATGCAACGTGAACACGATAAGAAGCAAGCCGATAGAGTTCTAGAATACCGTAGACAAGAACTCAACTTGGAAAGTACACACCTCACTCAGCGCCAACAAGCTACAGCCAGTCTTCCAGCAAGCTTCAATGTCTCCCAGGCAAGTAGGTTAATGTCACCATTCGTTGAGACAGATAGATGTGTTTTTTACTACTTTTGAGGCCATAGCTAAAAGACTTAGCTGGCCTGAAGATCAGTGGTCTACACTTCTCAAGAGTGCATCTCACAGGTAGAGCTCCGATTACTCTCGGTACCTTAGCGTCTGAGAATGACTACCAGACCCTAAAGCAAGCAGTTTTAGACGCCTACCTTCTCTCCGCCGAAGGCTGCAGACGAAAATTCCGTGATTATCTAAAGGCAAGTGCTACCACCTATTTAGAATTTGCCAATACTAAGAAAAGATATTTCATGAAATGGCTGGAAGCAGCCCATGTTTCTACATTTTCAGACTTTGTCAACCTTATTCTAGTCGAAGAATTCTTTTGACGTATTCCAGCTTCCATCAGTCTTCACTTAGCGGATAAGGAGGAAACCGACTACATCAGATGTGCGATGTCGGCTGACACCTACAGCCTTATACACAGGTTGACAACTGACACATCTTCCAGTAAGAAATCTTGGCCTGATTATGACAAAGTGAGTACCAATCAAGCAACCTCTCAATTATATTGTAAGTATTGCAAGCTCTATGGACATACCATAGATAAATGTGGAAAAGCCCAATACAAAGGCTATAGTGAAACTCCTAAACCCAAACCGACTCCTCCAAAGTCCGGTAAGCCTGTGATGAATGTTGGTGTTCCTGTTAATGATCTTTCTCTCTTCAGCAAACACCTATACCCTGGAACTGTCTCTGCCAACAGAACAGATTCGCAGGGTTGTTCTAAAGTGAAGATCTTGAGAAACACAGCTACTCTTCAGTCTATCATTTTGAAATCAGCTGTGCCTAACATCACCTACACCGGGGAGACGGTCCTGATCACTGGCCTCACTGCTACCACTCCGTATCCACTCGCCAGAGTCCACCTGGATTGTCCTTTCGTACAAGGTGAAGTTCAAGTCGCCATCCGGGAAAAGCCTTTTCCCATTAAAAGGGTACAACTTCTCCTGGGCAACGACTTTGCCGAAGATCTGCAACCTTCCAACTTGATCATGGACAAACCCCAGGTATGTGACTCTGTGGTGGAAAACCCCATCTTGAAGTATGTTCCAGCAGAGGTCCAAGAAAGTGATGAAGTCTCACCTCCGGTTTTGGTGACAACCCGTGTGCAAGCTGCACGCCCACAACCAGCTGACTCTACTGCAACAGCTGTCCCTCAAGACCATCAGAATCTACCACCGAATCTTACTATGTTGGAGTTCCCTAAGTTACAGAGGGAAGATCCTTCGTTAACACCATTATTCTTCCAGGTCGAGACTCAATCTGACAGTATTCCTGGGCTCTTCATAGAGAACCAATTACTCTACCGGAGGTACAGACCCAGTAAACTAACGGAGGATGACGATTGGGCTAATGTCGACCAACTAGTAGTTCCCACCAGCCTTCGGCCTGATATTCTACACCTGGCCCATGGAGCACTTTCTCACTATAGTTTTAATAAAACCTATCACGGAATCAGACAAGACTACTACTGGCAAGGTATGATTAAAGATGTAAAAACTTGTGTACAACAGTGTCATACATGTCAGATGGCAGGAAAACCTAACATCCCGATTCCCAAGGCTCCTTTGATTCCTGTCCCGGTGCCTTCGGAACCTTTTCACAGACTCGTCATAGACTGTGTTGGTCCTTTAGCCCGGACCAGTTCTGGCAACGCTTATATACTAACCATCCTGTGTCCTACCACCAGATTCCCCATAGCAGTTCCAGTAAACATTATGGCTGCTACGGTGGTGAAACGACTATTGAAGATCTTTACCCAATATGGATTTCCTCGGGAGATTCAAAGTGACTGTGGCGCCAACTTCATCAGTGATCTCTTCAAGAAGACACTGGAAGAATTCAACATCACTCAGGTATTGTCAAGCCCCTATCATCCTGCTTCACAGGGTTCTCTTGAACATAGTCACCTAACGATAAAAGCACTCCTAAAGAAATTTTGCAATAAAACCATGAAAGACTGGGATAAACAACTAGACATCATCATGTGCATTTTCAGAAGTCTCCCAAATGAGTCTCTAGGAGTATCTCCTTATGAGATGCTCTACGGACGTAAGTGCCGTACTCCTCTTAAAGCTTTTAAAGACTCTCTACTTAATGCCACCTTCAGTGACCCTCAGTATGTGCCTCAGTTTCTTCAAAACTTAGAGCACATTCTAGAGAGTACGTAAATTTGTCAATGATAATTTATTAAAAGCTCAAGATAGGATGAAGACCCATTTTGACAAATGCAGCAAAATCAGGAAATTTAAAACAGGAGACTTCGTGTTAGCATATTTTCCAATCCCAGGTTCGCCATTGCAAAATAGGTTTTCAGGACCTATCCACAAAGAGTGCAGAAACAACCACAACTACGTTCTTGAGACTCCAGATAGGCGGCGGAAAACCCAGTTGTGCCACGTCAACCTTTTGAAGGAGTATAAAGGTATTCCCCCACTGTGCTAATATTTTTCTCCACTTTTAAAGGTCCATACCTCCACACTGAGACCTTCCCTGCTTCTCCTCCTGAAAGCACTAACTCTGAGTCAGTGCCTTCCATCTCGGAAATCCTTACTGATCTTCCTAAATAATTACAGGACTGTAATAGTGCTCCTCTCATCAAAGTTCTTAAAGAACATCAGAAGGTGTTCAGCGATGATCCCCAGGAGTGTAATGTGGTTCAGCACGACATTCAGCTACTTCCTGATACCCGGCCGATTCGTCAACCCTTCTACCGTATCAGCCCGTACAAAAAAGTTATGCGTGCTGAAGTACAGTACCTTCTGGATCATGGGCTGGCCACCCCTTGTGAGTCCCCTTGGGCCTCACCCTGCATCTTGGTGCCGAAACCGCACGGTAAAGTCGACTATGTACCGACTATAGGAAACTGAACCTTGTGACCATCAAGGATCCTTACCCTTTACCTCGTATAGATGATATCCTTGACGCAGTAGGTAATGCTAATTATTTGTAACAGATTGATTTGTTAAAGGGCTATTACCAAATCATCCTGACAGAACGAGCTAAAGAAATATCTGCCTTCACCACTCCTTTTGGCCTGTACAGATATGAACGCCTTCCTTTTGGACTGTGTAACACCCCGGCCACCTTCCAGCGAGCTGTCAACTACGTCATCTACGGCTTTGATCACACCTACGCCTACTTGGATGATATCGTTGTGGCAACCAACACCTGGAGCGAACATCTGCTCCAGCTGCAACGATTTTTCTCCAAGCTCTTGACAGCTGGCCTTACCATAAACTTGGGCAAGTCTACCTTTGTTAATGGTAAAGTGCGTTATCTGGGTCATGTGATAGGGAGTGGCAGCATAGCTCCTTTAACCATTCACACTCAAGCCATTCAGCATTACCCACAACCTACAACCAGGAAGCAGCTCCTGCGCTTCCTTGGCCTTGCATCTCACTATCGTAGGTTTGTGAAAAGTTTTAGTACGGTAGCGACACCATTGATTAATCTGACCAGCCCCAAGCAACGGTATCATTGGACCATTGCCTTTGAACAACTTAAATCTCGGCTTTGTTCTGATCCCATTCTCGCCTCTCCAGATATTATGAAGCCCTTCATCACCAATGTCGACGCAAGTAGCACCGGCATCGGGGGCGTCCTAATGCAACAACGTGGCGAAAAAGTTCTTCCTGTCAGCTACTACAGCAACAAGCTCAAGCCCCATCAAAAGACCTATGGCACCATAGAAAAGGAACTCCTCTCCATCGTCCTGAACCTGCAACATTTCGAACCTTACTAACAGGGGAATCGGTCTATTACCTTCTACTCAGACCACAATCCCCTACGGTTCCTGCAACAGCCCAATTCAGCAATCATCGTCTTCTACGCTGGGCTCTGTACCTGCAGAATTTTAATCTGGAGATCTTCTTCATCAAGGGTTCGGACAACATCATAGCCGACGCCCTCTCCAGAGTCTACGAGGTAGAGACCGCTACTCCTACCTCTCTACCATCTACTGAAGTAACTTAATCCGTAGGAGCAGACTTCGGGGGAGAGCTGTGACGACAATCTCTTTCAAGAGAGACTTGGCCTGCTCTTTCCTTCATCATGTTACTTCAGTACATCTACAACATCTAGATACTACAATCAAGAGTAGTATATATTTAGTAGAATACGTTTCTACAGGGGGTATAGGTACCCTACACTCGCTCTCCACCTTCCCCTCCTCGCTGTCGCACCGATCCCCTTGTCGATCGCCAAACTACCACTTCCAGCCAGCATGCTTCTCATTGGTGAATCGGCGACTCCACTCGACTTCAGCGCCATCTGCATAGCCGATGACTAAGCGTGCACGAGCATTTGGATTTAGAATATTGTGCTCTCAAGGCCGACACATCTATCTAGTATACGCTCTGTGTAATAGTGGTGGTTTTCAGCCAGCCAATATTCTCAGCACCTTGTAATTCATTTTTTGTCTTGTTCATTGTAGAATAACGTAACCATTGTTTTATTTTATTTTTTTTTGATGTTGTAATTTTGTTTAATTTGCACTGTACATAGCCAAGGGATTATCTTTGTTCATATTTGTTTCAAGTCAATTAAAGTTTCATTGTTCACACGATTTGTTTTGCATGTTTTTCCCTTTTACTTGACCACAGGAGGCAACAGCCACGCAGTCAACTTTTTTTAATCTTTTTTTTTTTTTTGTAAATGTGATTGGCACTGACACCAGCCATTGGGAGGACTACCGTACACCTACATTTTTTCCCATCACAATACATATATATATATATATATATATATATATATATATATATATATATATATATATATATATAATGTCGTACCTAGTAGCCAGAATGCACTTTTCGGCCAACTATGCAAGGCCCGATTTGCCAAATAAGCAAAGTTTTCCTGAATTAATATATTTTCTCTATTTTTCTTCTAATGAAATGATAAAGCTACCCATTTCATTATGTATGAGGTTAATTTTTTTTATTGGCGTTAAAATTAACGTAGATATATGACTGAACCTAACCAACCCTACCTAACCTAACCTATCTTTATAGGTTAGGTAGCCGAAAAAGTTAGGTTAGGTAGTCGAAAAACAATTAATTCATGAAAACTTGGCTTATTAGGCAAATCGGGCCTTGCATAGTAGGCTGAGAAGTGTGTTCTGGCTACTAGGTACGACATATATATATATATATATATATATATATATATATATATATATATATATATATATATATATATTAGTATATTTTGGTAGCAGTCTTTCCTGTATACATATATTATTAAATATGACCGAAAAAGTAAGATTAATAATTCTAACACGAATTTTCTCTATCTTTCTTATGTTTCTTTTCACTGTTCATAGTAATTCAAAGATCAATTCTCCAAAATTCATTTTTATTTCTGGTCTGACGCGACACTTGAGCGCGTTTCGTAAAACTTATTACATTCTCAAAGACTTTAGTTTACAAACACACAACTGAAACTGAATAGAGCTTTACACATCTTCGAGGTTTATATCTACATTTGGGTGAGGTGGATGAGGTGAAAAACGAACTTTCAACAATGGGTATTCAATGGGTATTAAATTCCAACACAAGACAGAACACGAAACAATGGGTATTGAATGGAAGTAATTGTAGAAAGCCTATTGGTCCATATTTCTTGATGCTTCTATATTGGAGTGGAGTCTTGAAGTGGGTAGAATATAGTTGTGCATTAATTGACTGTTGATTGCTGGTGTTGACTTCTTGATGTGTAGTGCCTCCCAAACGTCAAGCCGCCAGCCATCGCTGTATCTATCTGTATCTATTTGTGTTGTTTGCTAAGATTTCTCTGGTGATGGTTTGTTTGTGGGAAGAGATTATATGTTCCTTAATGGAGCCCTGTTGCGTATGCATCGTTAAACGCCTGGAAAGAGATGTTGTTGTCTTGCCTATATACTGTTTTTTTTGAAGGCTTACAGTCCCCAAGAGGGCAATTGAAGGCATAGACGACGATGGTCTCTTTTAAAGCGTTCTGCTCTGTGTCTGAAATTAAAAAAAATGAATTTTGGAGAATTGATCTTTGAATTACCATCAACAGTGAAAAGAAACATAAAGATAGAGAAAATTCGTGTTAGAATTATTAATCTTACTTTTTCGGTCATATTTAATATTATATATATATATATATATATATATATATATATATATATATATATATATATATATATATATATATATATATATATATATTAAATATGACCGAAAAAGTAAGATTAAAAATTCTAACACGAATTTTCTCAATCTTTCGTACATTTCTTTTCACTGTTGGAGGTAATTCAAAAATCAATTCTCCAAAATTCATTTTTATTTCTAGTCTGACGCGACACTTGAGCGCATTGCATAAAACTTATTACATTTTCAAAGACTTTAGTTAACACATACACAACTGAATAGAACTTACACATTTCCGATTTTGTTTATATCTACATTTGAGTGAGGTGGATGGGGTGAGGTGGTATTTAATAAGGTATTAATTTCATCAACACAAGCCAGAACATGAAACAATGGGTATTGAATAGAAGTGATTGTAGAAAGCCTATTGGTCCATATTTCTTGATGCTTCTATATTGGAGCGGAGTCTTGAGGTGGGTAGAATATAGTTGTGCATTAATTGGCTGTTGATTGCTGGTGTTGACTTCTTGATGTGTAATGCCTTGCAAACGTCAAGCCGCCTGCTATCGCTGTATCTATCGATGATTTCTGTGTTGTTTACTAGGATTTCTCTGGCGATGGTTTGGTTGTGGGAAGAGATTATATGTTCCTTAATGGAGCCCTGTTGCTTATGCATCGTTAAACGCCTAGAAAGAGATGTTGTTGTCTTGCCTATATACTGGGTTTTTTGGAGCTTACAGTCCCCAAGAGGGCATTTGAAGGTATTGACGACGTTAGTCTCTTTTAAAGCGTTCTGTTTTGTGTCTGGAGAGTTTCTCATGAGTAGGCTGGCCGTTTTTCTGGTTTTATAGTAAATCGTCAGTTGTATCCTCTGATTTTTGTCTGTAGGGATAACGTTTCTATTAACAATATCTTTCAGGACCCTTTCCTCCGTTTTATGAGCTGTGGAAAAGAAGTTCCTGTAAAATAGTCTAATAGGGGGTATAGGTGTTGTGTTAGTTGTCTCATCAGAGGTTGCATGGCGTTTCACTTTCCTTCTTATGATGTCTTCGACGAAACCATTGCAGAAGCCGTTGTTGACTAGGACCTTACCCTACAGAGTTCTTCGTCGACTTGCTTCCATTCTGAGCTGTGGCTGAGAGCACGGTCGACGTATGCGTTAACAACACTCCTCTTGTACCTGTCGGGGCAGTCGCTGTTGGCATTTAGGCACATTCCTATGTTTGTTTCCTTAGTGTAGACTGCAGTGTGGAAACCTCCGCCCTTTTCCATGACTGTTACATCTAGAAAAGATGTAACAGTCGGTCATATTCAATAATATATATATATATATATATATATATATATATATATATATATATATATATATATATATATATATATATATATATATATATATGACAGTATCAGACCACGAAGGAAGAATAGAAACAGGAATTTTCTTAAGTACTTTCTGATACATCAATGATACATCCTCAGAAGGAGCATTTAATCCTTCAGAAGAGATATTATTTAATACGAAAATACTTAAGGAAATTCCTGTTTCAATTCTTCCTTCGTGGTCTGACACTGTCACTTTTTCATCACGTGTTAATTTTCGTTATTTACACACACACACACACACACAAACACACACACACACAAACACACACACACAAACACACACACACACACAAACACACACACACAAACACACACACACACACACACACACACACACACACACACACACACACACACACACACACACACACACACACACACACACACACACACACACACACACCAGACTAGTACCTGGGCTGAGAGGTATGACGAGGATGTATCATTGAGGAAAGAGGAGGAGAGACTACGGGAATTAAACCTCACGTTGCTGGAAGACAGAAGAGTTAGAGGGGACATGATCAGATTCTCAGAGGAATTGACAGAGGTAGATAAAGACAGGCTATTAACACAAGGGAAACACGCACTACTGGACACAGGTGAAAAATGAGTGCCCAAATGAACCACAGAGATATTAGAAAGAATTTTTTTTTTTAGTGTCAGAGTGGTTGACAAATGGAATGCATTGAGCCGTGATGTGGTGGAGGCAGACTCCATACACACTTTCAAGTGTAGATATGATAAGAGACCAATAGGCTCAGGAACCTGTACACCAGTTGATTGACAGTTGAGAGGCGGGACTAAAGAGCTATAGCTCAACCCCCGCAAGCACAAATAGGTGAGTACACACACACAGGGGGGGGGGGGCGCACACACACACACACACACACACACACACACACACACACAAAAGTTAGAACATCATTCAG
This sequence comes from Procambarus clarkii, assembly GCF_040958095.1. Lineage (NCBI taxonomy): Eukaryota > Metazoa > Arthropoda > Malacostraca > Decapoda > Cambaridae > Procambarus > Procambarus clarkii. The sequence continues at coordinate 20,037,147 of NC_091188.1, forward strand.
AAACCTAAGTAAGGAGGCATTTAGGGCGCTTTACACTGTCTACGTGAGGCCAGTCTTAAGAGTATGCCGCCCCATCATTGAGTCCCCATCTGAAGAAGCATATAACGAAACTGGAAAAGGTTCAGAGGTTTGCAACGAGACTCGTCCCAGAGCTACGAGGGATGGGGAATGAGGAGCGCCTGAGGGAACTGTGCCTTACGACACTAGAAAGAAGAAGGGAGAGGGGGGGACATGATAGGAACGTATAAAATACTCAGAGGGATTGACAGAGTGGACATAGACGAAATGTTCACACGGAATAGTAACAGAACGAGGGGACATGGATGGAAGCTTGAAACTCAGATGATTCACAGAGATGTTAGGAAGTTTTCTTTTAGCGTGAGAGTAGTGGGAAAATGGAATGCACTTCAGGAACAGGTTGTGGAAGCAAATACTATTCATAATTTTAAAGCCAGGTATGATAGGGAAATGGGACAGGAGTCATTGCTGTAAACAACCGATGCTCGAAAGGCAGGATCCAAGAGTCGATGCTCGATCCTGCAGACACAACTAGGTGAGTACACACACACACACACACACACAAACACACACACACACACACACACACACACACACACACACACACACACATATGGGGTGGCGGTGGCTGTGTGGATAGGACACAGTACACGTAATCCTTTGGCCCAAGTTCGATTCTCAGTGCTGGCGAGAAACAAAAATGAGCAGAGTTTATTTCGCCCTGAAATCTTATTACCTACCGTTAAATAGGTACCAGGGAGTTAGACAGCTGTTACGAGCTGCTTCCTGTGTGTGTGTGTGTGTGTGTGTGTGTGTGTGTGTGTGTGTGTGTGTGTGTGTGTGTGTGTGTGTGTGTGTACTCACCTAGTTGTACTCACCTAGTTGTGTTTGCGTGGGTTGAGCTCTGGCTCTTTGGTCCCACCTCTCAACCGTCAATCAACAGGTGTACAGATTCCTGAGCCTTTTGGGCTCTATCATATCTACACTTGAAACTGTGTATGAAGTCAGCCTCTACCACATCACTTCCTAATGCATTCCATTTGTCAACCACTCTGACACTTAAAAAAGTTCTTTCTAACATCTCTGTTGTTCATTTGGGCACTCAGTTTCCACCTGTGTCCGCTTGTGCGTGTGCCCCTTGTGTTAAATAGCCTGTCTTTATCTACCCTATCAATTCCCTTCAGAATCTTGAATGTGGTGATCACGTCCCCCCTAACTCTTCTGTCTTCCAGCGAAGTGAGGTTTAATTCCCGTAGTCTCTCCTCGTAGCTCGTTCCTCTCAGCTCGGGTGCTAGTCTGGTGGCAAACCTTTGAACCTTTTCCAGTTTAGTCTTATCCTTGACTAGATATGGACTCCATGCTGGAGCTGCATACTCCAGGATTGGCCTGACATATGTGGTATACAAAGTTCTGAATGATTCTTTACACATGTTTCTGAATGTCGTTCGTATATTGGACAGCCTGGCATATGCCGCTGATGTTAAGGCACTACGGGCTCACCATAGCCCGTGGTACTTGAAACTTTATGTTCCAGGTAGCGAATCTTTAACAACAACAACAACGCTGATGTTATCCTCTTGATATGTGCTGCAGGAGACAGGTCTGGCGTGATATCAACCCCCAAGTCTTTATCTTTCTCTGACTCCTGAAGAATTTCCTGTCCCAGATGATACCTTGTATCTGGCCTCCTGCTCCCTACACCTATCTTCATTACATTACATTTGGTTGGGTTAAACTCTAACAACCATTTGTTCGACCATTCCTTCAGCTTGTCTAGGTCTTCTTGAAGCCTCAAACAGTCCTTTTCTGTTTTAATCCTTCTCATAATTTTGACATCGTCCGCAAACATTAAGAGAAATGAATCGATACCCTCCGGGAGATCATTTACATATATCAGAAACAAGATAGGGCCGAGTACAGAGCCCTGTGGGACTCCTCTGGTGACTTCCCGCCAATCGGAGGTATCACCCCTCACCGTAACTCTCTGCTTCTTATTGCTTAGGTACTCGTGTGTTTGTGTATATAATATATTATGTGTGTGTGTGTGTGTGTGTGTGTGTGTGTGTGTGTGTGTGTGTGTGTGTGTGTGTGTGTGTGTGTGTAAAAAAAAGTTAGTTGTTAGAAACAGCTGGTTGACAATTGAGAGGTGAGCCGAAAGAGCAGAGCTCAAACCCCGCAAGCACAACTAGGTGGATACATGCACACACACACACACACACACACACACACACTCACACACACTCACACACACACACACTCACACACACACACACTCACACACACTCACACACTCACACTCTCTCTCTCTCTCTCTCTCTCTCTCTCTCTCTCTCTCTCTCTCTCTCTCTCTCTCTCTCTCTCTCTCGCATAGGGAAACAAACATGGCAGAGAGACAAACTCGGGGAGACAAACGCAGGGAGTCAAACGTGACAGGAACAAACTCAGAGGAAAGAGAGGGACAGGAAGCCTGGATTAGGGATACAATCGAACAAATGTGGAGAGAATTAAGGGAAAGGCTGAGAGTAATTAGAGAGACAGTAACCAGCCTGCAGGATGAGCTGAAGGCAGCAAAAGAGGAAATAAAAAGCCTGAAAGAGAATCCTACTTAATTCCAGATGCAAACCATCCCTTAGGGAGACGGTAGTGTTCCTGTAGAGGGGACATGTACAAATAAACCCTCATTTGCAAAATTGTTTAAAAAGAGCCCTGAAGCTAGGTAATGCAGTAAGGGAAGTTGCTATAAAAGTGACCTCTTCTCAGGAAGTAGCTAGATGTACTAGCCGGCTGATAGAGAGAAAAAGAACAAAAGTAGTAGCAGGCATTAAGGAGCAAACGTGGACCAGCCCAGCAGAGAGAAGAGACAAGGACAAAAAGCGCATTTACTGAGATCCTTAAAGAGGTAAGGATGGAGAGGGTTGACCAGAATATCGAAAAGGTTTTAATGCTTGGACAGTACAAGAAGGACAGAGACCGATTGAATAAGATGATATTCATGAGCGAGAATACAAATGAGGACCTGTTAGAACGTAAGAGCCGACTAGCAAATGCACCTAAGTTCAAAAAAGTATTCCTGCTGAGGGATTTGACAAGGGATGAGAGAATGAGGGCAACAGATGCGAGGAGGGAGTGCAGGGAGAAAGAAAGAAAACTCAGGGAACCACAACCCCAAACCCTACAATCCCAGAGGGGAGTGGGGAACCCTCCACAAGCAGTTCAACAGTCACAGGGAGAAGAGCACCACCCCCACCTTCCACCGAATAGACATCCTACCTGCCCCAACCCAGGAGTTGGGGTTGGGGCAGTGGATTGAAGATGACAGGTCAAACGCCTCGTCAGGTTGGTCGACGTCAAACCTATGTATTAAGATTGAAGGTTACATCCTTCATGGGGGCAGGTGTACATATGTACAACGTTTGACTGCTGTACTCCGTCGGCTTCGGGCTGTTTTTGATAAGGAGGTCCGAAGTCTTCTTTGTTTTGTAGATTATAATCAGGTCTATATTTTGGTTACGAGTAATGCTTTTTACTCCTTTACGGATTATTTCTTAATAATTCTTTTTTTTATGCTCACTGTGCATAGTTGATTTGTAATATAGTTTTTTGGAGATATTGTACTAAGTACATAGGTATGACGTAGACCAAGCTGACGAGGCATTTGACGTGTCATCTTCAATCCGCTGCCCCCGAAATCACACGAGACAAGCCCATGACATCACTCTAACAAGAGAAATGTTAAATAATAATACTTGTATAATAAACAAAACCCAAGATGCAAGAAAATTACAAATTCTTGAAGCAATCCACATAAAAATAGAACAACCTACCATGGATACCCAAATTTCGGAACTATTTACTCTACCCACCATGAGAGTAAGGACAAGACCGGAACATAACGATGCCAACACAGAAGACAATGTTCAACATAACAAACCTATTACATCTGATTAATCATTGTATGTGCCCCTATTTACCCCCGTTTTCGGGGGTAAAAAAACGTCGTGCGATTTTATAAAGAGTACAATACATCATTCAGGTATTCACTTCTTTTTCTTCACCTTGAAAACGAACATGACTTTTGGTGAACTCCTCTTCCAGCTGAACCCTGATGCAAGAACACTAGTAAGAGGGATAGAAGCCCTTAATCAGAAAATAGTTAATACGGAATATGCTATCATATTCAATGAAACACACACACACACACACACATATTATATATATATATATATATATATATATATATATATATATATATATATATATATATATATATATATATATATATATATATATATTAGTATATTTTGGTAGCAGTCTTTCCTGTAGACATATATTATTAAATATGACCGAAAAAGTAAGATTAATAATTCTAACACGAATTTTCTCAATCTTTCGTACATTACGCTTCACTGTTGGAGGTAAATCAAAAATCACTTCTCCAAAATTCATTTTTATTTCTAGTCTGACGCGACACGGGCGCGTTTCAGTAAAACTTATTACATTTTCAAAGACTTCACATATACACAACTGATTAGAACTTACGTCTCTCTGATATTATATCTACATTTGAGTGAGGTGGGAAGGGTGATGTGGCATTAACACAAGACAGAACAGGAGGGGATATTAATAGGGTATTAAAAGTATCAACACAAGACAGAACAGAAACAATGGGTATTGAATAGAAGTGTTTGTAGAAAGCCTATTGGTCCATATTTCTTGATGCTTCTATATTGGAGCGGAGTCTTGAGGTGGGTAGAATATAGTTGTGCAATAATTGGCTGTTGATTGCTGGTGTTGACTTCTTGATGTGTAGTGCCTCGCAAACGTCAAGCCGCCTGCTATCGCTGTATCTATCGATGATTTCTGTGTTGTTTACTAGGATTTCTCTGGCGATGGTTTGGTTATGGGAAGAGATTATATGTTCCTTAATGGAGCCCTGTTGCTTATGCATCGTTAAACGCCTAGAAAGAGATGTTGTTGTCTTGCCTATATACTGGGTTTTTTGGAGCTTACAGTCCCCAAGTGGGCATTTGAAGGCATAGACGACGTTAGTCTCTTTTAAAGCGTTCTGTTTTGTGTCTGGAGAGTTTCTCATGAGTAGGCTGGCCGTTTTTCTGGTTTTATAGTAAATCGTCAGTTGTATCCTCTGATTTTTGTCTGTAGGGATAACGTTTCTATTAACAATATCTTTCAGGACCCTTTCCTCCGTTTTATGAGCTGTGGAAAAGAAGTTCCTGTAAAATAGTCTAATAGGGGGTATAGGTGTTGTGTTAGTTGTCTCTTCAGAGGTTGCATGGCTTTTCACTTTCCTTCTTATGATGTCTTCGATGAAACCATTGGAGAAGCCGTTATTGACTAGGACCTGCCTTACCCTACAGAGTTCTTCGTCGACTTGCTTCCATTCGGAGCTGTGGCTGAGAGCACGGTCGACGTATGCGTTAACAACACTCCTCTTGTACCTGTCGGGGCAGTCGCTGTTGGCATTTAGGCACATTCCTATGTTTGTTTCCTTAGTGTAGACTGCAGTGTGGAAACCTCCGCCCTTTTCCATGACTGTTACATCTAGAAAAGGCAGCTTCCCATCCTTTTCCGTCTCGTAAGTGAAACGCAGCACGGAACTCTGCTCAAATGCCTCCTTCAGCTCCTGCAGATGTCTGACATCAGGTACCTGTGTAAAAATGTCGTCAACATACCTGCAGTATATGGCCGGTTTCAAGTTCAAAGTATTTTCAAGTTCAAGTATATGGCCGGTGAACTTGAAACCGGCCATATACTGCAGGTATGTTGACATTTTTACACAGGTACCTGATGTCAGACATCTGCAGGAGCTGATGGAGGCATTTGAGCAGAGTTCCGTGCTGCGTTTCACTTACGAGACGGAAAAGGATGGGAAGCTGCCTTTTCTAGATGTAACAGTCATGGAAAAGGGCGGAGGTTTCCACACTGCAGTCTACACTAAGGAAACAAACATAGGAATGTGCCTAAATGCCAACAGCGACTGCCCCGACAGGTACAAGAGGAGTGTTGTTAACGCATACGTCGACCGTGCTCTCAGCCACAGCTCCGAATGGAAGCAAGTCGACGAAGAACTCTGTAGGGTAAGGCAGGTCCTAGTCAATAACGGCTTCTCCAATGGTTTCATCGAAGACATCATAAGAAGGAAAGTGAAAAGCCATGCAACCTCTGAAGAGACAACTAACACAACACCTATACCCCCTATTAGACTATTTTACAGGAACTTCTTTTCCACAGCTCATAAAACGGAGGAAAGGGTCCTGAAAGATATTGTTAATAGAAACGTTATCCCTACAGACAAAAATCAGAGGATACAACTGACGATTTACTATAAAACCAGAAAAACGGCCAGCCTACTCATGAGAAACTCTCCAGACACAAAACAGAACGCTTTAAAAGAGACTAACGTCGTCTATGCCTTCAAATGCCCACTTGGGGACTGTAAGCTCCAAAAAACCCAGTATATAGGCAAGACAACAACATCTCTTTCTAGGCGTTTAACGATGCATAAGCAACAGGGCTCCATTAAGGAACATATAATCTCTTCCCATAACCAAACCATCGCCAGAGAAATCCTAGTAAACAACACAGAAATCATCGATAGATACAGCGATAGCAGGCGGCTTGACGTTTGCGAGGCACTACACATCAAGAAGTCAACACCAGCAATCAACAGCCAATTATTGCACAACTATATTCTACCGACCTCAAGACTCCGCTCCAATATAGAAGCATCAAGAAATATGGACCAATAGGCTTTCTACAAACACTTCTATTCAATACCCATTGTTTCTGTTCTGTCTTGTGTTGATACTTTTAATACCCTATTAATATCCCCTCCTGTTCTGTCTTGTGTTAATGCCACATCACCCTTCCCACCTCACTCAAATGTAGATATAATATCAGAGAGACGTAAGTTCTAATCAGTTGTGTATTTGTGAAGTCTTTGAAAATGTAATAAGTTTTACGAAACGCGCCCGTGTCGCGTCAGACTAGAAATAAAAATGAATTTTGGAGAAGTGATTTTTGATTTACCTCCAACAGTGAAGCGTAATGTACGAAAGATTGAGAAAATTCGTGTTAGAATTATTAATCTTACTTTTTCGGTCATATTTAATAATATATATATATATATATATGACAATGTCAGACCACGGAGGAAAAAAGAAACAGGAAATTTCCTTAAGTACTTTCGTATATTAAATACATCTGAAGATGTATTTAATATACGAAAGTACTTAAGGAAATTTCCTGTTTCTTTTTTCCTCCGTGGTCTGACATTGTCACATTCTTAATCACGTGTTTATTTTCGTGATATACACACATATATATATATATATATATATATATATATATATATATATATATATATATATACATATAAACATTCAACGTCTAAAATTAGACATAAATATGCATTAAACATGTACAAGGAATTTACGGAAGGTTAGTCGCCTGTATCAGCAAAGTTTTGCTGTGCTCTGCAAGAAGCCTGGGGTGAGATAAGTTGGCTGTCTGTACCTCTCAGGAAACTTTAGACCGGCACTCAGCTACAAGAGAAAATGGGAGTATGTGGTAAAAACTTTTGATGTTAAAAGTTCTCTTTTTCTACACCATACTGCAACCCTGACTGTCACCTTCAGTCCTCTCACCATCCTCGGGGTCACTATACAGGCCTTCACTGTTGGAACTATCACCATACACGCTATCTCCATTCATAATATCACATTCCACTTCATCACATCCACGTCAACAAAACCCACACTATTACGAGCGACACACTCACCGACCACATTGTCACACAGCATAGCACCTTCCCCCATCACACACCACTCTCATGCACACCACCCTCATGCACGCCACCCCATCACACACAACCCTCATGCACGCCACCCCATCACACACCACCCTCACGCACGCCACCCAATCACACACCACCCTCATGCACTCCACCCTATCACACACCACCCTCATGAACGCCACCCCATCGTACACCACCCCACAAGCACACCCTATCCCATCAGGAAGTACTTTACACCATCACAAACCATACCATTCACTTACATATTAAATTTAGATATATCTCCAACTTTGATCGTCCTCCCATTCATCACTACCACCTCACAATTTCCCTTACCTAACATTCTCATCTTACACCCATACACCACAAACACTATTCTAACTACACCTATTAGAGTTTTGACTATTATGAGATAGGCATGTAAGTGATGATGGGATCTTTCAGCCCATATGTCCCTCCAAAGTAGAAGTCGGAGAGGAATCCGTGCAGGCCGAGGCTGGGGGCTGTCTTCAAGACAGGCAGTGCTGTAGGTTGGCCTCAACGAAATTCATTTTTTTTATTATAAAATAAAATATAATGTTATGACCCCAGGTAGCCTGAAGAGGATGTGAAGGCTCGCAGGACGTCTTGACCTTACTCGAGTCACAGAAGTCGTGAGAGGGGGTTGTGCTGTGTTGAGTTCCTGGCAGAGGAGGAACCCCTAACTGTGTGCTCCTTCAAGAGGAGGGAATCAAACAGGCGTTTATGTGTGAAGCCTGTGGACGACTCAAGTCAGGAACAGAAGAGTTGTGAGGCAGTCTTAAAGAAACCTGGTTGGATGTGATAGAGGACGACACCTTGGAGCTGCAGCTGATCGAGTGACCTCCAGATACAAATTCTGCGGTTTGTGAGGGAGAACTGCAACGTTTGTGTGGGAGAACTGCAACGTTTGTGAGGGAGAACTGCAACGTTTGTGAGGGAGAACTGCAACGTTTGTGTGGGAGAACTGCAACGTTTGTGTGGGAGAACTGCAACGTTTGTGAGGGAGAACTGCAACGTTTGTGAGGGAGAACTGCAACGTTTGTGTGGGAGAACTGCAACGTTTGTGTGGGAGAACTGCAACGTTTGTGTTTGAGAACAGCAACGTTTGTGTGGGAGAACTGCAACGTTTGTGTGGGAGAACTGCAACGTTTGTGAGGGAGAACTGCAACGTTTGTGTGGGAGAACTGCAACGTTTGTGTGGGAGAACTCCAACGTTTATATGGGAAAGCTACAACGTTTGTGTGGTGGAAGTTAATAAGAGAACTTCGTGCCAGAGGAGTACAAGCCATACTGTAAGGTGAAGTAGGACTTCCTGTGAGAAGTGGAACTTCATGGACCTAGTGAATCTTCGAGCTGTGTAGGGAGCTTCACGTCGTTTGTGTGAAGCGTTTGGAGAGAGCTTCATTGACATTTAAGGAGGACTTCATTGCAGCTGATTGGAGGTGCTGCAGGAGCGCCTTACATATTTTGAGGACTCGGATGATCGTAATAGGGGACCTCGAGTAATGGAATAGAGGATCATAAGGACCGAGATATCTAAGGGAGTGCTTGATTGTGTTTTTGGCGTGAAAGGCGCAGTGTAAGGTGAAAGATTGATGCTTTTGTAGAGTAGGAAATATATGAATATTATGTGTGTCATGTATTGCAGCCTAAAGCAGTGAAGGAAGCAGAAGGCTGTGGACTGAGGTTCAAATAGTAGCCTGGTACAACTATAGGTTGGAGACATAAGGTGACATATTATAGTGTTATCAGTTTGTAGTAGCCTAAGAGGTGATTGTATTGTTTTATAACCATTATCATTAAGAATATGATATACATTATTCTGTATTAAATGTTGTATTTGTTAGCTGGCATTTTCTCCTGTCCTGGTGAGGCTTCCTGGCTAGATGGGGAGAGAGAGAGAGAGAGAGAGAGAGAGAGAGAGAGAGAGAGAGAGAGAGAGAGAGAGAGAAAAGACACAGCTATAACTTGGATGATAGTGGACTATAACTATGGGGGATTGAGAGATCATCCCAAAGTAAGGAGGGTGCTGGGAGTCACGACAGCTCAAGAGCGGGTGTGTACATATGACAACAAGGCAGAGTGAGCCGTACTCCTGAATAGAAGTGACGCTGAACCCCTCTCATGGAACCAGATACTTACCAGGGTGATCTCCTAAATAATTACAAGCACTCCAGTGTTCATTGCTGGTCGACCGATGGTAGCACGAGTGTGGCCGCCGAGGTAGGCCTTTCGTTCTGTCAGGGAGTGGTTGGGACCGCTGTTCGATGGTGAGCTAATATCAGGTAGGTTCTAATAACCGAGTTTCATTGTAAGTAGAAAGGAACCTCTCCCAACTCCCACCCCCCAACCTGATAATAAATTCAAATAATAGGCAAGGTCCGGAAGCACCATAAGTGTTGAACAAACGGACACATCACCAACAACTGAGCGCCATACTAATATGAGACAATACACCAAACAATACATAAATATATAAGTACTGTGATGGAAAAATGTAGGTGTAAGGCAGTCCTTCCAATGGCTGGTGTAAATGCCAATCACATTAGTAAAAAAAAAAGAGAAAAAAAAGTTGATGCTTGGCTGTTGTCTCCTGTGGTCAAGTAAAAAGGGAAAAACATGCAAAACAAATCGTATAAACAATGAAACTTTAATTGACTTTAAACAAATATAAACAAAGATAATCCCTTGGCTAATTACAGTGCGAATTAAACATAAATACAAACACAAATCACAATATAAAATAAAATAATGTTTACGTTACTCTACAATGAACAAGACAAAAAATGAGTTAAAGGTGCTGAGAATATTGGCTGGCTGAAAACCTCCACTAATACACAAAGTGTATGCTAGATAGAAGTATCAGCCATGAGAGCACAGAATATTCTAGAGCCAACTGCAAGTGCATGCTTAGTCATAGGCTATGCAGATGGCGCTGAAGTCGAGTGGAGTTGCTGATTCACCAATGGGAAGCATGCTGGCTGGAAGTGGTTGTTTGGTGATCGACGAGGGTGGTGCGCGACAGCGAAGGGAGGAGGTTTGGAGAGCGAGTGTAGGGTACATATACCCCCCCCCCCTGTAGAAACGTATTCTATTATATATATATACTACTCTTGATTGTAGTATCTTGATGTTGTAAACGTACTGAAGTAACATGATATAGGAAAGAGCAGGCCAAATCTCTCTTGAAAGAGATTACCGTCACAGTACTAATACATAATATGAAAACACAAATATCTAAACATATAAACACCAATACATAAACATACAAACACCAGTATAATACACGGGCACACACCAGGGTACAAACCCATGCATGCATAAATGGAAACATAACTACCCAAGGGAAACACTGTGAAGGCACTGCAAAGACAGAACCAAGACCACACAACAAGGATACACTGATTATACAAATGAAAACAATATATACACGATGCTAATACACGGACCCAGGGCACAGCGCATAGATGTGCACCATATGTACGCCACCACCACACAGGCGGAATTCAATTAGGTTCCACATTTACTGATCACCAGTAGCACAGAACAAAAATACAGAAATACATAAGATATAAGAACACAATGGACCTCAACAAACGGAGGTTGTTACCACCCACCAAAGTGATTAGAAGTAAGTACAAGAAGACAATATATGGGAAGCCTTCAACCTCAAACATTCAGTTATCCACAGATAAACAGGACAATATAAGGGAACACGGTCAAATGAACGGCTAAACACAAGACCTTAATTCACAAAATACATGAAAAACAAACCGAACCCATTACACAACAAATAAATAAACAGTAGGGTTCAAAGCACAAATGCATCAAATAAAAATACAATATCCCGCATTCATATATATATATATATATATATATATATATATATATATATATATATATATATATATATATATGTCGTACCTAATAGCCAGAACGCACTTCTCAGCCTACTATTCAAGGCCCGATTTGCCTAATAAGCCAAGTTTTCATGAATTAATTGTTTTTCGACTACCAAACCTACCTAACCTAACCTAACCTAACTTTTTCGGCTACCTAACCAAACCTAACCTATAAAGATAGGTTAGGTTAGGTTAGGTAGGGTTGGTTAGGTTCGGTCATATATCTACGTTAATTTGAACTCCAATAAAAAAGAATTGATCTCATACATAATGAAATGGGTAGCTTTATCATTTCATAAGAAAAAAATTAGAAAAAATATAATAATTCAGGAAAACTTGGCTTATTAGGCAAATCGGGCCTTGAATAGTAGGCCAAAAAGTGAATTCTGGCTACTAGGTACGACATATATATATATATATATATATATATATATATATATATATATATATATATATATATATATATATACAACTTTAGAACACTTTCCCACCAGGAGACTCGAACCCTAGCCAGCACAGAAGCCTTCCAGCAACTGGCATAACAGGTACGCCTTAACCCTCTTCACCACCTGCTCAGACCCTTAAAAGAGATGGTAATTTCGGAGTATTTAAATACACCAAAGATCAACACCTCCCAAGAGCACTAGAGCAAGTGAGGGGTCATTTAGACGTTAATTTCATCAAGTCCCTGTTAATATGGGAAGACACAGTGTCTATGCTTAAGGCACAACTCTCCTAAACACGAGAGTGAAGTATACAACTTTAGAACACTTTCCCACCAGGAGACTCGAACCCTAGCCAGCACAGAAGCCTTCCAGCAACTGGCATAACAGGTACGCCTTAACCCTCTTCACCACCTGCTCAGACCCTTAAAAGAGATGGTAATTTCGGAGTATTTAAATACACCAAAGATCAACACCTCCCAAGAGCACTAGAGCAAGTGAGGGGTCATTTAGACGTTAATTTCATCAAGTCCCTGTTAATATGGGAAGACACAGTGTCTATGCTTAAGGCACAACTCTCCTAAACACGAGAGTGAAGTATACAACTTTAGAACACTTTCCCACCAGGAGACTCGAACCCTAGCCAGCACAGAAGCCTTCCAGCAACTGGCATAACAGGTACGCCTTAACCCTCTTCACCACCTGCTCAGACCCTTAAAAGAGATGGTAATTTCGGAGTATTTAAATACACCAAAGATCAACACCTCCCAAGAGCACTAGAGCAAGTGAGGGGTCATTTAGACGTTAATTTCATCAAGTCCCTGTTAATATGGGAAGACACAGTGTCTATGCTTAAGGCACAACTCTCCTAAACACGAGAGTGAAGTATACAACTTTAGAACACTTTCCCACCAGGAGACTCGAACCCTAGCCAGCACAGAAGCCTTCCAGCAACTGGCATAACAGGTACGCCTTAACCCTCTTCACCACCTGCTCAGACCCTTAAAAGAGATGGTAATTTCGGAGTATTTAAATACACCAAAGATCAACACCTCCCAAGAGCACTAGAGCAAGTGAGGGGTCATTTAGACGTTAATTTCATCAAGTCCCTGTTAATATGGGAAGACACAGTGTCTATGCTTAAGGCACAACTCTCCTAAACACGAAAGTTGTATACTTCACTCTCGTGTTTAGGAGAGTTGTGCCTTAAGCATAGACACTGTGTCTTCCCATATTAACAGGGACTTGATGAAATTAACGTCTAAATGACCCCTCACTTGCTCTAGTGCTCTTGGGAGGTGTTGATCTTTGGTGTATTTAAATACTCCGAAATTACCATCTCTTTTAAGGGTCTGAGCAGGTGGTGAAGAGGGTTAAGGCGTACCTGTTATGCCAGTTGCTGGAAGGCTTCTGTGCTGGCTAGGGTTCGAGTCTCCTGGTGGGAAAGTGTTCTAAAGTTGTATACTTCACTCTCGTGTTTAGGAGAGTTGTGCCTTATATATATATATATATATATATATATATATATATATATATATATATATTGGTGTATACTGGCAGCAGGTTTTCATTTAAACCTCATTGAATATGACCGCATATTCAGTATTTACTATCTTCTGATTTAGGGCTTCTATCCCTCTAACTATTTTCTTAACATTATGGCTTAGCTGAAATAGGAGTTCTCCAAAACTCATTATCGTAATTTCAAGGTGTAGAAAAGAAGTGAATTACTATAGAAAGTATTACACTTATTTATACAATTTGCACAACGTTTCGAACCTCCATGGTTCATTCTCAAGTGAAATTTTTTTTCAGAACTGGTTGATTTTATACCCGCACTGGGTCAGGTGATAAGACAATAAAGGTGAAAACATGGGGGGATACATGAGGGATAAATGGGGGGTGAAACATAAGAACATAAGAATAGAGGTAACTGCGGAAGGCCTATTGGTCCATACGAGGCAGCTCCTATCTAAAACAGAGATTAATCAGGTGTAATTGGCCTGTTATGTTGAAGTGTCTTCTGTGTTGGCATCGTTATGTTCTTGTCTTGTCCTTACTCTCATGGTGGGTAGAGTAAATAGTTCCGTGATTTGGGTGTTCATGGTAGGTTGTTCTATTCTTATGTGAATTGCTTCAAGAATTTGTAATCTTCTTGCATCTTTTACTATTACGAATATGTCATCTAGACATATTTAGATGATATATTCGTAATAGTAAAAGACTCAGATGAACTAATTGATCTAAAAAGCCATCTAGAGAGAGAGCCAGTACTCCGATTTACACATTAAAATAGTGAAAATAACAGTCTGCCATTCATGGATGTACTAATAACAAAAACAGGAACCTCTTTAAGCACCAACGTATATACTCAGCTCACCAACATAGGATTATGCCTGAACGGTAGAAGTGAGTGCCCCCAAAGATACAAAGCCAGTGTTCTCAATGCTTATATTCGTCTAGTGCTTACCCACTGCTCTGAATGGAGCAACGTGAGTAGAGAGTTTGAAAGAGTAACCCAGGTATTGGTGAACAACGGATATAGCAACGCGGAAATAAACGTTGCTATAAGAAGACACTTGGACCGTTGGTATAATCCTGAACCTAGACCAGAAACCACAATACCGCCAATAAAATTATATTACAAATCAACCATGCACAGTGAACATATAAAAGAGGAAAGAATAATGAAAGAAATAATGCGTAATGGAGTAAAAAGCATTACTCCTAACCAAAACATAAACCTGATATTATTCTTCAAAACCAAAACGACTTCCGAACTCCTTATCAAAACAGCCCGTAGCCGACGGAGAACCCTCTACAGCAGTCAAGCTTTGTATACATGTACACTTGCCCCCACGAAGGATGTAACCTTCAATCTAAGTACATAGGTAAGCGTCGACCAAGCTGACGAGGCGTTTCACATGCCATCTTCAACCCGGTGCTCCCAGGAATCACATGAGACAAGCCAACCCGTTCTCGCAAATTTAATAAGTCAATATTGACTTATTAAATATGTGCATAGGTGACATACTTAACATAATAGATACCCTTAAAAAGATTCATAGAAAACACCGACCTTACCTAACCTTGTTAGTATCTTAAGATAAGCATCTTATTGCTTCGTAATTACAATTATTACCTAACCTATAATAGGTATAGGTTAAGTAATAATTGTAATTACGAAGCAATAAGATGCTTATCTTAAGATACTAACCAGGTTAGGTAAGGTCGGTGTTTTCTATGAATCTTTTTAGGGGTATCTATTATGTTTAGTATATCACCTATGCACGTAGTTGATAAGTCAATATTGACTTTACGAATTTGCGAGAACGGGTTGGACAAGCCCATGACGTCACCCTAACGAGAGAAATGTTGAACAAAAATACCTGTATAATAGACAAAACCCAAGATGCAAGAAGATTACAAATTCTTGAAGCAATTCACATAAGAATAGAACAACCTACCATGAACACCCAAATCACGGAACTATTTACTCTACCCACCATGAGAGTAAGGACAAGACCTGAACATAACAATGCCAACACAGAAGACACTGTTAAACATAACAGGCCAATTACACTTGATTAATCTTTGTATGTAGATAGGAGCTGCCTCGTATGGGCCAATAAGCCTTCCGCAGTTACCTCTATTCTTATGTTCTTATGTTTCACCCCCCATTTATCCCCCCATGTTTTCACCTTTATTGTCTTATCACCTGACCCAGGGCGGGTATAAAATCAACCAGTCCTGAAAATTCTTTTCACTTGAGAATGAACCATGGGGGTTCAAAACGTTGTGCAATTTGTATAAATAAGTGTAATACATTCTATAGTAATTCACTTCTTTTCTTCACCTTGAAATTCTGATAATGAGTTTTGGAGAACTCCTATTTCAGCTAAGCCCTGATGCTAAGAAAATAGTTAGAGGGATAGAAGCCCTAAATCAGAAGATAGTAAATACAGAATATGCGGCCATATTCAATGAGACATGTTTAAAAGAAAACCTGCTGCCAGTATTCACCAATATATAAATATATATATATATATATATATATATATATATATATATATATATATATATATATATATATATATATATATATATATATATATATATGTCGTACCTAGTAGCCAGAACGCACTTCTCAGCCTACTATGCAAGGCCCGATTTGCCTAATAAGCCAAGTTTTCATGAATTAATTGTTTTTCGACTACCTAACCTACCTAACCTAACCTAACCTAACTTTTTCGGCTACCTAACCAAACCTAACCTATAAAGATAGGTTAGGTTAGGTTAGGTAGGGTTGGTTAGGTTCGGTCATATATCTACGTTAATTTTAACTCCAATAAAAAAAAATGACCTCATACATAATGAAATGGGTTGATTTATCATTTCATAAGAAAAAAATTAGAGAAAATATATTAATTCAGGAAAACTTGGCTTATTAGGCAAATCGGGCCTTGAATAGTAGGCCAAAAAGTGAGTTCTGGCTACTAGGTACGACATATATATATATATATATATATATATATATATATATATATATATATGTCGTACCTAGTAGCCAGAACGCACTTCTTTGCCTACTATGCAAGGCCCGATTTGCCTAATAAGCCAAGTTTTCATGAATTAATTGTTTTTCGACTACCTAACCTACCTAACCTAACCTAACTTTTTCGGCTACCTAACCTAACCTAACCTATAAAGATAGGTTAGGTTAAGTTTGGTAGGGTTGGTTAGGTTCGGTCATATATCTACGTTAATTTTAAGTCCAATAAAAAAAATTGACCTCATACATAATGAAATGGGTAGCTTTATCATTTCATAAGAAAAAAAATAGAGAAAATATATTAATTCAGGATAACTTGGCTTATTAGGCAAATCGGGCCTTGCATAGTAGGCCAAAAAGTGCGTTCTGGCTACTAGGTACGACATATATATATATATATATATATATATATATATATATATATATATATATATATATATATAATATATATATATATATATATATATATATATATATATATATATATATATATATATATATATATATATGTCGTACCTAGTAGCCAGAACTCACTTCTCAGCCAACTATTCAAGGCCCGATTTGCCTAATAAGCCAAGTTTTCCTGAATTAATATATTTACTATAATTTTTTTCTTATGAAATGATAAAGCTACCCTTTTCTCTATGTATGAGGTCATTTTTTTTTATTGGAGTTAAAATTAAAGTAGATATATGACCGAACCTAACCAACCCTACCTAACCTAACCTAACCTATATTTATAGGTAAGGTTAGGGTAGGTAGCCAAAAAAAGCTAGGTTAGGTTAGGTTTGGTAAGTTAGGTAGACGGAAAAACATTAATTCATGAAAACTTGGCTTATTAGGCAAATCGGGCCTTGAATAGTAGGCTGAGAAGTGCGTTCTAGCTATTAGGTACGACATATATATATATATATATATAATATATATAGGGAAGGGAGTACCACCTCTGGCTGGAAGAAGGGGGACCCATAGCCTCGGAGGAAACCACACATAACGCATTGGAGGGAATGTGGGTGCCCTCCAATACAGTTTCTGTGTGCTTTTCTCCTACCACCCCCTTCCCTTTTTTTTTCCTTTATTGTGTATTTAAAGGTTACAAAACATACAAGACAAATGCCTAAAGGTTATGGATCTCTTGAAGCTCCTCCGCTTCTGGACAGGAACCGAGGACGCAGCAAGCATTTCCCCTCTGGATCGCCACACTGAGACGCTGAAATAAAAAACTGGAAGCCCTTGGGTCTCTGGTGACGTCAATGAGCTTGGACCCCAATTCCTTGAGAAATCCCAAGGCACTCTTGCCCCAGGGGCCATGCGTCTCAGACGCTATGGGAACAAAGAGGTATTGACCTTCCAGTCGCCTGTACTTGAGTGATTTTGCTGTTTCCCTGTGGTTGGCCGCCCCACCTGCTTGATCAGCTCCGAAGTGTACATAGGTGTCAGCCAGGGTGGATACACATGTGTAGTCCCACACCAACTGTCTACCCTCCTTCCATGAGTATATGGTGATGCCATCAGGGCGAAGTGCTGGGAAATCCGGGTTTTGGACCCCTAGGATGCGAGGTTCTCTCTCCGCTGGGCACCCAGCTGAGACGAGGCTTCTCTTGATGATGTCATTGACCTCGTTGTGTCTTGCATGCCAGCCCTTTGTGCTTCCGCAATGCAACCCATGCAGTCCGTATTGGTCTGCTTCCACCCTGTTGCAAATACACTTGTATTCAGTGTGAATTGGGGCACCAAAGCGGAGGGCCACTGCTACACGAAGGGATTCTGGATCTAGGCGCGTGCCCATTGCAGACATGGGTACTGCCAGGAGGAAGTCTCCTGCATGGGGGGCACGCACTGCTCTGAGGCGGGCTTTCTCCTTGTCTGATGTTGCGACGCTTAGCATGGCATCAGCTACTTTTTCCACTAGAGGGTGGTCCCAGCCGGACTGTTTGTGTTGTTTTGTTGGCTCTATAATGGTTGCTGGGGCTGCAAGAACATTCCACTGATTTGAACATTCAGTGAAAGCAGGATCGTGTATTCCTGCTGAATCTCTCAGGGTTGCAGGTAAAATATCTCTGACGAGGTCGTGCGATGCATGAGAGGAGGAAAGGAAGGCTGGTAGAGCAATTTGGGAGGCTGTGCGGACACCAAGGCCGCCGAGTCTTACAGGAAGGGTTGCTTGCTCCCACTGAGAGTCGTCCAATGGCAGGTTCAGGACTTTCACCAGCATGGACCTTAGAAGGGTGTCATACACATTTAACTTAGGGCTGCTGTAGGATGGAGAACATCTCAGAAAGTAGGTCAACTTAGGGAGAGACAGGCATCTTGTAAGGAGAAAGAGAGCATCATGGGCATCAATCTTGTCAATCCTGCCCTGCATTCTCTTTAGGTCAGTGATTTTTGCAGCCAGGACCTCCTCGATTGCTCGTGGGCCAATGGGGGCACCCAGGAGAGTACAGTCCGGTGGTTCGACAACGAGAATGTCTGGAAGAGCATTTTGTATTTGCCCAGTGATGTCTGGGTTGCGGGAGATTATTTCACATTTGGATGCATTGAGAATGAGGCCTAAGGCTGCTCCCTGCTCCTGGATTTTCCTTATATATATATATATAATATATATATATATATATATATATATATATATATATATATATATATATATATATATATATATATATATATGAAAACTCACACCCCAGAAGTGACTCGAACCCATACTCCCAGAAGCAACGCAACTGGTAACTACAGGGCGCCTTAATCCGCTTGACCATCACGGCCGTCAAAAGGAAGTGATAGCCGAGGCTATTTGAGCCACTTCCCCGACGGCAACTCGGATGGTAATCTTGGGCATAGCATTTCACCAAATCACCTCATTCTTTGGGGCACACGTGAGGAACACAAATGCGAACAAGCCTGAATGGTCCCCAGGACTATATGCGAATGAAAACTCACACCCCAGAAGTGACTCGAACCCATACTCCCAGAAGCAACGCAACTGGTAACTACAGGGCGCCTTAATCCGCTTGACCATCACGGCCGTCAAAAGGAAGTGATAGCCGAGGCTATTTGAGCCACTTCCCCGACGGCAACTCGGATGGTAATCTTGGGCATAGCATTTCACCAAATCACCTCATTCTTTGGGGCACACGTGAGGAACACAAATGCGAACAAGCCTGAATGGTCCCCAGGACTATATGCGAATGAAAACTCACACCCCAGAAGTGACTCGAACCCATACTCCCAGAAGCAACGCAACTGGTAACTACAGGGCGCCTTAATCCGCTTGACCATCACGGCCGTCAAAAGGAAGTGATAGCCGAGGCTATTTGAGCCACTTCCCCGACGGCAACTCGGATGGTAATCTTGGGCATAGCATTTCACCAAATCACCTCATTCTTTGGGGCACACGTGAGGAACACAAATGCGAACAAGCCCGAATGGTCCCCAGGACTATATGCGAATGAAAACTCACACCCCAGAAGTGACTCGAACCCATACTCCCAGAAGCAACGCAACTGGTAACTACAGGGCGCCTTAATCCGCTTGACCATCACGGCCGTCAAAAGGAAGTGATAGCCGAGGCTATTTGAGCCACTTCCCCGACGGCAACTCGGATGGTAATCTTGGGCATAGCATTTCACCAAATCACCTCATTCTTTGGGGCACACGTGAGGAACACAAATGCGAACAAGCCTGAATGGTCCCCAGGACTATATGCGAATGAAAACTCACACCCCAGAAGTGACTCGAACCCATACTCCCAGAAGCAACGCAACTGGTAACTACAGGGCGCCTTAATCCGCTTGACCATCACGGCCGTCAAAAGGAAGTGATAGCCGAGGCTATTTGAGCCACTTCCCCGACGGCAACTCGGATGGTAATCTTGGGCATAGAATTTCACCAAATCACCTCATTCTTTGGGGCACACGTGAGGAACACAAATGCGAACAAGCCTGAATGGTCCCCAGGACTATATGCGAATGAAAACTCACACCCCAGAAGTGACTCGAACCCATACTCCCAGAAGCAACGCAACTGGTAACTACAGGGCGCCTTAATCCGCTTGACCATCACGGCCGTCAAAAGGAAGTGATAGCCGAGGCTATTTGAGCCACTTCCCCGACGGCAACTCGGATGGTAATCTTGGGCATAGCATTTCACCAAATCACCTCATTCTTTGGGGCACACGTGAGGAACACAAATGCGAACAAGCCTGAATGGTCCCCAGGACTATATGCGAATGAAAACTCACACCCCAGAAGTGACTCGAACCCATACTCCCAGAAGCAACGCAACTGGTAACTACAGGGCGCCTTAATCCGCTTGACCATCACGGCCGTCAAAAGGAAGTGATAGCCGAGGCTATTTGAGCCACTTCCCCGACGGCAACTCGGATGGTAATCTTGGGCATAGCATTTCACCAAATCACCTCATTCTTTGGGGCACACGTGAGGAACACAAATGCGAACAAGCCTGAATGGTCCCCAGGACTATATGCGAATGAAAACTCACACCCCAGAAGTGACTCGAACCCATACTCCCAGAAGCAACGCAACTGGTAACTACAGGGCGCCTTAATCCGCTTGACCATCACGGCCGTCAAAAGGAAGTGATAGCCGAGGCTATTTGAGCCACTTCCCCGACGGCAACTCGGATGGTAATCTTGGGCATAGCATTTCACCAAATCACCTCATTCTTTGGGGCACACGTGAGGAACACAAATGCGAACAAGCCTGAATGGTCCCCAGGACTATATGCGAATGAAAACTCACACCCCAGAAGTGACTCGAACCCATACTCCCAGAAGCAACGCAACTGGTAACTACAGGGCGCCTTAATCCGCTTGACCATCACGGCCGTCAAAAGGAAGTGATAGCCGAGGCTATTTGAGCCACTTCCCCGACGGCAACTCGGATGGTAATCTTGGGCATAGCATTTCACCAAATCACCTCATTCTTTGGGGCACACGTGAGGAACACAAATGCGAACAAGCCTGAATGGTCCCCAGGACTATATGCGAATGAAAACTCACACCCCAGAAGTGACTCGAACCCATACTCCCAGAAGCAACGCAACTGGTAACTACAGGGCGCCTTAATCCGCTTGACCATCACGGCCGTCAAAAGGAAGTGATAGCCGAGGCTATTTGAGCCACTTCCCCGACGGCAACTCGGATGGTAATCTTGGGCATAGCATTTCACCAAATCACCTCATTCTTTGGGGCACACGTGAGGAACACAAATGCGAACAAGCCTGAATGGTCCCCAGGACTATATGCGAATGAAAACTCACACCCCAGAAGTGACTCGAACCCATACTCCCAGAAGCAACGCAACTGGTAACTACAGGGCGCCTTAATCCGCTTGACCATCACGGCCGTCAAAAGGAAGTGATAGCCGAGGCTATTTGAGCCACTTCCCCGACGGCAACTCGGATGGTAATCTTGGGCATAGCATTTCACCAAATCACCTCATTCTTTGGGGCACACGTGAGGAACACAAATGCGAACAAGCCTGAATGGTCCCCAGGACTATATGCGAATGAAAACTCACACCCCAGAAGTGACTCGAACCCATACTCCCAGAAGCAACGCAACTGGTAACTACAGGGCGCCTTAATCCGCTTGACCATCACGGCCGTCAAAAGGAAGTGATAGCCGAGGCTATTTGAGCCACTTCCCCGACGGCAACTCGGATGGTAATCTTGGGCATAGCATTTCACCAAATCACCTCATTCTTTGGGGCACACGTGAGGAACACAAATGCGAACAAGCCTGAATGGTCCCCAGGACTATATGCGAATGAAAACTCACACCCCAGAAGTGACTCGAACCCATACTCCCAGAAGCAACGCAACTGGTAACTACAGGGCGCCTTAATCCGCTTGACCATCACGGCCGTCAAAAGGAAGTGATAGCCGAGGCTATTTGAGCCACTTCCCCGACGGCAACTCGGATGGTAATCTTGGGCATAGCATTTCACCAAATCACCTCATTCTTTGGGGCACACGTGAGGAACACAAATGCGAACAAGCCTGAATGGTCCCCAGGACTATATGCGAATGAAAACTCACACCCCAGAAGTGACTCGAACCCATACTCCCAGAAGCAACGCAACTGGTAACTACAGGGCGCCTTAATCCGCTTGACCATCACGGCCGTCAAAAGGAAGTGATAGCCGAGGCTATTTGAGCCACTTCCCCGACGGCAACTCGGATGGTAATCTTGGGCATAGCATTTCACCAAATCACCTCATTCTTTGGGGCACACGTGAGGAACACAAATGCGAACAAGCCTGAATGGTCCCCAGGACTATATGCGAATGAAAACTCACACCCCAGAAGTGACTCGAACCCATACTCCCAGAAGCAACGCAACTGGTAACTACAGGGCGCCTTAATCCGCTTGACCATCACGGCCGTCAAAAGGAAGTGATAGCCGAGGCTATTTGAGCCACTTCCCCGACGGCAACTCGGATGGTAAACTTGGGCATAGCATTTCACCAAATCACCTCATTCTTTGGGGCACACGTGAGGAACACAAATGCGAACAAGCCTGAATGGTCCCCAGGACTATATGCGAATGAAAACTCACACCCCAGAAGTGACTCGAACCCATACTCCCAGAAGCAACGCAACTGGTAACTACAGGGCGCCTTAATCCGCTTGACCATCACGGCCGTCAAAAGGAAGTGATAGCCGAGGCTATTTGAGCCACTTCCCCGACGGCAACTCGGATGGTAATCTTGGGCATAGCATTTCACCAAATCACCTCATTCTTTGGGGCACACGTGAGGAACACAAATGCGAACAAGCCTGAATGGTCCCCAGGACTATATGCGAATGAAAACTCACACCCCAGAAGTGACTCGAACCCATACTCCCAGAAGCAACGCAACTGGTAACTACAGGGCGCCTTAATCCGCTTGACCATCACGGCCGTCAAAAGGAAGTGATAGCCGAGGCTATTTGAGCCACTTCCCCGACGGCAACTCGGATGGTAATCTTGGGCATAGCATTTCACCAAATCACCTCATTCTTTGGGGCACACGTGAGGAACACAAATGCGAACAAGCCTGAATGGTCCCCAGGACTATATGCGAATGAAAACTCACACCCCAGAAGTGACTCGAACCCATACTCCCAGAAGCAACGCAACTGGTAACTACAGGGCGCCTTAATCCGCTTGACCATCACGGCCGTCAAAAGGAAGTGATAGCCGAGGCTATTTGAGCCACTTCCCCGACGGCAACTCGGATGGTAATCTTGGGCATAGCATTTCACCAAATCACCTCATTCTTTGGGGCACACGTGAGGAACACAAATGCGAACAAGCCTGAATGGTCCCCAGGACTATATGCGAATGAAAACTCACACCCCAGAAGTGACTCGAACCCATACTCCCAGAAGCAACGCAACTGGTAACTACAGGGCGCCTTAATCCGCTTGACCATCACGGCCGTCAAAAGGAAGTGATAGCCGAGGCTATTTGAGCCACTTCCCCGACGGCAACTCGGATGGTAATCTTGGGCATAGCATTTCACCAAATCACCTCATTCTTTGGGGCACACGTGAGGAACACAAATGCGAACAAGCCTGAATGGTCCCCAGGACTATATGCGAATGAAAACTCACACCCCAGAAGTGACTCGAACCCATACTCCCAGAAGCAACGCAACTGGTAACTACAGGGCGCCTTAATCCGCTTGACCATCACGGCCGTCAAAAGGAAGTGATAGCCGAGGCTATTTGAGCCACTTCCCCGACGGCAACTCGGATGGTAATCTTGGGCATAGCATTTCACCAAATCACCTCATTCTTTGGGGCACACGTGAGGAACACAAATGCGAACAAGCCTGAATGGTCCCCAGGACTATATGCGAATGAAAACTCACACCCCAGAAGTGACTCGAACCCATACTCCCAGAAGCAACGCAACTGGTAACTACAGGGCGCCTTAATCCGCTTGACCATCACGGCCGTCAAAAGGAAGTGATAGCCGAGGCTATTTGAGCCACTTCCCCGACGGCAACTCGGATGGTAATCTTGGGCATAGCATTTCACCAAATCACCTCATTCTTTGGGGCACACGTGAGGAACACAAATGCGAACAAGCCTGAATGGTCCCCAGGACTATATGCGAATGAAAACTCACACCCCAGAAGTGACTCGAACCCATACTCCCAGAAGCAACGCAACTGGTAACTACAGGGCGCCTTAATCCGCTTGACCATCACGGCCGTCAAAAGGAAGTGATAGCCGAGGCTATTTGAGCCACTTCCCCGACGGCAACTCGGATGGTAATCTTGGGCATAGCATTTCACCAAATCACCTCATTCTTTGGGGCACACGTGAGGAACACAAATGCGAACAAGCCTGAATGGTCCCCAGGACTATATGCGAATGAAAACTCACACCCCAGAAGTGACTCGAACCCATACTCCCAGAAGCAACGCAACTGGTAACTACAGGGCGCCTTAATCCGCTTGACCATCACGGCCGTCAAAAGGAAGTGATAGCCGAGGCTATTTGAGCCACTTCCCCGACGGCAACTCGGATGGTAATCTTGGGCATAGCATTTCACCAAATCACCTCATTCTTTGGGGCACACGTGAGGAACACAAATGCGAACAAGCCTGAATGGTCCCCAGGACTATATGCGAATGAAAACTCACACCCCAGAAGTGACTCGAACCCATACTCCCAGAAGCAACGCAACTGGTAACTACAGGGCGCCTTAATCCGCTTGACCATCACGGCCGTCAAAAGGAAGTGATAGCCGAGGCTATTTGAGCCACTTCCCCGACGGCAACTCGGATGGTAATCTTGGGCATAGCATTTCACCAAATCACCTCATTCTTTGGGGCACACGTGAGGAACACAAAAACTACAGACAAAAATCAGAGGATACAACTGACGATTTACTATAAAACCAGAAAAACGGCCAGCCTACTCATGAGAAACTCTCCAGACACGAAACAGAACGCTTTAAAAGAGACTAACGTCGTCTATGCCTTCAAATGCCCACTTGGGGACTGTAAGCTCCAAATAACCCAGTATATAGGCAAGACAACAACATCTCTTTCTAGGCGTTTAACGATGCATAAACAACAGGGCTCCATTAAGGAACATATAATCTCTTCCCATAACCAAACCATCGCCAGAGAAATCCTAGTAAACAACACAGAAATCATCGATAGATACAGCGATAGCAGGCGGCTCGACGTTTGCGAGGCACTACACATCAAGAAGTCAACACCAGCAATCAACAGCCAATTATTGCACAACTATATTCTACCCACCTCAAGACTCCGCTCCAATATAGAAGCATCAAGAAATATGGACCAATAGGCTTTCTACAAACACTTCTATTCAATATCCATTGTTTCGTGTTCTGTCTTGTGTTGATACTTTTAATACCCTATTAATATCCTCTAATGCCACATCATCCTTCCCACCTTACTCAAATGTAATGCCACATCACCCTTCCCACCTCACTCAAATGTAGATATAAAATCAGGGAAACGCAAGTTCTAATCAGTTGTGTATTTGTGAAGTCTTTGAAAATGTAATAAGTTTTACGAAACGCGCCCGTGTCGCGTCAGACTAGAAATAAAAATGAATTTTGGAGAAGTGATTTTTGATTTACCTCCAACAGTGAAGCATAATGTACGAAAGATTGAGAAAATTCGTGTTAGAATTATTAATCTTACTTTTTCGGTCATATTTAATAAAATATGTCTACAGGAAAGACTGCTACCAAAATATACTAATATATATATATATATATATATATATATATATATATATATATATATATATATATATTTTGACGGTGTTCCCCCCCTAATAATTCTCCCACGCCTGCAGTAAGAGTCGTGTCTGCTTTTCCCAAGCGTTCTCTACGTTGCAGGCTACAATTTGATATATGAGAGAGAGTGAAGTGTTCTCGGAGAGCCGAGAAATTTGTGAAATAGCAATATTTTGGCCTGTGGTTTAGGCCCTTTAGGGAGCCAAGATGGCGCTTGCCTCCCTAATCTCCCGCCAAAACCGTGTGACGTCAGTGGCACCGGATTGGTCACCGACAGCTATGTGGCACCGGGAGCCAATGAAAACCTCCCGTAGCAAAAGTGACGTCACGAAGGAAGGGCGTCCGGCCCGCGACCCGGGCTGGCGCCATCAGTCAGACACGACACGTCATAGAGGTCGGACGTGCGACGAGTGGTCCTGTCAGTTGGACAGTTGTTTCCCGCTCCCGTGGATTTACGCGTCACCTGAAATCCGCCAGTACTCTGAGAAGTCTTCCCTAGTTCATGTGTTGAACCAGAAGAGGGAAGTGAAGGTTATTTGAGCAACAAGTGCTCCAGTCAGGTGCTGTGCAAGAAGCAGTGAAGCCGTGCAGTGACGTATGTGACGTCTGTGGCGATTCACCAGTTCGTGACAGCGTAGTGGCAGACAGAGCCACTGGGTAGCTGAGGAAGAGAGGACTATTTGGGGAAACCGGACGACTGTAGCTGAGACGTAGGCGACAGCCGTTGCTGGGAGAAGACGACGGCCAGGAGACCGACTCCAACCTTCAAGAAGTCAAGAAGGAGGACGGACCTGCAGTGAGGAGGCACGGAGACGACGCGCTAAACGGTGGGACGACGAGAGGCTCTGGTAGGACACGACGACGTGTAGTGTGGGGGCGTTCCCGACACGAGGACCAGGAGCTACATCTCGACTCTCATCGGAGGATAGGGTGAAGTAGGTGTTTCTAGTTCCCTCCCCATTCCCCTTTAGTTAGCTATATTATTCGGCTATATTATCTAGCCTGAGGATTTTATATGTCGTGAGCAAGTCTCACCCATGTCACGGTAAAGCACCAGTGTGCTAGACAGTACTATGAAGAGTACTTGTAATATTCATGTTGATTATTGGTGTGTACAGGCACCAGGAACAAGTGATAAATTTACTGTGTTGTGTATATCTTTCTATACATTTTGATATGAACATATAGTGGTAATTTATATATAATATTATGCCAGTATTTGAAAGTTAGGCTGTGTGCCCAAAAATCATTTATTTTCCATGTATTGATATTTGATGTATCTACATTATATATGCTATGTTTATGCAGTGATTGGTCATTTGTGAGTACAGTGAATTATTGTGTTATCGCCCACGAGAGAAAGTACTGAAAACTCCAGTGTTAATATTTCATAATATATTGTTGGATGAATAACAGTGTAAGACCATTACAGTGAGTCATTATAGCATTGATTGTAGAAAAGACTGTTTGAGCCTGAGTACAGTGTAACTAAGTAATACGGTTTATTTGTGCCAATATCGAGGGTGCGAGTTTCTAGTAATATTGGAGAATTTAAAGAAACAGCGCGCGTGAATCTGAAAACAAGCAAAGAGCTTCCGCGCAGGGGCCAGGCAATCAGCTGTTCTTGACACTTGATGAGGAGGGGAGTGTTGCCACCTAGTGATCGCATACTATTCGTGGGAATTACCAGCCGCGTCAGGATCAGTTGATTTATTTGTTGTTGTTTGGCCTTTGTGACATTTTTCATACATTTTAAGTAAAATACAAAACTATCTTTGTGTTTATATCATCCCCTCCATTGATCTTGTGGCTATATTATACTGGTAAGCATAGAGTGATAACAATAAGTACCTGCCTGATTCCTGATCTTTGAGTGTGACCTTGCCAAGGCTACCACTAATTACACCAGTCCACTGATGGTGTTACTGGCCACCTAAAACACCAGTTGGCGACCTTGTGGTTAACCGTAGAGCCCGATTGTTGGGGAGGGCACACGACAGTCAAGTGAACGAGTCGTGTTCTCACTCTTTCTTAATAAGAGGCCGTTAAGATCGACTGGGAGACTCTCCTGGCGTGCAGTGGCGCCGTGAGGATCGAGTGAAGACCCGCAGGGCTACGGTGAGTGACCTTGAGCATAACTATTGCTCACCCCAGAGTAACGGTAGAGAGGTGAAACCCCAACATTGGCGACCTTGCCATGATTTCGATCGA
>NC_091188.1:20068399-20163399 GCF_040958095.1 Procambarus clarkii
ATTTTTTTTTATTTTTAGTTAAAATTAACGTAGATATATGACCGAACCTAACCAACCCTACCTAACCTAACCTAACCTCTCTTTATAGGTTAGGTTAGGTTAGGTAGCCGAAAAAGTTAGGTTAGGTTAGGTAGGTTAGGTAGTCGAAAAACAATTAATTCATGGCTTATTAGGCAAATCGGGCCTTGCATAGTAGGCTGAGAAGTGCGTTCTGGCTACTAGGTACGACATATATATATATATATATATATATATATATATATATATATATATATATATATATATATATATATATATATTAGTATATTTTGGTAGCAGTCTCTCCTGTAGACATATATTATTAAATATGACCGAAAAGGTAAGATTAATAATTCTAACACGAATTTTCTCAATCTTTCGTACATTTCTTTTCACTGCTGGTGGTAATTCAAAAATCAATTCTCCAAAATTCATTTTTATTTCTAGTCTGACGCGACACTTGGGCGCGTTTCGTAAAACTTATTACATTTTGAAAGACTTTAGTTTACACATACACAACTGAATAGAACTTACACATCTCCGATTTGTTTATATCTACATTTGAGTGAGGTGGATGGGGTGAGGTGGTATTAATAGGGTATTAAATTCATCAACACAAGACAGAACACGAAACAATGGGAATTGAATGGAAGTGATTGTAGAAAGCCTATTGGTCCATATTTCTTGATGCTTCTATATTGGAGCGGAGTCTTGAGGTGGGTAGAATATAGTTGTGCATTAACTGGCTGTTGATTGCTGGTGTTGACTTCTTAAAGTGTAGTGCCTCGCAAACGTCAAGCCGTCTGCTATCGCTGTATCTATCTATCTATCTATATATATATATATATATATATATATATATATATATATATATATATATATATATATATATATGTATATGTATATATATATGTATATATATATGTATATATATATGTATATATATATGTATATATATATGTATATATATATATGTATATATGTCGTACCTAATAGCCAGAACGCACTTCTCAGCCTACTATGCAAGGCCCGATTTGCCTAATAAGCCAAGTTTTCCTGCATTAATAAATTTTCTCTAATTTTTTTCTTGTGAAATGATAAAACTACCCATTTCATTATGTATGAGGTCAATTTTTGTTTATTTTAGTTTAAATTAACGTAGATATATGACCAAACCTAACCAACCCTACCTAACCTAACCTAACCTATCTTTATAGGTTAGTTTAGGTTAGGTAGCAGAAAAAGTTAGGTTAGGTTAGGTTAGGTAGGTTAGGTTGTCGAAAAACAATTAATTCATGAAAACTTGGCTTATTAGGCAAATTGGGCCTTGCATAGTAGGCTGAGAAGTGAGTTCTGGCTACTAGGTACGACATATATATATGTATATATATATGTATATATATATATGTATATATATATGTATATATATATGTATATATATATATATGTATATATATATATATATATATATATATATATATATATATATATATATATATATATATATATGTATATATATATGTATATATATATGTATATATATATGTATATATATATATGTATATATATGTATATATATATGTATATATATATGTATATATGTCGTACCTAGTAGCCAGAACGCACTTCTCAGCCTACTATACATGGCCCGATTTGCCTAATAAGCAAAGTTTTCATGAATTAATGTTTTTTCGACTACCTAACCTACCTAACCTAACCTAACCTAACTTTTTCGGCTACCTAACCTAACCTAACCTATAAAGATAGGTTAGGTTAGGTTAGGTAGGGTTGGTTAGGTTCGGTCATATATCTACGTTAATTTTAACTCCAATAAAAAGCAATTGACCTCATACATAATGAAATGGGTAGCTTTATCATTTCATTAGAAAAAAAATAGAGAAAATATATTAATTCAGGAAAATTTGGCTTATTAGGCAAATCGGGCCTTGCATAATAGGCTGAGAAGTGCGTTCTGGCTACTAGGTACGACATATATATATATATATATATATATATATATATATATATACATATATATATATATATATATATATATGTCTCATTATATACATATATATATATATATGTCTCATTATATATATATATATATATAATATATATATATATATTATTATTATTTTTTAAATAGGGAAGGGAGTACCACCTCTGGCTGGAAGAAGGGGGACCCTTAGCCTCGGAGGAAACCACACATAATGCATTGGAGGGAATGTAGGTCCCCTCCAATACCGTTTCTGTGTGCTTTTCTCCTACTACCCCCTTCCTTTTTTTTTGTGCTTTATTGTGTATTTAAAGGTTACAAAACATAGAAGACAAATGCCTAAAGGTTATGGATCTCTTGAAGCTCGTCCGCTTCCGGACAGGAACCGAGGACGCAGCAATCATTTCCCCTCTGGATCGCCACACTGAGGCTCTGAAACAAAAAACTGGAAGCCCTTGGGTCTCTGGTGACCGCAATGAGCTTGGAACCCAACTCCTTGAGAAATCCCGAGGCACTCTTGCCCCAGGGGCCATGCGTCTCAAACACTATGGGAACAAAGAGGTATTGACCTTCCAGTCGCCTGTACTTGAGTGATTTTGCTGTTTCCCTGTGGTTGGCTGCCCCACCTGCTTGATCAGCTCCGAAGTGTACATAGGTGTCAGCCAGGGTGGATACACATGTGTAGTCCCACACCAACTGTCTACCCTCCTTCTATGAGTATATGGTGATGCCATCAGGGCGAAGTGCGGGGAAATCCGGGTTTTGGACCCCTAGGATGCGAGGTTCTCTCTCCGCTGGGCACCTAGCTGAGACGAGGCTTCTCTTGATGATGTCATTGACCTCGTTGTGTCTTGCATGCCTGCCCTTTGTGCTTCCGCAATGCAACCCATGCAGTCCGTATTGGTCTGCTTCCACCCTGTTCCAAATACACTTGTATTCAGTGTGAATTGGGGCACCAAGGCGGAGGGCCACTGCTACATGAAGGGATTCTGGATCTAGGCGCGTGCCCATTGCTGACATGGGTATTGCCAGGAGGAAGTCTCCTGCATGGGGGGCACGCACTGCTCTGAGGCGGGCTTTCTCCTTGTCTGATGTTGCGGCGCTGAGCATGGCATCAGCTACTTTTTCCACTAGAGGGTGGTCCCAGCCGGACTGTTTGTGTTGTTTTGTTGGCTCTATAATGGTTGCTGGGGCTGTAAGAACATCCCACTGATTTGAACATTCAGTGAAAGCAGGATCGTGTATTCCTGCTGTTGTATTCTGTTGTATCCTGTTGTATTCCTGCCTGCTATATATATATATTATATATATATGTCTCATTGAATATGAACGCATATTATATACATATATACATATTATATATATTATGTCTCATTATATATATATATATATATATATATATATATATATATATATATATATATATATATATATATGTCTCATTGAATATGACCGCATATTCTGTATTTACTATCTTCTGATTTAGGGCTTCGGAAGTGATTAGAAGTAAGTACAAGAAGACAATATATGGGAAGCCTTCAACCTCAAACATTCAGTTATCCACAGATAAACAGGACAATATAAGGGAACACGGTCAAATAAAAGGCTAGACACAAGACCTTAATTCACAAAATACATGAAAAACAAACCGAACCCATTACACAACAAATACATAAACAGTAGGGTTCAAAGCACAAATGCATCAAATAAAAAAAAATATCCCGCATTCATATATATATATATATATATATATATATATATATATATATATATATATATATATATATATATATATACACATATACATATATATGATCCTAACTGGATTGCTTATGGGTTTCAGAAAGCAATGGTTGGGGTGCTGGTCCAGCGAGAGAGACCTATTTGGTGGTGCAGTCTGTAAAGCCGGGATCATGTATCCCTGCCTGTTTAACTAGGTGCTCAGATAGGATTTCCTTCACCAAGTTGTCAGACGCCACTGAAGAGGACAAGAACGCTGGTACAGCAATTTGTGTTGCTGTGCGCAAGCCAAGGCCCCCGAGTCTGACAGGAAGGGAGGCCAGTTTCCACTGTGAGTCGCTGAGGGAAAGATTGAGGGCTTTTTCTAGTGTTGATTTCAGCAAGCTGTCATACTCTTCTAATTTAATATTGTTGAAAGATGGCGAACATCTAATTAAGTAGGTCAGCCTGGGGAGGGACAAGCATCTGGTGATGAAGTAAAGTGCATCATCAGCGTCGATGTCTTCTATCCTCTTGTTCATCATCTTTAGGTCAGTGATCTTCTTACCTAGGACCTCGTCGATGGCATTCCCTCTAAGAGGAGCACCTAGGAGTGTGCTGTCCTCAGTGTTGGTTATGTGAATATCAGGCAAAACAACCATTATTCACTTTATTATGTGCTGGTTGGTGGAGGTTATTTCACCCGGTGTACAGTGTTCATTTATTATAAAATTTAGGCATGGATATTAGCAAAAATAACACAATCGAATCTTGAGAAATATACAGCTCATTTGGGACTAGTTTCTTGGCACATAGGTGAGAAAGGAGTCACCACCAGAAAACCTCTCACACCTTTCCACCCTCCTCACCCTACACCCCTCCACCACACACACACACACACACACACACACACACACACACACACACACACACACACACACACACACACAATAGATAGAATTCTACGATCAGGTGACAAAGATTAAACAAGAAAAAGAAGGGAGGGCGGACTGCATTTTTTTGGACTGTCGGAAAGCCTTTGACACAGTACCCCATAAAAGGTTGATGCATAAGGTGGAGAAACAGGCAGGAGTAACTGGTAGGGCTCTCCAGTGGATAAGGGAGTACCTAAACAATAGGAAGCAGAGAGTTACAGTGAGGGGTGAGACCTCAGACTGGCGTGAAGTCACCAGTGGAGTCCCACAGAGCTCTGTACTTGGACCTATCCTGTTTCTGATATACGTAAATGATCTCCCAGAGGGTATAGACTCATTCCTCTCAATGTTTGCTGACGACGCCAAAATTATGAGAAGGATTAAGACAAAGGAGGACAGCTTGAGGCTTCAAGAAGACCTGGACAAGCTGCAGGAATGGTCGAACAAATGGCTGTTAGAGTTTAATCCAAGCAAATGTAATGTAATGAAGATAGGGGTAGGAAGCAGGAGACCAGATACAAGGTATCACTTGGGAGATGAAATACTTCAAGAGTCCGAGAGAGAGAAAGACCTGGGGGTTGATATCACGCCAGACCTGTCCCCTGAAGCTCATATCAAGAGGATAAGAGCAGCAGCATATGCCAGGTTGGCTAACATAAGAACGGCCTTTAGAAACTTGTGTAAGGAATCTTTCAGAACATTATATACCACACATGTCAGACCAATCCTGGAGTATGCGGCACCAGCATGGAGTCCATATCTAGTCAAGCATAAGACTAAAATGGAAAAGGTTCAAAGGTTTGCCACCAGACTAGTACCCGAGCTGAGAGGTATGAGCTACGAGGAGAGACTACGGGAATTAAACCTCACTTCGTTGGAAGACAGAAGAGTTAGGGGGGACATGATCAGCACATTCAAGATCCTCAAGGGAATCGACAGGGTTGATAAAGACAGGCTGTTTAACACAAGGGGCACACGCACAAGGGGACACAGGTGGAAACTGAGTGCCCAAATGAGCCACAGAGATATTAGAAAGAACTTTTTTAGTGTCAGAGTGGTTGACAAATGGAATGCATTAGGAAGTGATGTGGTGGAGGCTGACTCCATACACAGTTTCAAGTCTATATATGATAGAGCCCAGTAGGCTCAGGAATCTGTACACCGGTTGATTGACGGTTGAGAGACGGGACCAAAGAGCCAGAGCTCAAATCTCGCAAACACAACTAGGTGAGTACACACACACACACACATCTGGAGAGAAGGGACTTCGTGACATATCGCCAACACGGGTTCAGGGAGGATAAATCTTGCATTACTTGCTAAATAGAATTCTACGATCAGGTGACAAAGAATAAGGAAGAAAGAGAAGGCTGGGAACACTGCATTTTTTGGATTGTCGGAAAGCCTTTGATACAGTCCCCCATAAGAGGCTGAAACATAAGCTGGAGAGACAGGCAGGAGTAACTGGTAAAGTGCTCTATTGGATAAGGGAATACCTAAGCAATAGGAAGCAAAGAGTTACAGTGAGGGGTGAGACCTCTGATTGGCGTGAAGTCACCAGTGGAGTCCCACAGGGCTCTGTACTCGGTCCTATCATGTTTCTGATAAACGTGAACGATTTCCCGGAGGGTATAGACGCATTCCTCTCAATGTTTGTTGACGATGCCAAAATTATGAGAAGGATTAAGACAGAGGAGGACTGCTTGAGGCTTCAATAAGACCTAGACAAACTTAAGGAATGGTCGAACAAATGTTTGTTAGAGCTTAACCCAAGCAAATGTAATGTAATGAAGATAGGTGTAAGGAGCAGGAGGCCAGTTACAAGGCATCATTTGGGAGATGAAATTCTACACGAGTCAGAGAGAGAGAAAGACCTGGGGGTTGATATCATGCCAGACCTGTCCCCTGAAGCCCATATCAAGAGGATAACATCAGCAGCATATGCCAGGTTGGCTAACATAAGAACGGCATTTAGACACTTATGCAAGGAATCATTCATAACTTTGTATACCACCTATGTCAGACCAATCCTGGAGTATACAGCCCCAGCATAGAGTCCATATTGTCGGAAAATCCGACACCATTTAATAATCATACAGATAATAGCTGTATTACCAACAAGTTACCCATAGAAAACGTAACTTGTAGTGGAATTACCGTCTAAAGAAAACGGGATATCATCACCACATACTATTATAATTCACCAGGTATTCTGCTGGGAATTATTCTTAAATACATTAGTCTTTGGACTTTACCATCATAAAAACATCTTATATAAATTAACTTAATTATCAATATTAAAGTAGAGTAAATGTGACCCTTCTATCACTTTCTGAAATCTGGACAAAGTAGGCCAGGCGTCAGTGGGGAAGGAGGGCAGCCATTGTTATACGAGACCAGAGGCTCACACGGGAGCAAATTCGGCTCCTGTTAATTTTACTTGGACGTAGTGTTATGGATACCAAAGGTGTACCATCTGTCAACACGCTGTCAACAAATCAAGTTAAGTGTTCTTTCCGAAACCCATTATTTATCATTAGTGGCCATTAATGTCATTATATAGGGTGACCCGGTTAGATCACATGGAAGCCTCAAACTAAAGGTAATTAAGCCAGGTCTTCATGTTCCATGTACTGTTTTCTCTGATATAGCTTGTCATATATAGGATTCTGGCTTCACAGCTAGCGCACTTTTGACAGGTCAAGTCGAGGATGCAAGATTTGTGCACCAGTTACTGGGTGATATGGAAGCTACCTCAAAGAGGATAATTAGGTGTCTACACCCTAGTTATACCTGGTGGACTAACCTGCTGTACTATAAGATAAGGAACCTCTTCAATGTATGTAGTTAATTTTGTAGTTTGATTGGCTGCATATATATATAAACTATTAAACCCCCCCTAATGTGTAGAGGATCGATTTGTGAGATTATGAGATTATTGCAGAAATACAGTCCACTTATCATTATACAAATTGCTATCGAAGTATATAAATTAACGTAAATATAAATTCATATAAATTAAATAAATATAAATCTCACAGGTCGGTTCCCACATTATTTGGTCATCTTCGAACCGGATGACGGATTATTTGATCCTTTGAACCCACATTTGGTCATCTTAGTACCGGATGAACCAGTTAACCAGTGGATTCATTAAATATACTAGTGCAGTGTTATTTAAACAAAGCCAGTCTAGACAGCGGCGAAGCCTCGTGGGAGCCTCCCTCAGCCCAGTTCAGCTTCGTCAGCGGTTTCATGCACACCCACAGATATTTGGTGGCGTGTTATTTCGTGAAATGACAGCGCTAATATAGAATCCAGCCAAATTAGTGACTGTGTCTTCGCGAGATTGTTCACGGATTTCGTGGTGTTACATTTCGCGAGAGATTATCTACGAATTTTGTGGACTTTATTTCGCGAGGTCACTAATAATATTTAATACTTCTAGATAATATTAGAAGTTTCATAGAGGCTAATTAAGAGGCTATTATCAATAATTGTGTATATTATTTCTCCAAAATAGAGAATTATTTAATATATACTGCACTAGTGTTCACAGTATAATATTTACTAATTGCCAACCCACAACAGGGTAGGATATGACTAGTTGAACTATTATTGTTCATCCTAGTCCCATTATTACAATAGTCAGTTGTACTATATTGAACAACCTAACACCATTAATGAATGGTCCAGACCCTATTTTGGGTGTAATTTTTAACAACTCGAGTTGAGTTGTATATATAATAAATTACTTATGATCATTACACCTTTGAGTGATTAATTAGTGTCTCTACCATCCTAGGGTGATATAGAAGAGCTAACCTAAAGGTACTTCCAGTGACACTGGTTTATCACTCAAATCATTAGTGTGGATGATTGTATATATATAATGTGTATTAATTTTAAGTGCTAACCTCTAGTAGAGGTAGGATTATTGCCTAGTGAGTGCAGAATTTAACCCTAGGCTACCATCAGTGCTTGTTCAGTATTATGAGCAGCCCAAATACAAGCCCCACAAGGCTTCACCAACTAGCCAGGATGGATAATGCAGGGAGAATGAAAAGAACCCTTGCAGGTCTTAAAGGCCACTTAACAAGACAGATCAAGAAATGTGAAGATTTGTCACAACAATCAACAGTTGATTATGCTGACCTGGAAAGCTATTATCAAGCAGCTGCAGGTAAATTTGAGCAAATCAAATGTCAAATAGCAACATATGTGGCTGAACTTGCCAACACCAATTTATCAGAAACAGAAATAGACGACATTATGGTTGATCTTGCGAATTATGAAGATCACACTCAGGCCACGTTACAGCCTTATGTCAAATTAATTGCCCAGAACAAGGCAACAGCAACAACAACAACAGTTGCATCTAATACGAGTCAAGCAGAAGCTCGACTCCCTCCAATTAATTTACCCACTTTCTCAGGAAAGGATGAGGAAGATTGGGACGAATTTTGGAACAAATTCGTTGACCTTGTAGACTCAAAACAATCTTTACCAAAGAGTAGTAAATTCTCTTATTTGCAAGGCCAATTATCAGGTGAGGCTAAAACAGTAGTATCCCATCTGAGATTAACTAATGACGGCTATGATCTGGCAGTAAAACTCCTCAAGGATAATTATGCTGATCCAGAAGTAAGAACATCACATTTAGTTCATGAGCTGTTGCATTTACCCCCACCGGAGGCTTCAGCTGATTCACTCCAAGTCTTCAAGCTGGAGGTAGAATCATTGATCAATGCCCTCAGCCTGACAGCAGATACAAACGGGGCTGAGTGGGTCTTGAAAATAATTGTCCAGGAGAAAATACCTAGGGACATATTGAGACAAATGAGTGCTCATTACAATAAAAGTATCTTATCCATGAATGAAATATCTGAAGGTTTAAAGTCAGTAGTTCATCAATTACGAACACATGACAAATTAAAACCACCAAGTAAACCCTCAGAAACCAATAATAGTAAACCACAGAGTACCAAAGGTACTCCAACTCAATCTAGACAATATAATTCAACACCAAAGTGGAACAGTGGCAGTGTGGGCGTATATGCAGTGGGACCCTCCAAGCCTATAGTTACTGTGTCATCCAAGAACGTGACACCAAAGGGTACTGGAAGCTATGGAACATGTTTGTTCTGCAATGAGAAACATTCAATGTACCACTGCTCTAATTTTCCTGATAGTGACGCCCGTGTTGAGCGACTCAAAGATTTGCAACATTGCACGAGGTGCCTCAGGAAACATAACATCAAGGATTGTGATACCCAATTACACCCTTGTAATAGGTGTAACAAAGGTCAGCACCATGCAGCATTGTGCAGAGACACCAAAACAACGTCTCCAAACCCCAAGGTGGAAGATAGCATTCCCACCTCAGTACAGTACTGCAAGGTGCAACAAACAAAGAGTGTCCAATCAGCAAAGTCTAAAGGTAATACGACTTTGCCTACTGCCCAAATTACCATCCTGAATAAGAGGGCCAAGGTCCATACCCGTGGGTTGTTTGACCAAGGATCCCAAAGAACATATATCACCAAAAAGTTGGCAGAAGAACTACAATTAAGGCCTGTAGCCCAGATGTCATTCAATATCTCAGGGTTTATAACAGATGCAGGACCTCAAGTCTACCAGGTGGTTCAACCATCAGTACGCTTAGGCAGGTACGTCTGTCGAGTACAAGCCATTGTGGTGGACAAAATACCAGTAGACCTACAAGTTCAAGGTCTGAGAGCAACAGCCAAATTCCTGAGAAATAGAGGAATAAAATTGGCAGATAATATTAAGTCTGATCACCTCACCGACTTCGGTCTCCTTGTAGGGACAGACTATTGTCATCGATTCATCGGTAGCCCTACTAAATATCAGGGTATAACCATGTTAAACTCTGCAGGAGGTAAATTACTCTCAGGCCCAGTATCAAGCCTGAGGAGACCTATGCCTGCAGATAAACAATACCAGTAGAAACCTAAATTTGTCAGCTGATTATATTTCTCCAGTAGCATTATACTAAGGAGATTACAGCTGACTATACCAACAGAAGTTGATGTTAGTATCATCATTTGAAGCTGAAGATGAGTTCATGAGGCCTCAGTGGCAAATCAGTGAACAGTAGCCTAAAACAGCTACAAGTCACTGCGACCAATGTCACTGAACCCACTGCAGTCTCAGAACCATACTTTACTTTAATGATGAGCTATTCAATCTTCTGAATCAATTAACTAAATTAAACCCCAATAAATCTGATGACTGATTTGATACATTTATTATTTAATCAAGATGTATTCCATGGGCCTCAGTGTTTATATATCAGTGACCAGTTACCTGAAGAAACTTCAAGTTATATCTAATGTCACTGATCTCACTGCAGTCCCTGAATCATACTTGACTGTAGTACTTGATCACTTCCAGTCTTCTGGGTTAAATAATATGTAATTAGGCTTGAATATTAGCCTTTCAAGAGTTGACAGGGAAATGAAATCGCATTAGACTTCTAACCCCTGCAACTCTAGTACGGGACATCCGTCCTGTACGAACAGACGCACAAATGTGTGATTACTAACTACTAACATCAAATTAATCTAATAATTCGAAGGAGGAGTATCGGTGTTCGTCTGTTCTAAATAGGACTTCGACCCGTGAGCAGCCCCCTGGGGAATTATGTCGGAAAATCCGACACCATTTAATAATCATACAGATAATAGCTGTATTACCAACAAGTTACCCATAGAAAACGTAACTTGTAGTGGAATTACCGTCTAAAGAAAATGGGATATCATCACCACATACTATTATAATTCACCAGCTATTCTGCTGGGAATTATTCTTAAATACATTAGTCTTTGGACTTTACCATCATAAAAACATCTTATATAAATTAACTTAATTATCAATATTAAAGTAGAGTAAATGTGACCCTTCTATCACTTTCTGAAATCTGGACAAAGTAGGCCAGGCGTCAGTGGGGAAGGAGGGCAGCCATTGTTATACGAGACCAGAGGCTCACACGGGAGCAAATTCGGCTCCTGTTAATTTTACTTGGACGTAGTGTTATGGATACCAAAGGTGTACCATCTGTCAACACGCTGTCAACAAATCAAGTTAAGTGTTCTTTCCGAAACCCATTATTTATCATTAGTGGCCATTAATGTCATTATATAGGGTGACCCGGTTAGATCACATGGAAGCCTCAAACTAAAGGTAATTAAGCCAGGTCTTCATGTTCCATGTACTGTTTTCTCTGATATAGCTTGTCATATATAGGATTCTGGCTTCACAGCTAGCGCACTTTTGACAGGTCAAGTCGAGGATGCAAGATTTGTGCACCAGTTACTGGGTGATATGGAAGCTACCTCAAAGAGGATAATTAGGTGTCTACACCCTAGTTATACCTGGTGGACTAACCTGCTGTACTATAAGATAAGGAACCTCTTCAATGTATGTAGTTAATTTTGTAGTTTGATTGGCTGCATATATATATAAACTATTAAACCCCCCCTAATGTGTAGAGGATCGATTTGTGAGATTATGAGATTATTGCAGAAATACAGTCCACTTATCATTATACAAATTGCTATCGAAGTATATAAATTAACGTAAATATAAATTCATATAAATTAAATAAATATAAATCTCACAGGTCGGTTCCCACACATATCTAGTCAAGCACAAGACCAAACTGGAAAAAGTTCAAAGGTTTGCCACCAGACTAGTACCAGAGCTGAGAGGTATGAGCTACGAGGAGAGACTATAGGAATTAAACCTCACGTCGCTAGAAGACGGAAGAGTTAGGGGGGATATGATCACCACGTACAAGATTCTCAGAGGATTTGACAGGGTAGATAAAGACAGGCTATTTAACACAAGAGGCACACGCACTAGGGGACACAGGTGGAAACTGAGTGCCCAAATGAGCAACAGAGATATTAGAAAGAATTTTTTTTGTGTCAGAGTAGTTGACAAATGAAATGCATTAGGCAGTGATGTGGTGGAGGCTGACTCCATACACAATTTCAAGTGTAGATATGATAGAGCCCAAAAGGCTCAGGAACCTCTACACCAGTTGATTGACAGTTGAGAGGCGGGACCAAAGAGCCAGAGCTCAACCCCTGCAAGCACAAATAGGTGAATACAAATAGGTGAGTACACACACACACACACACACACACACACACACACACACACACACACACACACACACACACACAGTCACAGTCTTGGGTCAGCCATGTGTAGGGGCAGCGGTCCGTGTATACCAAGGGAACAATAGGGTCAAGGGTGTACCCTTGTAGGGTGTACTGTGCAGTGGGAATCAGGACAGTGTAAATCGAACAGTACCTACGGGCTCACCATAGCCCGTGCTACTTGGAACTGTTTGTTCCAAGTAGCGAATCTTTAACAACAACAACAACAAGAACAGTGGCATTGTAATGCAACACATTGATCACATCTCGTGGTGAATTGTCTTAGTGAATTTAGTGAAGATAGTTAATGAAGATCGATTCCTTGAGGCAGCATCAGTCGCACCAGCTGGGACCCACGTGGAGACCTGGAGTGCTTGTGGGGGCTGGCTGGTAAGTGTCTCTCATAAGTCTCCAACAGTGTGCAAGGTTTATATAATATCATATCATAGACACTAATGCATTCCATTCAATAATACAATCGTAATTGGTAGTCAGGTAACAAGGATAGCAACTGTGGGCTCACTGGGAACCCAGATAAGCCGCTAATCCCTCCGCTGTAATCTGAAGACAACACCTCACCCACCCACCAGCAACCGCACGCACGCACGTTCATACACTCACGCACACACTCCCGCGCACACTATAGCACACGCACGCACACAGACGTACTGGCACGCACACACACACACACACGTACATGCACGCACGCACAGACAGACAGACACACAGCAGACAGGGGCCTCGTAGCCTGGTGGATAGCGCGCAGGACTCGTAATTCTGTGGCGCGGGTTCGATTCCCGCACGAGGCAGAAACAAATGGGCAAAGTTTCTTTCACCCTAAGTGCCCCTGTTACCTAGCAGTAAATAGGTACCTGGGAGTTAGTCAGCTGTCACGGGCTGCTTCCTGGGGTGTGTGTGTGTGGTGTGGAAAAAAAAACAAAACAAAAAAGTAGTTAGTAAACAGTTGATTTACAGTTGAGAGGCGGGCCGAAAGAGCAAAGCTCAACCCCCGCAAAAACACAACTAATAAACACACACGCGCACATATATTTTATATCTCAAAGTGGCACATTCCAGGTAGAGGTTGACATTCAATTAGCCCTCGTGACACATGCACACACGTACACACGCACACGCACACACAAGTACATGCACACACAAGTACACGCACACGCATACACAAGTACACGCTTAGTCAGGGTAGGAGGGACTTAACACCTTGTGGCAAAGGCGATAAGGTCACAAATCCTCTTACTCCACCCCCTCCTCTTACCCCCCATCTAACTCTCCCAAAACACTTCCCCCCACTCCCACTCCCACTCTCCCAAAACACTCCCTCCTACTCTCCCCTACCACTGACCATACACACATATACACACACACACACACACACACTGTCACTTCGCTGGAAGACAGAAGAGTTAGGGGGGACATGATCACATTCAAGATTCTGAAGGGAATTGATAGGGTAGATAAAGACAGGCTATTTAACACAAGGGGCACACGCACAAGGGGACACAGGTGGAAACTGAGTGCCCAAATGAGCCACAAAGATATTAGAAAGAACTTTTTTAGTGTCAGAGTGGTTGACAAATGGAATGCATTAGGAAGTGATGGCTTCACTTCACTCACAGTTTCATAAGAACATAAGAACAAAGGTAACTGCAGAAGGCCTATTGGCCCATACGAGGCAGCTCCTATTCTATAACCACCCAATCCCACTCATATACTTGTCCAACCCGCGCTTGAAACAATCGAGGGACACCACCTCCACCACGTTACGCGGCAATTGGTTCCACAAATCAACAACCCTGTTACTGAACCAGTATTTACCCAAGTCTTTCCTACATCTAAACTTATCCAATTTACACCCATTGTTTCGTGTTCTGTCTTGTGTTGATATTTTTAATACCCTATTAATATCCCCCCTGTTATGTACATTCATCCACTTGTAAACCTCTATCATGTTTCAAGCTGACTTCATTCACAGTTTCAAGTCTAGATATGATAAAACCCAATAGGCTCAGGAATCTGTACACCTGTTGATTGACGGTTGAGAGG
Organism: Procambarus clarkii; assembly: GCF_040958095.1. Lineage (NCBI taxonomy): Eukaryota > Metazoa > Arthropoda > Malacostraca > Decapoda > Cambaridae > Procambarus > Procambarus clarkii. The sequence goes on from NC_091188.1 coordinate 20,083,321, forward strand.
CGGGACCAAAGAGCCAGAGCTCAACCCCCGCAAACACAGCTAGGTGAGTACAACTAGGTGAGTACACACTCACATACATTACCCCCCCCCCCCTTTTCTCACTTCTTCTGTAGCATACTAGATATTCCCCCCGTACCCCCAAAACCCTCTCACCTAGTGGGACCCCCCTCCATCTCCCTCACCCTCTCCCACTACCTGACCTGAAGTGACCATCTCCCCCCATCCCACCCCCCAGTTTCCCATGCATCCCCCCCTACAAACAAACACACACACACACACACACACACACACACACACACACACACACACACACACACACACCTACACGAGAACTGGACACCATAGATAGAATGACATACAATCTCCCTCCTCCCCCCACCCCACCCTCCCTCTCTAATGTCCTCCCTGTTCTCTCTCTCTCTCTCTCTCTCTCTCTCTCTCTCTCTCTCTCTCTCTCTCTCTCTCTCTCTCTCTCTCTCTCTCTCTCTCTCTCTCTCTGTCCTTGTTGGGACACTCTTGCCTCTCCCTCTCTAGCCCCTCTCTCCCTCTCTCGCCCTCTTCCCCTCTCTCCCTCTTTCTCGCCCTCTCCCTATCTTTCTTGCTCTCTCTTGCCCTCTCTCTCTTGCTCCCTCTCTCTCTTGCTCTCCCTCTCTCTTGCTCTCCCTCTCTGCCTCTCTCTCTATCTTGCTCACTCTCTCTTGCTCTGTCTCTCTCTCTCTCACCTGCTCTGGCTCTTTTGCTCTCTCTCTCTGCCCCACCTCCCTCCTGCTTAACCCTATTCAAACATATTAGGGAAAGGGACACAATGGCAGGAGGACGCAACAGGGACACAGGGAATAGTCAACATGACCAAACGAAGGAAATATTAGTCCAAGTTTTGGAGGAATTCAGGAGGGAGATACAAGAAATGAGGAGTACAATTAACAACCTGCAATGTGAGCTGACATCAGCAAGGGAGGAGTTCAAATCCCTCACTGAGAAAAATAAAGAGGCTGAGCATCAGATTGTCATCCAAAGGGAAGGTGGGTATGTTGCATTGGAAGGAATTGCCTCTGTACCTGAAACATTTGTGGAAATACTGAGAAAGAGCTCAGAAGCAATGGACACAGTGAGGGAGGTAGCCATGCAAGCAGCTACCTCACAGGAAGCAGCTAGTTGCACCAGTCAGCAGCTGGAAAGAAAAATATCAGTGGTAGTTGTAGGCATCTAAGAACAGGAAAGATCCAATAGGCAGGAATGGAATAGCAAGGACAGGGAGGCAGTACATGGGATACTGAAGGGGTTACAGATGGAAGGGCCTGCACAAAACATTGAGAAGGTTTTCAGGTTGGGCTGGTACAACAAGGACAGAAACCGACTTGTAAAGGTGGTGTTTACAAACGAGACCATGACGGAGGTTATTCTAGAAAAGAAGAGTCATCTGCAGTATGTGGAGGAATACAAAAAAGTATTCCTGCAGAGGGACAGGACGATGGAGGAGAGAGCCAGGGAAGCAGAGACAAGGAGGAAGCGCAGAGAGAGAGGAGTAAACCCGGATATCACAGCCCCCAACACAACAGTCCCAGAGACAAGAAGGGAACACACAACCAGCATCCTAGCAACACCAGAGGGGAGGGCAATACCACCACCCTTTTTTATGAGGGGGGGGGGGAGAGTAAGAAGGAAGGAGAGGCATAGGTGAAGGGAAGTATAGTAGTCGGAAATACAGTGAAAGGTATGAAAGTAGGCGGGCTGTCTGCTTTGCTGACACGATGTGTGGGTGTTGGCAGCTAAGCTTGCTCTCTCTTGTCAGGGAGCTGTGAGTGTGTGAGAGGTTCTTCACATGTGTTTCACCATATGTGGATGTCTATAGATGAATACTGTGTAGCATTCATATATACACACTCCGATGCTTCCGCACATGTTGTTCTGTTTAAGGCTCTTTATTTTATTATTATTATTATTTATCGAGTTGTTCGTACATACATATTATTATTTATCGAGTTGCTCATACATACACATATATACATACATATATTCACACATATTACATATATATATATACCTATATACATACACATATATGCCTACATATATGCGTATACATATATACATACACACATACACACACGTACGTACGTATATATACCCATATACATATGCATATACATAACTATACACATACACATGCATACTCAATTTTTCAATTATGGGGGAAGGATATCTGGTTAGTATATCATCTGGGAATTATGTACTGTGGGGCTGGGTTATCATCTTAGTGAATCGAGGCTCTTGGGCCACCAGCTGTGGGAGCGAGGCGTCACATCTCGGAGCAATCTTTCTAGTATCGTGTCCTCTAAAATTTCGATGGTGTTCCACACCCTGATGGCTTGGTGCTGCAGTCTGATGTTTAGTGGCTGTATGTTCAGGAGTTCATGGAGCTCCTGGATTGTCTGATCATATGGTGGACGGTGTTTTGCTGCTCTCCTTAGCGCCTTATTTTGCACTGCTTGCAGTTTCTGCATGTTAGTTTTCTTTATGGTGTGTAGTGGTACTGGTGGATACTCTAGATGCGGCCGAACTAGAGCCTTATATAAGTGGATCTGAATGTTAGTACTGAGGCTTCAATTTTCCTAAGGCTGCTTTGGCTTTGTTTAGTCGGTCCCTTACATGAATTTGTATCCCTGTTCTATTTATCATGAGTCCCAGTATTCTGCCTACCTCCGCATATTGGATCGGATGGTTGTCAAGGATGATGGGATTCGGGTTTCTTTTCGCAATGTGTATTATCTGAAACTTTTGTTTGTTGGTACTAATTTTCCATTGCTTCTCAAAGTCGTTTATGAGTTCAATTGCTGTCTTGATCTTGTCGGCTAGTAGCGGCTTTGATGGTCCCGGTTCGCATATTATTTGGGTGACATCGTCAGCGCATGTGATGTATTCTCCAGGTTGGGGTAGGTCAGCTGTATATATGTTGAATATAGTAGGGGAGAGGCAGCTTCCTTGTGGTACTCCACTTTTCAGTTCTATTACGTCACTCAAGTAGCTGCCGATATTAAACCTAGCAGTTCTGTTGTCTATAAAGCTGCAGAGAGTAGCAGTAAATCTCTCAGGAAGTCCTAGTTCAGATATCTTATATTTTAGGCCTGTGTGCCACACTTTGTCGAAGGCTTTCGAAACGTCTCTAAGCACTATATTACACTGATCTTTTTTCGGCACTGCGTTAGCTATATGCTCGTAGATCAGGGCTATAGCTGTATGGGCCCCTCTGCGGTTTCTAAACCCATGCTGCCTGGTGTTATACTTCCCTTCCTCCTCCATGTACTTCACAAGTCTCTGATTGATAATTTTTTCGAATATTTTACCTGGTACTTCGAGGAAGGAAATTGGCCTATAGTTTTCAGTTTGGGTTGGGGGTTTAGCTAGCTTGGGGATTAATTTTATTGTGGCATTCTTGAAGTATGTGGGGAATAGTCCAGATGCAAGAGCTGCATTTAATATACATGTGTATTGATGGAGTGCAATCACTGGTAGGTTGGATAATACCATCTTATTTATCTTGCTGTTGCCCGGCGCCTTGTTCTTGAAACCCATAATTGTTTTATGGACCTCTGCAATGGTTATGTGTTTCATAAGGTGGCAGTCATCGCGTATGTTGTTAAGGTCTATTGTTTGCGTCGGGAGTAGTGCTGCAGCTCTCTTATCGACTTGAGTTGTAATATTCCCTTTCATTAATATTGTAAAATTTTAAATTTTCTTCCGGGTTTATCCTGAATATTTTTTCCCAGAACTTCCTGAATTCCTGTTCTTGTTTTCTCTCCTCAAAGAGTTTATTTCCTGAGGCGTCTATGATGTAGGGTATTTCCTCAGAAGAGCTTCCCATCAGGGTCTTTACTTTTTTCCAGAACTTTCCAGGGTTTCTATAGTCGGCTTGAATTTTGCTTATTAGGTCATCCCATTGGACCAAAGCCTGGTGGACCAAACTCTCACAAGTCGAGCCTGGCCTCGGGCCGGGCTTGGGGAGTAGAAGAACTCCCAGAACCCCATCAACCAGGTATCAACCAGGTATCATTGTTTGATGTACTCTATTTTGCATAGATCTTGCAGCTCATCTTATAGTTCCCTTTATAGTCTTTTGCGCTCATCCGTCCTCCCGTGTTGTGTTATGAGTTGTAGAAGGTTGTTATATATGGTTTACAGTGTCCTGAGCGCCTCAGTGGCTGGGGGGTGTGGGAGCGTTATATGGTGAGCTACGGGGATGTGATCATTCATGCATTTTTCTATGGTGCTAATCCATGTATTTAACTCAGCGTTCATGCATGTTGTTTCCTTTCCATTAAAATCTGTGACACTGATTTCCTGTGCACTGATTTTGAACGCTTCCCATGTCAGTTTTAGTGTACTGAAGTCTTGGTGGTGAGGATTTCTGAAACGGGTTAGTTGATAGCGTCATTATTATTGGTAGGTGGTCGCTTGTGCTCACAGGGCCCCTTTCTATGCGGGTGTTTAGGAAGTGGTGGTTGTTTGACAGTATTATGTCTGGTTTACCACTTTGGCCTTGTCTGACGTAAGTTGAGAAGTCCTGGGCCCAGGATGGGTTAGATTTCCGTTCCATATCATATTGTGGATGGCTTCTCCTGCTTGGTTGTTCCTTCCATGTCCCAGTGTTCTGTGCTTGGCGTTCAGATCTCCCAGAAAGTAGGCAGGTCTGTTCCTTCTGGTGAGTTTCATGATGTCGGCAAGGGGGAGGTAAGGACAGTCTTAGTGGTTGGTAGCATGTTCCTATGAAGATTATACCTTTCGTAGTTTGGAGTTCAATTGCCAGGAAGTTTTCCTGAAAGTTATCTAGAATTTTGTGTGGAATATTTCTTTTTACGGCAATTGCCGCTCCATCGTTGGCCTGGTCAGCTCTGTTGACCTGGTAAATTTTGTAATTGAAGATCTTGATCTTCTCACCACTCATTTTTCCATGGCAAATTAATGAGTATTATATCAGGGTCTATTTCTCTGTACAAGTTGCTGAGTTCCAATGCTCTGTGCAGGAGTCCAGCATAGAACATTGTGTTGAATTTTGTTAATGACTGGATGGCTATGTTGAATCTGATGGGTCTCTTCCACCTTGTGGATTGTTTAGGATCGGTCTATAACCATTGCGCATTGCGTTAACCTCCTCGCCGCTTATCTGTTGAATGGTTATGGGGTTTTGTTTTTGATGAAAAGTATACGACATTATCCGGTCGTACACGTCACTCGTAGTGACAACGGGAATGTTGTGTTGGAATTTTATGTGCTGAGTTTTTATTTGGTCTCGGAGGGTCTTGAGGGTAACCGGGTGGGTTGCTTTTCTTGAGAAAAATTGATTTTGTTTGGGACCTCTACTGAGATTTGGGTGACTGGGTTTGAGTGTCTAACATTTTCTGTGGGTGTGCGGAAAACAGTGAAAGCCGTCCCTCTCTGCATAGAAACCTCCCTTCCCCTCCCCCTACCTGCCCCAACCAAATGCTCACCCAACCTTCCCTAACCCCCCCCCCTCCCCACCTCATTCTGACCCTGTCACCCCTCCCACAATCCCACCATGTCCCCCCCTTCCGACTTTTCCCCCCCTGTCCCCGCTCCCCCTTCATCCCATACCCTCCCTATCCCTCCTCCCCCTTTCACCCCATATCCTCCATGTCCCTCCTATCTCTTTACCCTACACCCTACCTGTCCCCTCTTCCCATGAACCCCCACTCCCCACCCCAAAATCCTCTGAGACCCTGCAAACCACATCACAGATCTTCTCACCCAGGGAACAGCTTTCCCCACAAGCAGAATGCTCGCCATGAAGGGGACAAGAAAATGAACAGAAGAAAGTGAGCTTCAATGCAATGTACACTAACATAGATGGGATTACAAATAAAACAAGTTAACTCGGAGAATGGGCACTATAAGAAAACCCAGACATAATAGCACTCACAGAAACAAAGCTAACGAAAACCATAACACATGCAGTGTTTCCACAGGACTACTATGTCGTTAGGGAAAGAGAGAGAAGGGAGAGGAGGAGGTGGTGTAGCTTTGCTGATAAGAAAAGGTTGGAGTTTTGAAGAGATGGTAAATCAGAACTGTGAAAGTTTCAGTGACTATATATCAGGCCCCATAACACCTGGAGGACAGAAAATTATAGTAGTAGTCATATATAACCGCCCCCCCCCCCCCCGAACGACAGAACACGCAGACAGGAATATGATAGAAACAACATGGCCACCATCAATATAATAGAGAGCAGCTTCTGTGGCTAGCCGGACCGGATCCAGACTACTAATCATGGGAGACTTCAACCATGGGAAGATAGATTGGGGAAACAGAGACCCACATGGAGGCCCAGACACATGGAGAGCTAAGCTGCTGGACGTGGCAACAAGAAACTTTCTAAGTCAACACGTCAAGGGACCGACAAGAATGAGAGGAGAGGATGAACCAGCTTTGCTTGATCTGATATTTACCCTATATGAGTCGGATATAAGGGAAGTTAAGTTGGAAGCCCCCCTGGGAATGAGTGATCATAGTGTATTAAGCTTTGAGTACCTGGTTGAGCTAGGAATTATCTCCCCCCAAAAAGAACTGGGAAACAAAGGGCTGACGTACCGAAAGGGAAACTATGAGGAGATGAATAAATTCCTAAGAAATATACAATGGGACACAGAACTCAGAACCAAGTCCGTACAAGACATGATGGACTATGTCACCCAAAAGTGTCAGGAGGCTGTAAACAGGTTTATCCCAGCGCGACAGGAAAAAAACGAGAAGCAAAAGAAGAATGCGTTGTTTAATAGGGAATGTATGAAAGCAAAGGAGCTGAACAAAAGGGCATTAAGGAACTTCCGTAATAACAGGACACCAGAAAGTAGAGAGAGAGAGATACCAGAGAACCAGGAACGAGTATGTAAGTGTGATAAGAGCAGCTGAGAAAAGGTATGAAAATGATATAGTTAATAAAGCCAAGACCGAACCAAAGCTACTACACAGTCACATCAGGAGGATGACAACAGTGAAAGAACAGGTGATGAAAGTTAAGACGGGTGAGGACAGGTACACAGAGAAAGACAAAGATGTGTGTGAAGAACTCAACAAAAGGTTCCAGGAGGTCTTTTACTATAGACCAAGAAGAGGTAACGGCGCTAGGAGAGGTGGCAGCAAACCAGGCGAATTTGGAGGGTTCGAAATTACAAGAGGTGTGGTCAGGAAGCACTTATTGGAGCTGGACGTGAGAAAAGCTGTTGGGCCTTATGGAATCTCACCATGGGTATTGAAAGAGTGTGCAGAAGCACTTTGTTTGCTACTCTCCATAGTGTATAGTAGGTCACTGGAAACGGGAGATCTACCAGAAATATGGAAGACGGCTAATGTAGTCCCTACATACAAAAAGGGTGACAGACAAGAGGCACTGAACTACAGGCCAGTGTCCTTAACTTATATACCATGCAAGGTGATGGAGAAGATCGTGCGAAAAAACCTAGTAACACATCTGGAGAGAAAGGACTTCGTGACAACCCATCAACATGGATTGAGGAAGGGAAAATCTTGCCTTACAGGCATAATAGAATTCTACAATCAGGTGATAAAGATTAAGCAAGAAAGAGAAGAATGGGCGGAATGCATTTTTTTGGACTGTTGGAAAGCCTTTGACACAGAACCCCATAAAAGGCTGATGGATAAGCTGGAGAAACAGGCAGGAGTAACTGGTAGGGCGCTCCAGTGGATAAGGGAGTACCTAAGCAATAGGAAGCAGAGTTACAGTGAGGGGTGAGACCTCAGATTGGTGTGAGGTCACCAGTGGAGTCCCACAGGGCTCTGTACTCGGACCTATCCTGTTTCTGATATAAATGAGTCTCCCAGAGGGTATAGACTCATTCCTCTCAATGTTTGCTGACGACGCCAAAATTTCGAGAAGGATTAAGACAGAGAAGGACAGCTTGAGGCTTCAAGAAGACCTGGACAAGCTGCAGGAATGGTCCAACAAATGGTTGTTAGAGTTTAACCCAAGCAAATGTAATGTAATGAAGATAGGTGTAGGGAGCAGGAGACCAGATACAAGGTATCATTTGGGAGATGAAATACTTCAAGAGTCAGAGAGAGAGAAAGACCTAGAGGTTGATATCACGCCAGACCTGTCCCTTGAAGCTCATATCAAGAGGATAACATCAGCGGCATATGCCAGGTTGGCTAACATAAGAACGGCCTTTAGAAACTTGTGTAAGAAATCTTTCAGAACATTATATACCACATATGTCAGACCAATCCTGGAGTATGGGGCTCCAGCATGGAGTCCATATCTAGTCAAGGATAAGACGAAACTGTAAAAGGTTCAAAGGTTTGCCACCAGACTAGTACCCGAGCTGAGAGGTATGAGCTGCGAGGAGAGACTACGGGAATTAAACCTCACTTCGTTGGAAAACAGAAGAGTTAGGGGGGACATGATTATCACATTCAAGATTCTCAAGGGGATTGATAGGGTAGATAAAGACAGGCTATTTAACGCAAGAGGCACACGCACTAGGGGACACAGGTGGAAATTAAGTGCCCAAATGAGCCACAGAGATATTAGAAAGAACTTTTTTGTGTCAGAGTGGTTGACAAATGAAATGCATTAGGAAGTGATGTGGTGGAGGCTGACTCCATACACAGCTTCAAGTGTAGATATGATAGAGCCCGTAGGCTCAGGAACCTATACACCAGTTGATTGACAGTTGAGAGGTGGGACCAAAGAACCAGAGCTCAACCCCCTACAAGCACAATTAGGGGAGTATAAATAGGTGAGTACACTCACACAACCAGACCTCAACACACACACTACTACACACACAATCATACCTCACTACACACTCAGCGACACACACAACCATACCTCACCACACACTCTACTACACACACAATCATACCTCACTACACACTCAGCGACACACACAACCATGCCTCACTACACACTCAGCCACACACTCACACAACCATACCTCACCACACACTCTACTACACACACAATCATACCTCACTACACACTCAGCCACACACTCACACAACCATACCTCACCACACACTCTACTACACACACAATCATACCTCACTACACACTCAGCCACACACTCACACAACAATACCTCACCACACACTCAGCCACACACTCACACAACCATACCTCACCACACACTCAGCCACACACTCACACAACAATGCCTCACCACACACTCAGCCACACACTCACACAACAATGCCTCACCACACACTCAGCCACACACTCACACAACAATACCTCACCACACACTCAGCCACACACTCACACAACAATACCTCACCACACACTCAGCCACACACTCACACAACAATACCTCACCACACACTCAGCCACACACTCACACAACAATACCTCACCACACACTCAGCCACACACTCACACAACCATACCTCACCACACACTCAGCCACACACTCACACAACAATACCTCACCACAAAAGCATACGAGGTTTCGCAGAATTTGCTCAACGTTTTGGTTGATGTGAATTTCATAGTTATTTTGGGGATTAACGTGGCCAGGAGTGATTGTTATGTGACAACAGTGTATTCGAAAACTTTATATAACAATACGTATATGAAAGTTTATAATTACGGGAATTAAAAAGTGAGAAGGTTTTGGCTCTAAATATCAAACTGTAGGCAGCCAAGAGAAGCATTTATTTATACCGCCAATAAGTCAGATGCCGCCATGAGTCGATAATTGTAACAGACCCTCAGTGATTGAGAAGGTCATTAGTAAATAAAGTAAGATGCTTCAATAACAAAAGTGAAAATTTACGAATATAAGTGTAGAAAAAAGTGAAAAAGAGGGAAAGATAAGCTACAAATATACACCGGGATATATACACACCACACCTCATATACCTCAAGTGTGTGGTTTGTATATATGTGTGTAATTATGAGGACACGTGGGAGCTCATAGTTAATGAGGCAACTGTGTGTGTGAGGGAGGTAGTGTGTGTGTGTGTGTGAGGGAGGTAGTGTGTGTGTGTGTGTGTGTGTGTGTGTGTGTGTGTGTGTGTGTGTGTGTGTGTGTGTGAGGGAGGTAGTGTGTGTGTGTGTGTGTGTGTGTGTGTGTGTGTGTGTGTGTGTGTGTGTGAGGGAGGTAGTGTGTGTGTGTGTGTGTGTGTGTGTGTGTGTGTGTGTGTGTGTGTGTGTGTGTGTGAGGGAGGTAGTGTGTGTGTGTGTGTGTGTGTGAGGGAGGTAGTGTGTGTGTGTGTGTGTGTGTGTGTGTGTGTGAGGGAGGTAGTGTGTGTGTGTGTGTGTGTGTGTGTGTGTGTGTGTGTGTGTGTGTGTGTGTGTGTGAGGGAGGTAGTGTGTGTGTGTGTGTGTGTGTGTGAGGGAGGTAGTGTGTGTGTGTGTGTGTGTGTGTGTGAGGGAGGTAGTGTGTGTGTGTGTGTGTGTGAGGGAGGTAGTGTGTGTGTGTGTGTGTGAGGGAGGTAGTGTGTGTGTGTGTGTGTGTGTGTGTGAGGGAGGTAGTGTGTGTGTGTGTGTGTGAGGGAGGTAGTGTGTGTGTGTGTGTGTGTGTGTGTGTGTGTGTGTGTGTGAGGGAGGTAGTGTGTGTGTGTGTGTGTGTGTGTGTGTGTGTGTGTGTGTGTGTGTGTGTGTGAGGGAGGTAGTGTGTGTGTGTGTGTGTGTGTGTGTGTGTGTGTGTGTGTGTGTGTGTGTGTGTGTGTGTGTGTGTGTGAGGGAGGTAGTGTGTGTGTGTGTGTGTGTGTGTGTGAGGGAGGTAGTGTGTGTGTGTGTGTGTGAGGGAGGTAGCTGGCCGCGGTAAATGAGATGTTCTACACAAATTCTTCGTATGAATTACATGATTAGTCATATCTACATTACATGTAGTCAAAAGATGAAAAATGAGTGTTTTATGTTCTTAGTTTTGGTCCCCTGTCTTAGAACTCGGACACACGCTAATGGAAGGTGTCAAGTAGTAAATAAAGCAGGCGGTATAACGTAGTAGCAGGCGGTATAACGTAGTAGCAGGCGGTATAAATAAATGCTACGAGGAGAGACTACGGGAATTAAACCTCACGTCACTGGAAGACAGAAGAGTTGGAGGGGACATAATCACAACATACAAGATTCTCAGAGGAATTGATAGGGTAGATAAGGACAGACTATTTATGGGGCATGGGGGCACACGCACTAGGGGGGACACAGGTGGAAATTGAGTGCCCAAATGAGCTATAGAGACGTTAGAAATATTTTTTTCAGTGTCAGAGTAGTAGACAAATAGAATGCATTAGGAAGTGATGTGATGGAGGCTGACTCCATACACAGCTTTAAGTGTAGATATGATAGTGCCCAGTAGGCTCAGGAACCTGTACATTAGTTGATTGTCCGTTGAGAGGCGGGGCCAAAGAGCCAGAGCTCAACCCCCGCAAGCACAACTCGATAAGTACGTGTTATGTGCTCTCCCCCTCAACACTTCTGTCTTGCCCTCCTCTCTCCTCCTCCGTCGTCTTTTGTGCCTCTTCCCCCCCCCCTCCCCCTCCCCTCTCTCTTTCTCTCCCACGTTATCTCTTTCCCTGCACAATCCCTCTCATCTAGTTCCTCACACTCTGCACTTCTTTCTCAATTGCCCACTCTCTCATCCCCTTTTAAAAAAAATCTCATCTCACATATCCTTCTATTTTTATCACTCCGATGTCCCTCTCTCAATGTTCTCATTTCCACACCTGCTTTCTATCACGCTCGCTTTCCCATCCACATTCTCACCATTGCTGATGTTCCTATCAATGATGCAAGCAACGAGGTGTTATTTTACATCAACTCATCTGAAGCCCGACCCTTAACATGAGTTTATTGTTATTTTCATTAGAAATAAGCTATATTTAATTATATTACAATCATATAATGTGTCAGACTTACCAGGAGTCCACTGTGTACCAGAGACCTCATATGATCGCTTGACCTGATCCCACGCTTAGCTACATGTTGAAAGAAGGATACTCAAAATGCAATTTAGCAGAGAAATGAATGAATGCTTATGGAGTGAGCATTCACTCAACTAAAGTGAAGATTCGCTCCACTAAACTAGATATTACAAGCTGGTTGCCCCATGAGAAGGGGGCAACTAGCATGTGTGTGTTGGTTGATGAGCGCTCTGTGTTGTGGTTGCCAATTTCTGGTTTTCCACGAAGTTGGGCCTCTTGGTGAATCATATAAACACTGGTCTTTTTTATTTATATATACTAGAGTTCTTACATTTTTGTAAAGCCTCTAGCACGCAGAGCGTTTCGAGCGGGTCCTTAATCTTAATTTTCCCTGGATATGCTCCAACAAATTGCTTAGCAACCAGGTACCCTGTCACTGCTGGGTGAACAGAGGCATACAGCTAAGGATTGGCGCTTAGTCAATCCTCCCCGGATAGGTTACGAACCCAGGCCAAATCGTTCGCGAAACACAGGGCGAGGTGTCTTACCACTGAGCCACACGGATTGCATAAGGGTAAGTCTGCCAACATCTCTTCAATGTTGAAAGCTCTAATATATTGACCAGTCCCGCCTGAACAGGTCAAGGCTGCAGTCGAGCTTTCGTGCATGATTCTCCATCGTGTTCAGAAATCTGATAAATGGTGAGGGGGGCTGGCCATCCAGGAGAGGGCTGCATACTCGAGATGGGAGTGAACTTGTACTACATACAATGTTTTGCATCTCATGCATGTCTAGAAAGAATGAGATGTGCCATAGGGCTGAAAGTTTCTTGACAGCATTGCTTGCTGGGTTAAGCAGATAGCTCCTTGTGGTAATTGAAAAGTGAGCCCTATTCCCAAGATGATAACTTTACGACTGAACACTAGGTTTCTGTCAGGTTTCTGTATCCCTGTCCAAGTTGCAATATCACGATGTGTTCTTGTCATCATCGCTTGCGTTTCCTGTCACAAATGTGACATGTTAGTGGCTAACCCAGGGAGATATTGCTGCAAGTTAGTGATTAATGACTCTTATAGAAGTTATTTCCTATCGCTATATTTTTGCAATTACTCCAGAGTGCCCTATCCGATCAAAGGCATCTGCAATGATACGAGCAAAAAGACAGCTGATCTTGGAATCATCCAGTGACTGATGCCACTTAGTGGAGAAATTTAGCGAAATATTAGCAGGAAAATGATTTTTCCTGACCCATGTGGTCGACCACATGGTAAGCGATGATCCAAAAATGCTGTCATTTGCTGATATAATAATTCCTCAAGTACTTGGCCAATAACTGAGAGAAGAAACACCGGTTTGAAGTTATCGACAACTGAACGACTCTTTTTTTATGTGAATCGCTTTTTGTGGTTGTTATGAATCAGGTAATTACCCGATTCTCACTGTTGTTAATGCATGTATAATTATACATTCATCCCATCTCAGTTTGTCCTATATTAATATAATATTACCATTTTTTTTTCAGCACTTAAACTATTTCATGTTGATGACGTGTGTTCAGTTATTTTATTGTATTTACGCTATTGTATTATATTGTATGACAGGCGGTCATGTGCGTGCCTGATAAGTGAACCTGTGCATGACGTGACGAGTGGTGGTGGTGTGCGGCACTCTTGCCAATTTTGCATTATATCATGTATTATTTTATCTATGTAATTCAATATTAACGAGTTATTTTCTGCATTGTACAAGATATTACATACTTATGTTCATTCCTGTTTGGGAGTGTTTACTTCCATATGTAGTGTGTTTGTTAAGAGTTCCTGTCAGACGAGTAATGACTACTGTGCGCCGAGTCACACTATGAGGAGGACAGGCGACGCGAGTTCAGTCTGGGAGTGGGGCCTCGAGTGACTGGTTGTGGGGCCTCGAGTGACTGGTTGTGGGGCCTCGAGTGACTGGTTGTGGGGCCTCGAGTGACGGGTTGTGGGGCCTCGAGTGACTGGTTGTGGGGCCTCGAGTGACTGGTTGTGGGGCCTCGAGTGACTGGTTGTGGGGCCTCGAGTGACTGGTTGCGGGGCCTCGAGTGACTGGTTGTGGGGCCTCGGGTGACTGGTTGTGGGGCCTCGGGTGACTGGTTGCGGGGCCTCGGGTGACTGGTTGCGGGGCCTCGAATGACTGGTTGTGGGGCCTCGAGTGACTGGTTGTGGGGCCTCGAGTGACTGGTTGCGGGGCCTCGGGTGACTGGTTGTGGGGCCTCGAATGACTGGTTGTGGGGCCTCGAGTGACTGGTTGTGGGGTCTCGAGTGACTGGTTGTGGGGCCTCGAGTGACGGGTTGTGGGGCCTCGAGTGACTGGTTGTGGGGCCTCGAGTGACTGGTTGTGGGGCCTCGAGTGACTGGTTATGGGGCCTCGAGTGACTGGTTGTGGGGCCTCGAGTGACTGGTTGTGGGGCCTCGGGTGACTGGTTGTGGGGCCTCGGGTGACTGGTTGTGGGGCCTCGGGTGACTGGTTGTGGGGCCTCGGGTGACTGGTTGTGGGGGACTCGGGTGAGTGGTTGTGGGGCAAAGGGTGAGTGGTTGTGGGGGCCTCGGGTGACTGGTAAAGTAGGTTGTGAATGGTTCTTGAGCGTGTTTGTTGCTTTGTGTTTGGTAATACATGTTTATGAAGTGTTAAATCATTTTTCTTTTTTTTCAATGTGTCAGGGGGGGGGGGGGTTCATCAGCCCATATTTTTAATTACCCCTAATTGAGCATGTAGTCAGTTATATTATCTTGCATCTTTTGTATTTTGTCCCACCTAAGATAAAATAATATACTAAAAACACCAAGCTACTACGGCTATATAGCACTGGGATAAGGATTTGGGATGGGACAAGAGGGGGAAGGGAGGAATGGTGCCCAACCACTTGCAATGTCAAGGATTGAACGCCAACCTACATGAAGCGAGACCGTGGCTCTGCCGTCCAGCCCAAGTGGTTGGTTTTACAAAAGAGTAAACTGGTGTTCTCATTTAACCACAGTTGTTTTCAACCACACTGTTTTGGACTTCAACTGTGGTTTAACCACAGTTGTTATACCTAGATGTTAAGAGTTTACTCTGATTTTGATTCACTGTGACGTGAATACGAGCCTTGCTCAGAGGCGTAGCAGTAACAGTTGAATGACCGGAATGAAGGCATTCCATTCAGTTGCTACTGGTTTGTCAGGATTGAAGTGGGTGAAGACAGCCAGGTAGTGTGATTAGCCAACACTTTCCAGGTAGGTCACACAGAACAAATGCTAACACTAGTGGAACAGATGTTAAGAGTAAGTGTGAGGGTGAATGGATAGAAGAATGTGAGCATATTAGTGTACACAAACATAGAACGGATTACAGATAATGCAAATGAACTTTTGAAAAAACATAATGGGCACTGAGACAATAGAAGTACCGAAGACATTAGAATTAGTGATATACAACCGGTCCACTAAATGACAAAACCCAGACAGGAATATGATAGAAACAACACGGAAACAGTTACTATGATCGCAAGAGTAGCTTCTGTCGCAGATAGGAATAAACTTTTAATCATGGAGACTTCAGCCACGAAGAGATAGACTCTCAGGGAACGCAACAATAAGAAACAATATCCAACCAGCTAGACTCAACATAATATTTACTCTGAATGAATTAGACTTAAGGGAAGCACCCATAGAAATTAATGACAACAGTGTACTGGCATTCGAGTTTCTGTTGGACGTAAGAATAACCTGCTCAAGAAAGGGTCCACACAGCAAAAGGCTACCATACCCTAGGTGAAACTACGAAGTGATGAAAAAATTCCTAATAGAAATTCCTTGGAAAAATCTATCAGAGAAAAAAGTGAACAATTCTTGATGGGCTTCGTCACCCATACGTGTCAAGAGGCACTATATAAATTTGTCTCTGTCCAAAAGGAAATAAAAGGAATGTAAAAGGAACCCATGATTTAATTAAGGATCTAAGGAAGCAAATCAATGCAGTAAAAGAGCAGGGATAAACTATAGTAACTGAACCCCAGGGAGTAGAGCAAGATACCAGAGGCTCAGGACTTAGTACAATTGAGTGAGGAGATAATGTAGTTTTCATCCTGTCTTTCTATATACGAAACAAAGAACGGATCCCAACCAACTGCTGCACTGCTACATTAACAGGAAAACCACAGTGAAGGAAAAGGTGATACCAGTGAAAACAGGAGAGGACAGGTTTGCTGAGAATGACATGGATGCATGTTAAGAAGTAAACAAGAGATTCCACGAGGTCTTCACACTAGAGCAATAAATGTCTAAATTGAGAAACTCTGCGTTAAACCAGGCAACACTAGAGGAATTTGAGGTACAGGAGTGATGAGGAAAGGAGGGACCAGATGGAACTGTACAGCAAAAAAAAAACCGATGACCCAGGCAGAATCTCACTATGAATACTACAAGAGGGAGCAGAAGCACTATACTTGCTATGTTTATGGTGTTTAGTAAGTCAGAGATAAATTTACCAGAAAACTAGTAAGTCAGCTAACTATATACAAAAAGAGGGACAGATATATAGGACTTTAATTGCAGGCAAGTGTCCCTTCCTTGCCTACCACTTAAGATGATGGAGAAGTTTCTGAAAAAGAGGACAATAGCACTCTGCAGAGAAGAGACTTAGTAACACACTACCAACACGGGGTCAGAGATGGTAAATCATGCTATACTTATTTTTTACAATTCAATGACATGGTGACAACAATTAAACAAGACAGAGCAGGGTAGGAGGAATGCATATTTGTGGATTATCACATAGCCTTTGATACAAAACTTCATACGAGAATATTGCATACGCTGGGGAAGCCGGCAATCGTGACAGGGAAGGTGGTTCAGCAGGAAAAGAAGCGGCTGAATAATAGGAAACAGCGCGTTACTATGAGAGGTCAACGAGTGGCTATGCAACCCGTTCTCGCAAATTCGTAAAGTCAATATTGACTTATTAACTACGTGCATATGTGATATACTAAACATAATAGATACCCTTAAAAAGATTCATAGAAAACACCGACCTTACCTAACCTTGTTAGTATTTTAAGATAAGCATCTTATTGCTTCGTAATTACAATTATTACTTAACCTATACCTATTATAGGTTAGGTAATAATTGTAATTACGAAGCACTAAGATGCTTATCTTAAGATATTAACAAGGTTAGGTAAGGTCGGTGTTTTCTATGAATTTTTTTAAGGGTATCTATTATGTTAAGTATGTCACCTATGCACATATTTAATAAGTCAATATTGACTTATTAAATTTGCGAGAACGGGTTGGGCTATGTCACCAGTGGAGCTACATAACGTTAGTAGTCGGACCCTCTTGTTTGATATATTGTAAATGATTTTCCAGAAGAAATAAACTTAATTCTCACAATGTTTACTGATAACGAAAAGATTATGTTGAGTATTAAGACAGAGGACGATAGCAAGAGACAACAAGATGATAATGAAACACTAAACGATTGGTCTAGCAAATAACTACTGAAGTAAAAACAATTCAAGTAAAACTAAAGCAATGACACCGGGTCTAGCGAATACGAAACTGGACAGTAGGTACCAAATGAAAGATGAAATTCTTAGAGAATTGGGTAAAAGGAACGATCTGGGCGTTTATATAAACTAAACCTCTCTTTAAGGCTATATTAATAGGATATCGTCAATGGCATATGCTAGAGTGGCTAATACTAGAACTGACTTTTGAATTCTTTTAAAATAATTTATTCAGATTTTTGTATATCACGTATGTTAGACCAATTCTGGAGAATGCCGCTCAAGCGTGTATCATATATATAATCAAATACAAGATGAAATTATGGTGTAGTGTATATACTACTAGGGGAACCAATCACAGCCCAAGAAGTAAGGGGCGCTATGAAAAAGGGTAAAAGTACAGCACCTGGTGAAGATGGCGTCACCTAGGACATACTCAATGCACTGTGTGAAGTGTCTGGGAATCCACTACTCCACCTGTTTAACATGTCATTCCTAAGTGGAGTGTTGCCCACACAATGGAAACACGCAATAATTATTCCCATACCGAAGCCTAATGACCCTGGTAATTACAGACCTATCAGCCTCGTGTCATGCACTTGCAAGATGCTTGAAAGGATCATCCTAAACCGACTGTTGCACAAAATAGGCAGGTTAGGGGAGGGAGTCAATGGATTTGTTAAAGGACGGAGCACAGCAAATTGTATAGTTAATTACTTGGCTAATGACACGGCTAGGTACTCTGTATTTGTTGACATCAAAGGAGCCTTCGAAAAAGCACAGGGGATTGCGATCCTGGACGAGCTTGCATGCATGGGTGTCAAGGGGAGACTCATGAAATGGGTTGAAGACTACCTCACAGGAAGGAAAGCCAAGGTTTGCTTCAATGGAGCAGTCTCCAGAACAATGAATATGGAACTCGGGACCCCCCAAGGCGGAGTCTTAAGCCCTACACTATTCAATGTACTTATGAACGCCATTGCAAATATTGATTTTCCGGAAGGAACACAACAAGTGGGATATGCAGATGATGTCCTAATACAAGCTCCCACCTTGGGAAAAATTGAACAGTCCATTGAACTCCTCGGAAGGAAATGTATTGAGCTCGGTTTCACTCTCTCCACAAACAAGACGAAGGCATACTCTCATCACAAGCGGACAGCAAATGAAGAACTGCAAATTAATGGTGTAACACTTGAATGGGTTGACCACTATCGGTACCTTGGCGTCACTGTCGGCTCTAACAAGGGAAAGAAAGAGGAGCTCAATCAACTCATAGGAACATGCAAAAGTCGACTCAGGGCACTGAAAGCTATGACCTAGAATGGACATGGAGCCTCTATTGCCGTGCTTAAAATGATGTACACAGCCTATGTGCGCTCCGTCATAGACTATGCCGCACCAGTACTGTGCACCTACTCCCAAAGCGATATGAAAAGGCTTGAAAGCATTCAAAATGAAGCCATGACAATCATTCTTGGAGTTCCAAGAACTGCCAAAACGTCTAATCTACGAGAGGAGTTGTCCCTTCCCAGTGTTAAAAGCAGAATTCAGGAGCTGAATGCTAAGCTTGCAATTAGGATAGCCAGAGATCCCCATTACAATGATATTGCCAAGAAAAAACTGAGCTCTGTGCTACTTTCAGGGGGAAACAGAAGCAAAAAATGGCATCGCAGAGCAGTCTGCTACCTCGAAGAGCTTCACCTGCTTGAGCAAGCCCGTGAGCTCCTGCCTGTAGACAGGTTACCTCCCTGGGAGGATGACTCATGCAAGATTATCATCAATGTAATGACAATGAAAAAATCCAACATGATACCACAAGAAATGAGGCACAAGTATCTCGAGGAAATATATAAAAAAGTCGGAGATGAACTAGATCAAATCTACACTGACGGGTCATCTAATCCTGTCAATGGAAGGGCCGGTGCAGCACACACGGTAATCAACGATAATACCTTCCAACGCAGAAATGAAGACAAAGCGCGTATTGAGAACTATGCCTCTTCAACGCAAGCAGAGCTAACTGCCATTGTTATGGCGTTAAGGTTTCTTGAACGGAACACTAATGGTGCAGTGATTTGCACCGATTCAAAAGCAGCACTGCAAAGCCTAAGTAAAAATCAGGCAGAAAATCTTGCAATAGTCGCTGAAATCAAGAGAGCTGTGAGAGCACTTACCAATCAGGGAAGAGTCATCAAGTTTCTGTGGATCCCCTCCCATGTTAGAATATGTGGAAATGAACGAGCAGATGTGCTGGCTGCTGAAGGCGCAGAAGGAGACCATATTGAATACTTCATACCCAAGACTCAACTACAAATTAGAGGTATTATCAGGCAACATCACCGTGACAAGGTAACTGAGGAAAGGAGGATAGAAGCACAAACTAGTGAATCTGTACGATGGTACAACATGGTTGCAGCTGGCAATCCCAATCATTATGGCCGAAGATGAGGACGACGAGGGAGAGAATCAGTAATAGCGAGATTCCGTCTTGGATACAAATATCCATGGAGATTTGGAATGGAAACAACAGTTGATCAGCGAAGTTGCAGAATCTGTGGTGAGAGTGATGGACACCGCCTTGACCACTATCTACGTGAATGTGAACACCTGAGAGACATTAGGAATAACTGTAGAATAATAAACCCCTACATTGTTTGAGTTAGGAAAACACTATTTGTCAAATATTGATACTGTTCTTAAAAGATTTCCCCATTTTGCACCCGCAAGATAACGTAAGCTTTTAAGGGTTGATAAATGTTAATCTTCTTGTTTGAGGAGCTGTTCACTTGAGACAGTTAAGCAAGTCCCAGCTGTGTCTGGGTACAAGTGACAGGATGAACAACCCAGCGGGTTTTCTTCCTATTGGGGAGTGTTGTACATTCTGCTATGGCGGTATGTTCACTCACAAGATGAGTGGCGCTGCCCAATAAACTCGCCCCTCGGGGCAAAATTTAAAAAAAAAAAATTAAACAAGGGGACACAGGTGCAAAACGAGTACCCAAATAAACCACAGAAATTAAAAAGAATTTTGTCAATGTCAACGTAGTGAACCAAATGTAATGGGCTGTATGGAGGCAGACGCAATGCACAATTAAAAATGTAGATATGCTACAGCCCGGGTTACAGCTACTGGAGCCAGTAACCGGGTTCTTTCTGTTTATGTGGCATTAGAGCCTCCTCTTCCATGATCCCATCCTGTTACGGCCCTCTCGGGACGCAACGGGGTTCTTACTCTGATGTAGTTAGAGGAAGATATATATCCGGCCCCAAGCCAGTAGAGGCTATCAAGGGATGCGATCCGTGACGCAAGTAACTTAAAGGGAGTAGGGAAAGAAAGGTAAGAACTTAATATAATATAATTTTCACCATCACCATTTAAATATATAAAAGTAAAACGTACACAAGGGGGAGGGGTATTAACACTTTACAAAGGGGATCAACACTGTAGTCTTCTGCTGGAGACTATGGATCCTCGAAGCTAGGTGCTGAGTCCGCGGTGCTTTCTTCGTGGCCTCAAGACGTGTCCTCTGAGAACGCCGAGCCTACCCTGGCCACAGGTCAGCCACAACACAGGTCCACTGGGGGCACCGTCGTGGAGGCCGTCAACCACACGTCCAGCAGGTCTGCTGGCAGGTACTGAGCCACCAAGGCTGGTACGGCCACTCCACGAACGATAAAAGGGGTACGCCCTAGACAGGAGTCTCGTGTGATATCACCAATCACCCTCCTGTCCTCAATACCCCAGTGGATTATCGTCTCCAACCGTCGGTCCCGGGTAAATCCTTTCACTGCCACTCCACTGGCAGGCTTAACACACCACAGTGTTCTTCCGGGGGGGACGACGTCACAACAGCTGCAGCAAACTTCACTGTATGGAGACTGGCTGCCTCGGGTAGACTGACTACACCTTCAACACAGTGGTCCCAGGTTGGCTCTGTAAGCAGACACGTCATTAATAACCGGGACACTAATACACCACACTCACAGGCTCAGATACAAACGCCCGACATATCCACTCCCTAGATGGCGCTGTCGTCGGAGCACCACCTCACCAGAGGTCAGGAGCGGCGGTGTTGAGCGCTGAACCAGACTGGAAACTGGTCCTCGAGGCCAGTACACGCTGTCCTCACTAGGTGTCGTCGTCCGTTTGGCGGGGGTTTCGGGAGCTGACCCACAGATGGCGTGTTTGTCACTGCTCCAGGCACGGACGCTGGATCCGGGTTCGTAACACCTCCCCACCAAAAAGAATTTGGTTTGGGGTTCTATAAAAAACACAAACCAAATTAGCAGGGCGACACAACTCCAAATGGACTTACTTATACTATGAACTGGAGTGATGAGGCTGTCTTGTCCACAGAACTTTTCTACTAGCCATTTCCGGCACAACGGGAACTTGCAGATAGAAGGCAATGATACCTCCTGTATCATCTATTATCTCCCAGGTCCCTTCTTCAACTGCAACACTTGCAGTACAACTCTCCAATCCCTGGGACCTCTTCTCGATGTTCACGGGAGCCATCATCCTTCGGGTCGTCCACTGATCCTTACTGAGAACACAGAGAGCGCATAGGAGAACAAAACAAAATACCGATAGGAAACATTTGGTAAGTCGAGGGATAAGTTTCCTGAGCTTGTCATGTCCATAGCCGGCACCATCCACTAGCCTGGCTTGGACCAAAGAGGGCACTAGACCTTTAGAACATACCTCACATACCTCTGACGTCTGGGGAATCTCTGGCTGGTCCATTACACGCTGTAACTTGCCATACCGCAAGCACACCTCAGCCTTCGCTCCAGACTCGTTGGTATCCGTGGGTGTCTGCACACGAGGCCTCTCTTCTAGCTCAGGTACCTCTGCCTTCTTAACCTCATGTTCCTTGTCGAGAGAATCAGGAGACACTGCTAGATAACTGTCGATCTGCGGGGGAGAGGACAAATTAGACATGTTCAAATCCGGGTCTGTCTTTACCTGGACATTACCATTGCCTGTTACCTCAGACCGTGCTGTTCCGGTAGACTCGTCCGCAACTTTGGGATGATTGGTGCTCCAATCGGTCACCAAGTCGTTGGCTAGTACCACGTCAATCCCAGCCACAGGGAGGGTATCGACTACTGCCAACGCACATGTGCCGCTGAAATAAGGCGAGTCGAGATGTACTGGCACTAAGGGGGCGATGTACTGCGTCCTAGGAAACCCAACCAGGATCACCTCTGGTCTCCCATCCACACTTACTCCCTCGGGTAACGAGCTCTTCACGATCAGGGACTGGGCTGCTCCACTATCTCTGAGCACTACTACAGATCTACCAGTATGATCACTCGATACATACCCGCCTGAAGTGTGAGGGGTAAACAATCTGGGTTCTTCCTGCGTCGCCGTCGACTGGCTTCCTGCTGGTGATGTTCCACAGCTCATCAACATCACCTCCCTTCGTGCGCTGTCACCTCTTCTGCCTCGGCACCTAGCAGCTATGTGCCCTTTCTGCCCACAAGTCCAGCACACCATATTCCTCCTCGGGCTCCGGTGTTTCGGACTGCTAGGACTTGTTCTTCGGGGGCTACTTGAGGGCGTCTTCTTAGCACTTTGTGGGACGGGTCTTTCTTCTTCTACGTCGTGAGGTCTGTCAAACCGGCGCTGGTAATTCCTCGGGACGTACTTAGCAGACGGCCTATGAGTCAGGATATACTCTTCAGCCATGGTGGCTGCTGCACTCAAGGTCTCCACCTGCTGCTCTTCTAAGTATGTCTTGAGGTCTCCAGACAAACAATCCTTGAAGTCTTCGAGCAGAATCAGCTGTTCGAGGTCTTCCCTGGTCTCCACCTTCCGAGAGGCACACCATTCTTGAAAAAGTCGCTCCTTGATTGTGGCGAATTCGGTAAAAGTGTGCTCTGAGGTCTTCTTCAGGTTTCTGAACTTTTGCCTATAAGCCTCAGGTACCAATTGGTACGCCATGAGCACAACTTTCTTCACCTTGTCATAATCGCTGGAGTCGTCAAGGGATAACGTAGAGTAGGCAATTTGGGCCTTCCCAGTCAAGACTGACTGTATCATGATGGCCCAATTCTCCCTTGGCCACTCCAAAGAGGCAGCGACTTTCTCGAAGGCTGCAAAGAATTTTGACACCTCCTTCTCATGGAATTTGGGGACCATTTTGATGTTGCGTACCGGATCGAAGCTACTGGTGTCCGTTGTTTGCCTCCGACCACCGCCTAATCGCAATACTTCTAGTTCATGTTGTCTCTCTCTTTCCTCCCTTTCTCGCTCTCGTTCTTCTCTCTCTCGTTCTCGTTCTTCTCTCTCTCGTCTCTCTTCTCTTTCTCGTTCTTCTCTCTCTCGTTTCTCTTCTCTTTCTCGTTCTTCTCTCTCTCGTTTCTCTTCTCTTTCTCGTTCTTCTCTCTCTCGTTCTCGTTCTTCTCTCTCTCGTTTCTCTTCTCTTTCTCGTTCTTCTCTCTCTCGTTTCTCTTCTCTTTCTCGTTCTTCTCTCTCTCGTTCTCGTTCTTCTCTCTCTCGTTCTCGTTCTTCTCTCTCCCGTCTCTCTTCTCTTTCTCGTTCTTCTTTTTCTTTTTCTCGTTCTTCTCTTTCTCTTTCTCGTTCTAATTCTAAACGTCTCATCTCCAATTCTTTATCTTGTCTCTCTCGTTCCATTTCTAATTTCTTCCATTCTATTTCCCGATTGATCTCTAGGGCACGCATCTTGACTGTTAGGAAGCTGATATTAAGCTCGCCTGCATCACTGTCAACGTCGCTGCCCTTATCTTCCTTTTCCGTGGAAGCTATGTCTGCACTTTCCTTTGTACTAGGAGTCTCGCCTTCCTGTTTCTCTTCTGCCTTCAGGTGCCGGTGTACCTTGGACAAGATCTCCACACGGGAATCACTGGCACGGATCTTGATCTCCAGGTAGGCGCTCACTAGTACAAGCTCTGGTTTGCTCAAATATTTCAATCTGGCAAGACAATCCTCTCTGTTCAGAAAAGCCTGAACCTCGTCCAGATCATCGATGGTAGCTTTGTCTGCCATTGTCACAGATGGAACACTTTGCGCTTAACACACTGCTTACACGTTAGCACTTAACGCACCGAGCACTGTTCTACGCCAATATTGCACTTTATCGCACCAAACACTGCACTTGCCAATATTGCACGTAATCACTTCGGGCACCGCACTGCCCAATATTGCACTGAGTCCAAGCGAACACTTCGCTCTACAATATTGCACCGAATCACTGAGCACCGCACTAGTCAATATTGCACTTAATCGCTTAATCACAGCGAGCACCGCACTGCACAATATCGCGCTTAGTCACTGAGCACCGCACAGGACGTATAACGTCGCAATCGTCACACAGGGGGAATTATATACAGGGATTACGCCACTTCACCACCCCTGTCAAACATACTTAACAAGGGGACGGATCCCGCTGGGGATGCCAATTATGTTACGGCCCTCTCGGGACGCAACGGGGTTCTTACTCTGATGTAGTTAGAGGAAGATATATATCCGGCCCCAAGCCAGTAGAGGCTATCAAGGGATGCGATCCGTGACGCAAGTAACTTAAAGGGAGTAGGGAAAGAAAGGTAAGAACTTAATATAATATAATTTTCACCATCACCATTTAAATATATAAAAGTAAAACGTACACAAGGGGGAGGGGTATTAACACTTTACAAAGGGGATCAACACTGTAGTCTTCTGCTGGAGACTATGGATCCTCGAAGCTAGGTGCTGAGTCCGCGGTGCTTTCTTCGTGGCCTCAAGACGTGTCCTCTGAGAACGCCGAGCCTACCCTGGCCACAGGTCAGCCACAACACAGGTCCACTGGGGGCACCGTCGTGGAGGCCGTCAACCACACGTCCAGCAGGTCTGCTGGCAGGTACTGAGCCACCAAGGCTGGTACGGCCACTCCACGAACGATAAAAGGGGTACGCCCTAGACAGGAGTCTCGTGTGATATCACCAATCACCCTCCTGTCCTCAATACCCCAGTGGATTATCGTCTCCAACCGTCGGTCCCGGGTAAATCCTTTCACTGCCACTCCACTGGCAGGCTTAACACACCACAGTGTTCTTCCGGGGGGACGACGTCACAACAGCTGCAGCAAACTTCACTGTATGGAGACTGGCTGCCTCGGGTAGACTGACTACACCTTCAACACAGTGGTCCCAGGTTGGCTCTGTAAGCAGACACGTCATTAATAACCGGGACACTAATACACCACACTCACAGGCTCAGATACAAACGCCCGACATATCCACTCCCTAGATGGCGCTGTCGTCGGAGCACCACCTCACCAGAGGTCAGGAGCGGCGGTGTTGAGCGCTGAACCAGACTGGAAACTGGTCCTCGAGGCCAGTACACGCTGTCCTCACTAGGTGTCGTCGTCCGTTTGGCGGGGGTTTCGGGAGCTGACCCACAGATGGCGTGTTTGTCACTGCTCCAGGCACGGACGCTGGATCCGGGTTCGTAACACATCCCTAGTCACTGGTAAGGTCTCAAGAATTGACGGTAGCAAGTAATAATGCAAGGAATAAAGGGGGTAAACAAGACGTAGTTACACCTTCACCAATATATTATCTATCAATGTATACCTACACTTATGTTCACAGTGTTACTTTAACACATTACACTTAATATATATCTGCAGTGTTCTTCAAATCCCGGTGAGTCCACTATCTTCATGTATACATCGTCCAAGTTCAATTGTCATCACCGGCGAGTTCACCTAACTCAACATGTGCCAGTCCATACACCGTATCGTCACGATGTCCCAATACTCCACATCTGCTCTGCTCTCCAGAAATACACTGGCAGAGGGCTTCAGCTACACGCTGACAGGAGTCACAAGTAATACGTCCAAGGGTCACCACTAACACCCGTGCAGGAGTCTACACGCTAGCAGCACTTCTGAGCAGACGGCCAGTACTGTCGTCTTGTAACTCCTCTTGGTCCAATCCTGGGTACGTCGGTCCACACAATATCACTGCACAAGTACAACAGCTAACAAACTGTCTACTACAGACAGGGGCCACTTGTCCTCTCACAGGAACAAGTCAAGAGTTCGGGAATGTCTGAACTGAACTGACTCCCAAAACGCAATAAACTCTCCATGTCACCTCTGTGGACATAAGAGTCATTAACCAGACAAAGTATACAAAGAGAACGTAGGATGATAATCTTCAACCCGTTCTCGCAAATTTAATAAGTCAATATTGACTTATTGTATATGTGCATAGGTGACATACTTAACATAATAGTTTCCCATGAAAAGCTTCATAGAAAACACCGACCTTACCTAACCTACTTAGTATGTTAAGATAAGCATCTTATTGCTTCGTAATTACAATTATTACCTAACCTATACCTATAATAGGTTAAGTAACAATTGTAATTACGAAGCTATAAGATGCTTATTTTAACATACTAAGTAGGTTAGGTAAGGTCGGTGTTTTCTATGAAGCTTTTCAAGGGAAACTATTATGTTTAGTATGTCACCTATGCACGCAACTAATAAGTCAATATTGACTTATTAAATTTGCGAGAACGGGTTGTAATCTTTCATCGGGGAACTGAAAATGTAGCCGGATGCACAATCTGGATGGCGTTGATATCGTTACTTTATTCACCAGAGGTCATCGTCGTCGACCTCACCTCCTAACTAGGGTATGAAACAAGAGCCTTTCACGGACGCCGCACCTCTGCCAACAGGTGACGTTGTCTTCGTCTCACTTAATTCCTTGGAGTTGGAGTGCTGGTCCAAAAATGGCCTCGAGTTCGTCACTCCTCACTCCAGCAACGGTGTTGATATCGTAACAGCTCGATACACTTAGGAATTTACACCAATTGATTGAGTGCTGTGAGGCAAAGCCAAGGAGCAAAAGCTCAACCACTGCAAACACAACTAGATGTATAAAGATAGTTGATAATCATTGGAGTGCGGCATATATTTGAACTAGTGTTCTGGGCCCCCCAGCCAAATGCCTTAACCCACTGTACCACTATACACTATAAGGTATTTAACCAGTGTTCCTACTGAATTCATTTGGAGTCTTGAAGCACAGAGCTGATACCGAACCAAATTTTAACAAAATACCCGCATACACTCTGGTGTGATTATAGGGGTTCTCCCCTGTAGCGCTTTCTTCAAATACACACTTGGAAATTACAATGGTATGATACCATTACGAGGAATCCATTGGATCATTCCGGGAATTTAAAAGGGCGTGTATGGAGAGAATTCTATACACGTGCCTGAAGAAATTCAGGTAATTTGTAAACACTCAAGACCCACAAGTTGAATCACAAACTCAATTACTTATTGCGTATCGTTTTAGAGTGGGTTAAGGCGCACTGCTTGGAAGATAGAGAAGCTGATTCAAATCCTTTAGAGTACCCTAATTATTTTCTCATAATGATATCATGCCATTTTGATTTCCTAGTGCGTAAAACTAGATGAGTAAACTATTTAACATAACTCACACGATCATATATCACCACTCAACATCCTTCATACAGCTTATCCTCACAACACACACACACACATTATATATAAATATATATAATATATATATATATATATATATATATATATATATATATATATATATATATATATATATATATATATATATATATATATTGGTGTATACTGGCAGCAGGTTTTCTTTCAAACATGTTTCATTGAATATGACCGCATATTCTGTATTTATTATTTTCTGGTTTAGGGCTTCTATCCCTCTAACTATTTTCTTAGCATCAGGGCTTAATTGGAATAGGAGTTCTCCAAAACTCATTTTCGTACTTTTAAGGTGAAGAAAAGAAGTGATTTACTATAGAGTGTATTACACTTATTTGTATAATTTGCACGACGTTTCGAACCTCCATGGTTCATTCTCAAGTGAACAGATCTTACAATACAAGTTGATTTTATACCCGCATTAGGTCAGGTGATAATACAATGAAGGTGAAAAACATGGGGGGATAAACATAGGGGCTGCAGAAGGCGTATTGGCCCATACGAGGCATCTCCTATCTAAACACAAAGATTAATCCAGTGTAATTGGCCTGTTATGTTGGACATTGTCTTCTGTGTTGGCATCGATATGTTCTTGTCTTGTCCTTACTCTCATGGTGGGTAGAGTAAATAGTTCCGTGATTTGGGTGTTCATGGTAGGTCGCTCTATTCTTATGTGAATTGCCTCAAGAATTTGTAATCTTCTTGAATCTTGGGTTTTGTCTATTATGCAAGTATTCTTGTTCAACATTTCTCTTGTTAGAGTAATGTCATGGGCTTGTCTCATGTGATTCCTAGGGGCACCAGATTGAAGATGGCATGTCAAACGCCTCGTCAGCTTGGTCGACGTCATACCTATGTACTTACATTGAAGGTTACATCCTTCGTGGGGGCAAGTGTACATGTATACAACGCTTGACTGCTGTAGAGGGTTCTCCGTCGGCTTCGGGCTGTTTTTGATAAGGAGTTCGGAAGTCTTCTTGGTTTTGTAGAATATTATCAGGTTTATGTTTTGGTTAGGAGTAGTGCTTTTTACTCCTTTACGGATTATTTCTTTCATTATTCTTTCCTCTTTTATATGTTCACTGTGCATGGTTGATTTGTAATATAATTTTATTGGGGGTGTTGTGGTTTCTGTTCTAGGTTCTGAATTATACCAACGGTCCAAGTGTCTTCTTATAGCAGCGTTTATTTCCGCGTTGCTATATCCGTTGTTCACCAATACCTGAGTTACTCTTTCAAACTCTCTACTCACGTTGCTCCATTCAGAGCAGTGGGTAAGCGCTCGACGAATATAAGCATTGAGAACACTGGCTTTGTATCTTTGGGGGCACTCACTTCTACCGTTCTGGCATAATCCTATGTTGGTGGGCTTGGTATATACGTTGGTGCTTAAAGTGGTTCCTGTTTTTGTTATTAGTACATCCAAGAATGGCAGACTGTTATTTTCACTATTTTCATGTGTAAATCGGAGTACTGACTCTCTTTCTAGGTGTCTTTTTAGGTCAATTAGTTCATCTGAGTCTTTTACTATTACGAATATGTCATCTACATAACGGCAGTATACAGTTGGTTTTTGTCTGCTACTGAAGACCCTATCTTCGATGGTTCCCATATAAAAATTAGCAAATAAAACTCCTAAGGGGGAGCCCATTGCTACTCCGTCTATTTGTAAATACATGTCTCCTTGTGGACTGATGAAAGGGGCTTCCTTTGTACATGCTTCGAGAAGACTTTTCAAGTGTGGCTCAGGTATGTCTAATTTGGGGGTGCTCTCGTCTCTGTATACTCTGTCCAGTATCATTCCTATGGTTGTGTCGACTGGGACGTTGGTAAAAAGGGATTCAACGTCCAGGGAAGCGATGATTCCATCGGGCTGGGTAGATTTGATCAATTCTAGGAAATCTGCTGATGATTGTAGACTAAACTTACTTGGAGTGTATGGAGTTAGGAGTTCATTGAGTTTCTTTGCCAGGTGATAAGTTGGGGTTGGTATTTGGCTGATTATAGGGCGTAGTGGGTTACCTGGTTTATGCGTCTTAACATTGCCGTAGGCATATCCTAAGCCATAGTCGCCTTGAAGTTTATTGAAATGCACACTACCTTTCTTTGCGTTGATTGCTGTAATTGTTTTGTTTACTTTCCGCTTAAGGTCTTCTACGGGGTTCCTCGTGATTCGTTGAAATTTGGAGTCGTCACTTAGGATGTCGCTAATTTTGTTCATGTATTCATGGGTAGGAATCAATACATATGCTGCTGTTTTGTCGGCTTTTCTTATTGTTACGTCTTTCAGATTTTTTAGTTGTTTCGCTGCTTCTTTGAGTCGTGGGGTTAAGATTGTAGATGAATATGTTCCTCGTTTTTTCCCTGCTTCTGCAAGTAGTTCAGCTTGAAGTGTGTCAGTGGTGATGACTTTTTTGTTGTCTTCTAGCTTATGGATATCGTCCAGAAGCATTTCGATTTCCAGGCGTTTTTGATGCATCTTTGGTTTAGATAAGAATTGACAATTTAGACCAAGATTTAGGAGGTCTCGTTGGTCCTGGGTAAGATCATAAGAAGTCAGGTTAAAGTAGCCATCTTTAGGACGAGGGATTTTTAGCTGTCCACTCAGAAGACTCAGATGAACTAATTGACCTAAAAAGACACCTAGAGAGAGAGTCAGTACTCCGATTTACACATGAATATATATATATATATATATATATATATATATATATATATATATATATATATATATATATATATATATATATATATATATATATATATATATATATACATATTAGTATATTTCGGTAGCAGTCTTTCTTGTAAACATATGTTGTTAAATATGACCGAAAGGGTAAGATTAATAATTCTAACATGAATATTCATATTTCTTACGTTACGTTTTTCTTCACTTTCGAGGGTAATTGAAAAATTAACTCTCCAAAATTCATTCTTTTATTTTGGGTCTAACGCCTGAACGTGTTTCATAATGCTTATTACATTTTCAAAAACTAGTTTACACATAACATACATCATACTTATACTTGGTTTGTGGTGAGGTGATATGGTACAAAAGTTGGGTGAGGTGACAAAGCTATGCCAGAACACGAATCATTGGGTATAAATAGGATAAATAGGATATGAAAACATAAGAATGAAAGTAACTGTAGAAGGCCTATTGGCCCATACTTTCTCTTTCTGTTTCTATGTTGGTTCGGGGTCTTGAAGTCGGTAGAATATAGTTGTGCATTATAGAGGTAATTATATATATATATATATATATATATATATATATATATATATATATATAATTACATATATAATCTTTATAGGTTAGGATTATATATAATCTTTATAGGTTAGGTTAGGTAGCCGAAAAAGTTAGGTTAGGTTAGGTAGGTTAGGTTAGGTAGGTTAGGTAGTCGAAAAAAACATTAAATCATGAAAACTTGGCTTATTAGGCATATCAGGCCTTGCATAGTAGGCTGAGAAGTGCGTTCTGGCGACTAGGTACGACATTATATATATATATATATATATATATATATATATATATATATATATATATATATATATATATATATATATAATATGCAAACAAGCCTGAATGGTCCCCAGGACTATATACAACTGAAAACTCACACCCCAGAAGTGACTCGAACCCATACTGCCAGGAGCAACGCAACTGGTATGTACAGGGACGCCTTAATCCGCTTGACCATCACGACCGGACATAAGGAAGTGGTAGCCGAAGCTATATGAACCACTTCCCCGCCGGCACTCGGATGGTAATCTTGGGCATAGCATTTTATCAAATCACCTCATTCTTTGGGGCACACGTGAGGAACACAAACTTCCTATCACTTTCTTATGTCCGGTCGTGATGGTCAAGCGGATTAAGGTGTCCCTGTACATACCAGTTGCGTTGCTCCTGGCAGTATGGGTTCGAGTCACTTCTGGGGTGTGAGTTTTCAGTTGTATATAGTTCTGGGGACCATTCAGGCTTGTTTGCATTTGTGTTCCTCACGTGTGCCCCAAAGAATGAGGTGATTTGATAAAATGCTATGCCCAAGATTACCATCCGAGTGCCAGCGGGGAAGTGGTTCATATAGCTTCGGCTATCACTTCCTTATGTCCGGTCGTGATGGTCAAGCGGATTAAGGCGTCCCTGTACATACCAGTTGCATTGCTCCTGGCAGTATGGGTTCAAGTCACTTCTGGGGTGTGAGTTTTCAGTTGTATATAGTCCTGGGGACCATTCAGGCTTGTTTGCATTTGTGTTCCTCACGTGTGCCCCAAAGAATGAGGTGATTTGATAAAATGCTATGCCCAAGATTACCATCCGAGTGCCGGCGGGGAAGTGGTTCATATAGCTTCGGCTATCACTTCCTTATGTCCGGTCGTGATGGTCAAGCGGATTAAGGCGTCCATGTACATACCAGTTGCGTTGCTCCTGGCAGTATGGGTTCGAGTCACTTCTGGGGTGTGAGTTTTCAGTTATATATATATATATATATATATATATATATATATATATATATATATATATATATATATATATATATATATATATATATATATATATATACCTACCTCCACTACAGAACACGTGAAAGCGGTGGTGCTGCTTCTTTCAGGGAATCACAGAAAATTATTAAATATAGAGGTCTGGCACACTGCTACAGCTTTGTTCCGATCGGCTCGTAGACCCTCGGTTCGTGGGGAAAATGTGCATTGAAGTTCCTGGAGGAATTGGAGGACAAATTGATCAGCGCTACAAAAGACCATAGAACAAAAAGTTTCTTGTTCCAGCGCCTCAGTGTTGCGATTCAGAGGGGATATGCCTGTTGCGTCTTGGGCACTAGTCCAACTTCAGAGGAATTCGAAGAAGTGTTTGACTTGCAACAATGATCGAACCCGTCTGTGACATTCATTAATGTTTCCCATTGTCGTGTTTTTCAAGAGATCCACAACCTTTAAGCACCTTTTTGTATTAATTTTTTTGTATCAACCCATGTATATCTTGTAACCATCAAATACATAATAAAGCACAAAAAATAAAAAAGGAAGGGGGTGGTAGGAGAAAAGCACACAGAAACTGTATTGGAGGGGATCTAAACATTCCCATTAATGCGTTATGCGTGGTTTCCTCCGAGGCTATGGGTCCCCCTTCTTCCAGCTAGAGGTGGTACTCCCATATAAATAAAAAAAAAATAATATATATATATATATATATATATATATATATATATACACCCATTTATATATATATATATATATATGTCGTACCTAGTAGCCAGAACTCACTTCTCAGCCTACTATTCAAGGCCCGATTTGCCTAATAAGCCAAGTTTTCCTGAATTAATATATTTACTATAATTTTTTTCTTATGAAATGATAAAGCTACCCTTTTCACTATGTATGAGGTCAATTTTTTTTATTGGAGTTAAAATTAACGTAGATATATGACCGAACCTAACCAACCCTACCTAACCTAACCTAACCTATATTTATAAGTAAGGTTAGGTTAGGTAGCCAAAAAAAGCTAGGTTAGGTTAGGTTAGGTAGGTTAGGTAGACGAAAAAACATTAATTCATGAAAACTTGGCTTATTAGGCAAATCGGGCCTTGAATAGTAGGCTGAGAAGTGCGTTCTGGCTATTAGGTACGACATATATATATATATATATATATATATATATATATATATATATATATATATATATATATATTTATATATATATATATATTTATATATATATATATTTATATATATATATATATTTATATATATATATATTTATATATATATATATATATTTATATATATATATATATTTATATATATATATATTTATATATATATATATTTATATATATATATATATTTATATATATATATATATATTTATATATATATATATATATTTATATATATATATATTTATATATATATATATATTTATATATATATATATATTTATATATATATATATATATATTTATATATTTATATATATTTATATATATATATATATATATATATATATATATATATATATATATATATATATATATATATATATATATATAGTATATTTTGGTAGCAGTATTTCTTGTAAACATATGTTGCTGAATATGACCGAAAAGGTAAGATTAATAATTCTAACACGAATCTTCTCAATATTTCTTATGTTTTTCTTCACTGTCGATGGTAATAAAATAACAATTCTCTGAAATTCATTTTTTAATTGACTGACGCCTGAACGCGTTTTGTAATTCGTATTGCACTTTCAAAGACTTAATTTACACACAAATTCTTCGTACTTATACTCTATTGGATGAGGTGTTATGGTACAAAAGTTTTGGGTGAGGTGACAAACACAAGACAGAACACGAAACAATGGTAATAAATTGGATAAGTGAAGATATGAATGGAAGTAACTGCAGAAGGCCTATTGGCCATACTTCTTCTTGCTGCTTCCATATTGGTTCTGGGTCTTGAAGTAGGTAGAATATAGTGTTCATTAATTGGCCGTTGTTTGCTGGTATTGACTTTTTGATGTGTAGTGCTTCACTGATGTCAAGCCGCCTGCTATCGCCGTACCTATTGATGATTTCTATGTTATTTGTTAAGATTTCTCTGGTTGTGGAAAGAGATTATGTGTTCCTTGATGGCTCCCTGTTGCTTATGCATTGTTAGTCGCCTAGAAATAGACGTTGTTGTCTTGCCTATATTCTGAGTTCTTTGGGGCTTACAGTCCCCAAGTCGGAATTTAAAGGCATAGACGACGTTGGTTTCCTTCAAGGCATTCTGCTTAGTGTCTGGTGAGTTTTTCATGAGTAGGTTGGCCGTTTTTTTGGTTTTAAAGTAAATCGTCAATTGTATTTTCTGTTTTCTGTCTGTAAGGATAACGTTCCTATCAACAATATCTATCAGGACCCTTTCCTCCATTTTATGAGCCGTCGAGAAGTTCCTCTGAAATAGTCTAATAAGGGGTACACGTGTTGTGTTAGTTGACTCTTCAGAGGTTGCATGGCATTTTACCTTTCTTCTTATGATGTTTTCAACAAAACCATTAGAGAAGCCGTTGTTGACTAGGACCTGCCTTACCCTACAGAGTTCTTCATCGACTTGCTTCCATCCTGAGCTGTGGCTGAGAGCACGGTCGACGTAAGCATTGACAACACTCCTCTTGTACCTGTCTGGGCAGTCACTATTGGCATTGAGGCACATTCCTATGTTTGTTTTCTTAGTGTAGACTGCAGTGTGGTAGCCTCCGCTCCTTTCCATGACTGTTACATCTAGAAAGGGCAGCTTCCCATCCTTCTACAGGACAGTTTTTTGTCTTGCTTCCTCTACAGACAAAAAACAGAAAATACAATTGACGATTTACTATAAAACAAAGAAACGGCCAACCTACTCATGAAAAACTCTCCAAACCCAAAGCAGAATGCCTTGAAGGAAACCAACGTTGTCTATGCCTTCAAATGCCCACTTGGGATTTGTAAGCCCCAAAGAACTCAGTATATAGGCAAGACAACAACGTCTCTTTCCAGGCGATTAACAATGCACAAACAACAGGGCTCCATAAAGGAACATATAATCTCCTCTCTCAACCACACCATCACCAGAGAAGTCTTAACCAACAACACAGAGATCATCGATAGATACAGCGATAGCAGGCGGCTCGACATCTGCGAGGCACTACACATCAAAAAGTCAACACCAGCAATCAACAGTCAATTAATGCACAACTATATTCTACCCACTTCAAGACTCCTAACTAATATAGAAGCATCAAGAAGAAATATGGGCCAATAGGCCCTCTGCAGTTACTTCCATTCTTATGCTCTCATATCCAATTAATACCCATTGTTTCGTGTTCTGTCTAGTATTTGTTACACGTTTGTTCACCTCATACAAAACTGTTGCACCATATCACCTCACCCAAATGCAAGCATAAGTAAGACGGATCAGATGTTTATTGTTAGTATAAGTATGACTCTGTTTAGTGTTTTCAGGTTACAGTTGTGTGTGTAAACTAAAGTCTTTGAAAATGTAATTAGTTGTTACAAAACGCGTTCAAGCGTCGTGTCAGACTAGAAATAAAAATGAACTTTGGAGAATTGATTTTTCAATTACCATCGACAGTAAAAAGAAACATAAGAAATATTGAGAAAATTCGTGTTAGAATTATTAATCTTACTTTTTCGGTCATATTTAACAAGATATGTATACAAGAAAGACTGCTACCAGAATATACTACTATATATATATATATATATATATATATATATATATATATATATATATATATATATATATATATATATATATATATATATTTTAT
Organism: Procambarus clarkii; assembly: GCF_040958095.1. NCBI lineage: Eukaryota > Metazoa > Arthropoda > Malacostraca > Decapoda > Cambaridae > Procambarus > Procambarus clarkii. Next base: position 20,119,607 of record NC_091188.1, read on the forward strand.
TAAATATGACCGAAAAAGTAAGATTAATAATTCTAACACGAATTTTCTCAATCTTTCGCACATTATGCTTCACTGTTGGAGGTAAATTAAAAATCACTTCTCCAAAATTCATTTTTATTTCTAGTCTGACGCGACACGGGCGCGTTTCGTAAAACTTATTACATTTTCAAAGACTTCACAAATACACAACCGATTAGAACTTGCGTTTCCCTGATTTTATATCTACATTTGAGTGAGGTGGGAAGGGTGATGTGGCATTACATTTGAGTAAGGTGGGAAGGATGATGTGGCATTAGAGGATATTAATAGGGTATTAAAAGTATCAACACAAGACAGAACACGAAACAATGGATATTGAATAGAAGTGTTTGTAGAAAGCCTATTGGTCCATATTTCTTGATGCTTCTATATTGGAGCGGAGTCTTGAGGTGGGTAGAATATAGTTGTGCAATAATTGGCTGTTGATTGCTGGTGTTGACTTCTTGATGTGTAGTGCCTCGCAAACGTCGAGCCGCCTGCTATCGCTGTATCTATCGATGATTTCTGTGTTGTTTACTAGGATTTCTCTGGCGATGGTTTGGTTATGGGAAGAGATTATATGTTCCTTAATGGAGCCCTGTTGTTTATGCATCGTTAAACGCCTAGAAAGAGATGTTGTTGTCTTGCCTATATACTGGGTTTTTTGGAGCTTACAGTCCCCAAGTGGGCATTTGAAGGCATAGACGACGTTAGTCTCTTTTAAAGCGTTCTGTGTCGTGTCTGGAGAGTTTCTCATGAGTAGGCTGGCCGTTTTTCTGGTTTTATAGTAAATCGTCAGTTGTATCCTCTGATTTTTGTCTGTAGGGATAACGTTTCTATTAACAATATCTTTCAGGACCCTTTCCTCTGTTTTATGAGCTGTGGAAAAGAAGTTCCTGTAAAATAGTCTAATAGGGGGTATAGGTGTTGTGTTAGTTGTCTCTTCGGAGGTTGCATGGCTTTTCACTTTCCTTCTTATGATGTCTTCGATGAAACCATTGGAGAAGCCGTTATTGACTAGAACCTGCCTTACCCTACAGAGTTCTTCGTCGACTTGCTTCCATTCTGAGCTGTGGCTGAGAGCACGGTCGACGTATGCGTTAACAACACTCCTCTTGTACCTGTCAGGGCAGTCGCTGTTGGCATTTAGGCACATTCCTATGTTTGTTTCCTTTGTGTAGACTGCAGTGTGGAAACCTCCGCCCTTTTCCATGACTGTTACATCTAGAAAAGGCAGCTTCCCATCCTTTTCCGTCTCGTAAGTGAAACGCAGCACGGAACTCTGCTCAAATGCCTCCTTCAGCTCCTGCAGATGTCTGACATCAGGTACCTGTGTAAAAATGTCGTCAACATACCTGCAGTATATGGCCGGTTTCAAGTTCATGTCGACTAAGACTTTTTGCTCGATGGTACCCATGTAGAAGTTTGCAAACAGGACACCTAGGGGAGAACCCATAGCGACCCCATCTACTTGCTTATACATGTGCCCATCCGGGCTCAAGAAGGGTGCCTCTTTAGTACAAGCTTGGAGTAGTTTCCTCAGAATACTTTCTGGCATGTCAAGAGGAGTACAGGCTGGATCACGATACACTCTGTCGGCTATCATTCCGATTGTCTCGTCCACAGGTACGTTTGTAAACAGCGATTCTACGTCCAACGAGGCTCTTATCCCTGTGGCCCGTGCGCCCCGCAGTAAGTCCACAAATTCCTTTGGAGACTTCAGGCTGAAGGCGCAAGGAACATAAGGAGTCAGCAGGCCGTTGAGTCGCTTCGCCAATCTGTACGTGGGTGTGGGTATCTGGCTAATGATTGGCCGAAGTGGGTTTCCAGGCTTGTGCGTCTTGACATTTCCATACGCATATCCAGGTTTATATTCCCCAATGATCTTTGGCAGGTGGAGTCCGGATTTCTTGGCGTTCACAGTTTCGATCAGTTTGTTGACCTTTGCTTTTAATTCGGCTGTAGTGTCCTTCGTTACCCTTTGGAACTTAGTTTGGTCAGAGAGTATGATGTTCATTTTCGCCAGATATTCGTCTTTTTTAAGAATGACATATATTGGCGACTTGTCACCTCTCCTGACAACTATCTCCTTGTTCTCACGAAGGCTTTTAGCTGCCGCTCTAAGCTCGGGGGACAGTATGGTGCTTCTGTAGTTGCCTCGATTCTTTCCTCCTTCTGCAATAAGTTCTGCTTGTAAGGTATCTTTGGTAGTGACCTTCTTTTGTGTCTCGAGGTCGAATATGTCGTCCAACAGAATTTCCAACTCCACTTTCCGGGCCATTTCACTCGGTCTGGACATAACATGACAGTTTATGCCCAGATTTAGGAGAGTGACTTGGTCCTCAGTGAGGTTAATTCCTGCAAGGTTCAGGAAGCCATCTCTTGGTCGTGGAATTGCCATAGGTCCTCCATATAATGTTGTTAGTTTCTTGATAATCCTTGTTTCAGTGCTGAGGTGATGTTGGTCTGTGAGGATGTCGAGGTGTTGTTCAATGCGGGTACGGATACTATGGTCGATGTTGCTATTTCTCCACTCGTTTGTAGCATGAAGTAGTTGCGTTTTTTTGTCTTTGATTTCATTCTCTGCCTTGTATATCTGATCACGAATCAGATCCTGGCGATATTTTATCGTGAAGGCTTGATTCCTTGCTGCTGGGTCGTGCACTTTAACATTAGTATATTTTGGTAGCAGTCTTTCCTGTAGACATATTTTATTAAATATGACCGAAAAAGTAAGATTAATAATTCTAACACGAATTTTCTCAATCTTTCGCACATTATGCTTCACTGTTGGAGGTAAATTAAAAATCACTTCTCCAAAATTCATTTTTATTTCTAGTCTGACGCGACACGGGCGCGTTTCGTAAAACTTATTACATTTTCAAAGACTTCACAAATACACAACCGATTAGAACTTGCGTTTCCCTGATTTTATATCTACATTTGAGTGAGGTGGGAAGGGTGATGTGGCATTACATTTGAGTAAGGTGGGAAGGATGATGTGGCATTAGAGGATATTAATAGGGTATTAAAAGTATCAACACAAGACAGAACACGAAACAATGGATATTGAATAGAAGTGTTTGTAGAAAGCCTATTGGTCCATATTTCTTGATGCTTCTATATTGGAGCGGAGTCTTGAGGTGGGTAGAATATAGTTGTGCAATAATTGGCTGTTGATTGCTGGTGTTGACTTCTTGATGTGTAGTGCCTCGCAAACGTCGAGCCGCCTGCTATCGCTGTATCTATCGATGATTTCTGTGTTGTTTACTAGGATTTCTCTGGCGATGGTTTGGTTATGGGAAGAGATTATATGTTCCTTCATGGAGCCCCCATTGGAGGCTTCTCCAATGGTTTCATCGAAGACATCATAAGAAGGAAAGTGAAAAGCCATGCAACCTCCGAAGAGACAACTAACACAACACCTATACCCCCTATTAGACTATTTTACAGGAACTTCTTTTCCACAGCTCATAAAACAGAGGAAAGGGTCCTGAAAGATATTGTTAATATAAACGTTATCCGTACAGACAAAAATCAGAGGATACAACTGACGATTTACTATAAAACCAGAAAAACGGCCAGCCTACTCATGAGAAACTCTCCAGACACGACACAGAACGCTTTAAAAGAGACTAACGTCGTCTATGCCTTCAAATGCCCACTTGGGGACTGTAAGCTCCAAAAAAACCAGTATATAGGCAAGACAACAACATCTCTTTCTAGGCGTTTAACGATGCATAAACAACAGGGCTCCATTAAGGAACATATAATCTCTTCCCATAACCAAACCATCGCCAGAGAAATCCTAGTAAACAACACAGAAATCATCGATAGATACAGCGATAGCAGGCGGCTCGACGTTTGCGAGGCACTACACATCAAGAAGTCAACACCAGCAATCAACAGCCAATTATTGCACAACTATATTCTACCCACCTCAAGACTCCGCTCCAATATAGAAGCATCAAGAAATATGGACCAATAGGCTTTCTACAAACACTTCTATTCAATATCCATTGTTTCGTGTTCTGTCTTGTGTTGATACTTTTAATACCCTATTAATATCCTCTAATGCCACATCATCCTTCCCACCTTACTCAAATGTAATGCCACATCACCCTTCCCACCTCACTCAAATGTAGATATAAAATCAGGGAAACGCAAGTTCTAATCGGTTGTGTATTTGTGAAGTCTTTGAAAATGTAATAAGTTTTACGAAACGCGCCCGTGTCGCGTCAGACTAGAAATAAAAATGAATTTTGGAGAAGTGATTTTTAATTTACCTCCAACAGTGAAGCATAATGTGCGAAAGATTGAGAAAATTCGTGTTAGAATTATTAATCTTACTTTTTCGGTCATATTTAATAAAATATGTCTACAGGAAAGACTGCTACCAAAATATACTAATATATATATATATATATATGTGAACAAGCCTGAATGGTCCCGAGGACTATATGCGACTGAAAACTCAAACCCCAGAAGTGACTTGAACCCATACTCCCAGGAGCAACGCAACTGGTAACTACAGGACGCCTTAATCCGCTTGACCATCATGACCGGACATAAGGAAGTGATAGCCGAAGCTATCTGAACCACTTCCCCTCCGGCATTCGGATGGTAATCTTGGGCATAGCATTTTATCAAATCACCTCATTCTTTGGGGCACACGCGAGGAACACAAGTGTGAACCCAAGATTACCATCCGAGTGCCGGCGGGGAAGTGGTTCAAATAGCTTCAGCTATCACTTCCTTATGTCCGGTCATGATGGTCAAGCGGATAAGCGTCCTGTAGTTACCAGTTGCGTTGCTCCTGGGAGTATGGGTTCGAGTCACTTCTGGGGTGTGAGTTTTCAGTCATATATATATATTTATATATATAATGGTGTATACCTGGCAACAGGTTTTCTTTTATGCATGCCTCATTGAATAAGACAGAATATTCCGTATTTACTATTTGCTGATTTAGGGCTTCTATCCCTCTTACTAATGCTCTTGCATCAGAGTTCGTCTGGAAGAGTTCACCAAAAGTCATGATGTTTTCAAGGTGAGGAAAAAAAATTGAATAACTGAAGCATGTATTACACTTGTTATAAAATCGCACGACATTTCGAACCTACATGGATCATTCTCAAGTGATGTTACAGTACAGAACATTAAATTTTATACTAATAGCGGGTCAGGAGAATACAAATTGATCGAACAATGGGGTCAGGTGTAAACGAAAGGTATATTGGGTACACATGAAGGAGGAAAGAAGCTAAGGATAAATAAGGTACGTACAATGATTAATGAAGCATAGTGGGCTCTGTCTGTCGAGCAGGGTCTTTTATGTTGGCATCTTGACGTTCTTGTCTTGTTCTTACTCTCATGGTGGGTAGAGTCAATAGTTTCGTAATTTGAGTATTTATGGTAGGTTGTTTTACCTTTATGTGGATTGCTTCAAAAATTTTAAATCTTCTTACATCTTGGGTTTTGTCTATTATACAAGTGTTTTTATTCAACATTTCTCTTGTTAAGGTGATGTCATGGGCTTGTCTCATGTGATTTCTGGGGGCACCGGATTGAAGATGACAGGTCAAACGCCTCGTCAACTTGGTCGACGTCATACCTATGTACTTAGAAGGTTACATCCTTCATGGGGGCAAGTGTACATGTATACAACGTTTGACTGCTGTAAAGGGCTCTCCGTTGGCTTCAGGCTGTTTTTGATAAGGAGGTCGGTAGTCTCCTTGGTTTTGTAGATTATGATCAGGTCTATATTTTGGTTAGGAGTAATGCTTTTTACTCCTTTATGGATTATTTCGTAAGAAAATAACGAGGGGAGTACCTTATGGTTTGGTGCTAGGACTAGTTCTGTTTCTAATATACGTTAATTTCATGTTTACAGGAATAGAGTCCTATATGTCGATGTTAGCGGAGGACGCAAAATTAATGAGAAGAATTGTGTCAGATGAGGATTGAAGGATCCTCCAAGAGGACTTGAACAGATTGCATTAGATGGTCAGAGAAACGGCTACTGGAGTTCAACACGAGCAAATGTAAAGTTATGGAAATGGGATTAGGTGATTGGAGACCAAAGGGACGGTACACAATGAAGGGAAATTACCGACCAGTGATGATTCGAGAAAGAAACCTGGGAGTGGACGTAACACCTAATCTAACTCCTGAGGTGCACATAAATAGGATAACGTCAGCAATTCTCTCTACACTGGCAAAAGTCAGAATGTCATTCTAAAACCTAAGTAAGGACGCATTTAGGGTGCTTTACACTGCCTACGTGAGGCCAGTCTTAGATCATGCCGCCCCATCATGGATTCCCCACCTGAAGACACACGTAAGGAAATTGGAAAAAAGTTCAGAAGTTCGCGACGAGGCTCGTCCAAGCGTTACGAGGGATATGAAGAGCATCTGTACGAACTGAACCTGACGACACTAGAAAAAAAGAAGGGAGAGGGGAGGATATGATAGGAATGAATAAAATACTCACTGGGATTGACAGAGTGGAAATAAACGAAATGTTCACACGGAATAGTAACAGAACGAGGGGACATGGGTGGAAGCTGGAAACTCAGGTGAGTCACAGAGATGTTAGGAAGTTTTCTTTTAGCGTGAGAGTAGTGGAAAAATGGAATGCACTTAAGGAGCAGGTTTTGGAAGCAAACTCTATTCATAATTTTAAAACTAGATTTGATAGAGAAATAGGACAGGAATCATTGCTATAAACAACCGATGGCTAAAAAGGTGGGATCCAAGAGTCAATGCTCGATCATGCAGGCACAAATAGGTGAGCACACACACACACACACACACACACACACACACACACACACACACACACACACACACTCACACACACTCACACACAAACACTGGGGCTGCGGCCCCAGCATGGAGCCCGTACCTTGTCAAGCACAAGACGAATCTAGAAAAAGTTCAGAGGTATGCCACTAGACTAGTCCCAGAACTAAGAAGCATGAGTTACGAGGAAAGGCTGCGGGACGTGCACCTTACTACACTGGAAGACAGAAGAGTAAGGGGAGACATGATCACTACAAAATCCTCAGGGGGAATCGACCGGGTAGACAAGGACAAACTATTCAACAATGGTGGTACGCGAACAAGGGGACACAGGTGGAAACTGAGTACCCACATGAGCCACATGGACGTTAAAAAGAACTTTTTCAGTGTCAGAGTAGTTAACAGGTGGAATGCATTAGGTAGTTCAAATGTAGATATGATAGAGCCCAGTAGGCTCAGGAATCTGTACACCAGTTGATTGACAGTTGAGAGGCAGGACCAAAGAGTCAAAGCTCACCCCCCCGCAAGCACAAATAGGTGAGTACAGAGATGGACGCTGGTGGCTGTGTGAACAGCACGCTGGATACGTAGTCTTGTTGTCAGGGGCTCGATTCCCGGCGCCGGCGGAAACAAATACAGGCAGTTTCTTTCACCGTGATGGCCCTTTTACCAGGCAGTAAATAAGTACCTGGGAGTTAGACAGCTATTATGAGCTGCTTCCTGGGCGTGTGTGTGTTTGTGTGTAAAAAAAAATAGTAGTAGTTAGTAACAGTGTATTGAGTGACAGTTGAGAGGCGGGCTGAAAGAGCAGAGCTCAACTCCCGCAAGCACAACTAGGGGAATACAACTAGGTGAATACACACACACACACACACTGCGATAACTGCGTTCTCAAGGAACCAGCAACTGCTCGTGGCACTTGCAAGAGTCTACTCTGACTTCCCGTAGAGCTACCACAAGACACCGACACGCCAGTGGCTGAGATAATAACCTGAAGACATAATCTCTTCCGCTATGATATCGTAATCATCCAGTTGGTCATCGTCCTGCCGTAACGAACCTCGCAAGAGGGCGAAGAATGTTAGGGTTCACTACATCAAATATTAATGTTTTGACGGAAGATTGTAAAGCAGCTCTTCCCTTGAGAATGTGTCAAGAAGCATTGAATAAATGAGGGAGTTGTATGCAGGCGATGAGTCACAATAACGTGGCTGAAGTATGTTGACCAGACCACACACTAGAAGGTGAAGGGACGACGACGTTTCGGTCCGTCCTGGACCATTCTCAAGTCGATTGTCTTGAGAATGGTCCAGGACACAATCGACTTGAGAACTGTCCAGGACGGACCGAAACGTCGTCGTCCCTTCACCTTCTAGTGTGTGGTCTGGTCAAGGGAGTTGTATATTGAGTTATATGTGAGAGCATTATAGGTAAAACAGTTTAATTGAAAGCGTGTGTAACTTAATACTAATTTATTCAAATAAATTAGCATTATTACACACAGGTTCGTTACGTTAACAGAGAGCCTCATTTTCACAATGGTAAACAAAGACACACTCAGCAGGACGCGGGCCGGTGGGGCTTCAGTACATAATGAGAGCTTGGTCTCTGCCACTTGCTAAAGGTAACAAAGTGATCTAATTGAAAAACTCGTGAGGAACTCTCTTTAGCACCAACAAATACAAGAGTCATCGACTGGTATACACGGTATACTGATAACAATGCTCTCTTTCGAAAGCACAGGAACTTACAGTGATCATTATATCTTGACTCAGAATTGTAACATATCAAAGTACATAACAATGATATATCAACAATCACAATTCCCGTAGAAGATAACATAATAACACACCAACAATTGGTCACCAGGACACTAATTACCAATGTTATCTATCTGTCCAATGAGCAAATATTTAGCATGAATAAATACAATTGTTAAACAATACTGAGTACTAACGAGTCACACAGACTTAATTCAATGTGAAATAAATAACACTCATCAGCAAATGTGACACTAAACAAAGCGGTCACAATTGACCCTAATTTGTGTGTAATGATCAGACAACACGCGCTTGCCTCGACGTCACCACACCAGATGATGGCGGGGCGAGGCTTACCACAGCTACCTTCACTATACAGATTTCCAGCCATTGTAGACGTAAGGTGAAATCTAAATTAACCGGACAATCAGCTCTAGGTAACACGCAATAAGCGATAATTTAACACTTACGTCTAACGAGGTCTTCCACACTACGCTAACGAGGCACGATGACCTGCTGACAGCGTCAACACGGCTATGGCGATGGGCTCCCACCTCACAGATGCCGCCTGTGGCTAATATGTGCACGCGGAAAGGCTCTGTGATAACACACTACACACCCTGTGCCGTGAGAGTTTTGTGCGAGACACACCCTGTAACGTGGGATGATAGCACCGGCGCTGACACAGTTCAAGTCCTTAGCTCTTATATAATTCATTCCCGAATGACGATACAGCTTATCGCAGTCACTTGCAGCACAGTTACAAATATGGCGTTATGCAAGGCACTTATGCGACTTAGACATATGATTCCACTGATCTAAATTTCAACAGTGTATTACTCCTGCTTAACACTTTATCACGTGGGATCAGTTATGCTGTATCCACACTACTGAAGTCCCTCTAGTTTAATATCATCTACTAACGAGAACACGATATGAGGATTCTGCAGACGCAAATCGGGAATACCCGCAGCAATAGAGAACTTCATTGGCAGTCCCAGAGACGGCTTGATTTAGCCAAATCAAGGAACGTCAATATGCTTTGGAACTCCTGAACAGAATGACCTGATATCCATCAACACCATGAACGGGAGAACGGTCTGACGGCTGGAAAAGGGCTAGTGTGGTGCCTATTTACACTAAGGGGGAAAGACAGAAACCATTAAACTACAGATCCGTGTCACTAACAAGTATTCCCTGCAAGTTTCTAGAGTAACTGATTACAGGCAGGCTAGGAGAACATTTAGAACGGATCAATTTTATCTCTAATGTGGCAGCACGGTTTTATTAAAAGAAAATCATTTTTGAAAAAATTGCTGGAGTTCTGTAACAAGATGACAGAAATCAAACGAGGGAAGAATGGGCAGACTGCATATTCCTCAACTGTCAGAGACCATTCGATACTGTCCTGCACTATTCTACTCAAAATAGAGAAGGATACTGGTGTATCGGGAAGGGAGGGGAACTATCAGGGGAAATCGTCAAGCAATTACGACTATATAGCACTGGGAAGGGGTCAGGATAAGGATTTAGGGATGGGACCGGTGGAAGGAATGGTGCCCAACCACTTGGACGGTCGGGAATTGAACTGCCGACCAGCATAACGCGAGACTGTCGCTCTACCGTCCAGCCCAACTGGGTGAACTGGTGTATCGGGAAGAATCCTAGTGTGGGTCAGAGAGTATTCCCTCAGTAAGGAAGTAAAGGGTTACAGTGAGGCCAGAAACATCAGAGTGGAGAGAGGCTACGATCGGAGTACCACGAGGGTCGGCTCTAGAGCCCTTACTATTTATATTATGCCATCAACCTGACATAGAAAATTGGCTCCTTCATATCAATATTTGCAGATGATGCAAAGCCGATGAGATGAGTCAAGACAGATATAGATTGTGAGACATTGCAAACGGGTTTTGACATACTCAAGAAGAAAAGTGATTGCTATAAAATAACACGGTCGAATGCAAAGTTATGAGGATTGGAACATGAGTGTCAAAACCAGTACAGCAGTGTAGGTTGGTGGGAAGAAAATTTTTAAATTAGAAAAGGCGAAAGACCTGGGAGTAGAAGGAAGGAAGGAACTGTCAAGGAAAAGCGCCAAGCCATTACGACTATATAGCACTTGGATGGGGGTCAGGATAAGGGTAGGGGATGGGACGGGGGAAGGGAATGGTGACCAACCTCATGGACGGTCGGGGATTGAACACCGATCTGCATGAAGCGAGACTGTCGCTCTACCGTCCAGCCCAAGTGGTTGGGTGACCTGGGAGTGGACATATTCCCAGATATGACGACAGAGCCCCAAATCAGCCAGAATAAAAACAGCTGCAAGTAGCATACTGGTCAACCTCCGAGTATCATAAAACATATGGTTAAAGGGGCTTTCCGGCCTTATATACAGCGAATATGAGACTTTCATCTGGAATATGCATCCTCAGCATGGAACCGTTACTTAAAATAGGAGAAACTAGAGATGCTTCCAAAGATATCCAGCGAGACTCGTTCCTGAGCTGAAGGGATTAAGCTACGAGGAAAGACTAGAGAACACCTTACAACACGGGAGGAGAAGACAGATAAGGATTATATGATAACAATGTATAAGATTCTAAGGGAAATTGACAAAATAGACACATCAGCATTGTTGAAAACTAGAAAGAGCACAACAAGTAGTCATAGATTGAAACGCGAGAGACAAATGTGTCAGAGACGTCAGACAGAACTTGTTCAGTGTTAAAGTTGTCAATAAGTAGAACAGGTTAGACATAGAGGTCGTTGAAGGTAATTAGATTCACAATTTTTAATGTAAATATGATAAAAGCGTAATCAATCAGTAATTGCATTAATCTAAGAACGTTCAGAAGGAGAGGATAGGAGCCAATGGCTTAACCCTGCAAGCACCCCTAGGTGAGTACATCTAGGTGAGTTCACACACATCCACATGCATCTTCACTCAACAAACTCATCCGTCCTTCTCACTCACTCAATCCAATATATGTGCATTAATTATTTCCTTAATCGCTTTTTGATGACAGACCTCTCGTGTTAAATTGATATTCAGGACCGTAGTGTTTGGGCAGGCAGCCTCGCCTGCTGCCTCAGTGTGAAGTGCTCACTAAACCCTACCTCATACTTCCTTGTGACTTCTTCTACTGTTATGTCCTCCTTCAGAGGAGAGAGAGAGAGAGAGAGAGAGAGAGAGAGAGATGGATAGGGAATACTGGGAGGCGGACAGAAAGCCAGGCAGAAGGCCAGACATCCAGTCAAAAATAACAGATTCGGAAAAATATAGAAAAAATAAGAGAGAGAGAGAGAGAGGTAGAGAAATCTTGCTGGCAAAGGGAAAAAGTTTTTCTAATCAGGGACAGAAGAAAGTTTCTGCAGAGAGGAAATGGGAGAAAACTTGATGTAATGAAAGTAAGAAGGAAAAACAATATTATCAGCAGAGGAAGTGTGGAGGAAACTCAGTGATTCTATCTAGAGTAAACAAATTGATGGTGCAACTGAGGACAAAACCTTAATAAACTGACAGTTGCCTTGAAAACAGAATAAACCTTTTATATAATTTTATTGAGCCTCATATTTTCACACACAAGTTTTATATTGCACAGTTTTTTAAGATCCGTCTTAAACTTATAATTTACTCCTATAAAATGTATTTAATGCTGATAAGAACTATATAAATCAGCCATAACAAAAATCCAGAGTCTTGTGCAATCGGTAAGCAACAAGTGGATAATGCAACTGTTTAGGTAAACAATCTGCAGCATCCGTTGCTTGGGTGAGATGCTTGGGAACGCACAAGCAGGAGGAGACACACAGGCCTTAAACACACGGGATCAATGCAGCTGGAATGCAACCTATATCTGACATAGCATTGATATATGCAGTCCCCGTGGCGAAGTGGTAAGACGAGCGATTTGGGCTGGGATCGTATCGTGGCCGGGGAGGATTGACTAGTTTGAGATTTTTCTATTTACCTTAGAGATTGAACTCAAGCAGAAAGGACTGCACAAGAGCAGCTACTACTTTAAGATGTATTCACTAGAAGGGCGAGAGCAATATGCCGGGATACCAATTAGTGTTAAATCCTTATCCATTAGGTCGTTGACCTCCTTAAATGCAAGTGCAATAATAATGGTAGGTCACGAGTTCTCACACCAAATTTAATTTGATGTGTGTGGCTATGAATCAGGTTCGAATCCAGAAGCAGGACTTCATTAAAAGATCACATAACTTTTCGACATAGCAGAATATATTTGGGAGAGTAATGTTGTGGTATTGACATAAAGATCGTTCTCTTTTCAACAATAACAATTTATTCAACAAAGAACTAAGTCTACTACAACAACAATCCTCACGTTACGGTAATGTCCTTCCAGTGACACATTTAAGATTGCTAATTTAAAAGCCATGTGTAGCGTAGACTCCTGTCTAAAGCCGCGCTCAGTATAACCGCAGAATCTTATCTGTGGTCGCTTCGGGCTGAATAAATACCGACCGGGCTTTATTCGGGCTGAGTAAATGAACTAACTGAACAATATGAGTGTTCACTTGGGACGCAACCTGCAATAGAACACTTGCAGCACCCAGCAATTAAGTTACAGTGCAAACAACAACGTGGCAGGTTAATGAGACAAGTCTCTGGTAACCCTCTACCAGTTACGTTTACACTTATTTGCAGCATGTTTCCCTGTTCAAGAAGAACAGTGCTTCATGTTCACGTGTTCAAGGCAGCATAGCAGCCTCATGTACACGTGTTCAAGCAGCACATCCCCTTATGTTCATGTGTTCAAGTCAGCACAGTGGCTCATGTTCACGTGTTCAAGCAGCACAGCACCTTATGTTCATGTGTTCAAGACAGCACAGCGCCTCATGTTCACGTGTTCAAGACAGCACAGCGCCTCATGTTCACGTGTTCAAGACAGCACAGCGCCTCATGTTCATGTGTTCAAGCAGCACAGCACCTCATGTTCATGTGTTCAAGACAGCACAGCGGCTCATGTTAACGTGTTCAAGGCAGCATAGCGGCTCATGTTAACGTGTTCAAGGCAGCACAGCGGCTCATGTTAACGTGTTCAAGGCAGCACAGCGGCTCATGTTAACGTGTTCAAGGCAGCATAGCGGCTCATGTTCACGTGTTCAAGACAGCACAGCGCCTTATGTTCACGTGTTCAAGACAGCACAGCGTCTCATGTTCACGTGTTCAAGACAGCACCGTTCCTCATGTTGCAGCCCGTCGTCCAAAAATGGGGAGGTAAATGTAACAGCTCCATAAGTGCAATTATGCACTATGTATAACAGTCAGGAATTGTACTTATTTTCACTTAGCAATAACCGTACTGTCAAATATTTTGTGAATATTTGAGTTTACCTGAAAAGCTGAATAGAAAACCACGACCTAACCAAACTGTCTTAGTTTTTGAAAATAAACATTTTATTGCTTCTTAATTACAATTAGTACTTAACATATAGCTATATTGATATAACAGTTTTATAAAACAAAACTAAAATATTTCAATAAATTGTAAAGTAACTCAGGATATTTTAAAATTTTGTATAAAATCTCTAAAAGTTTAATAAAACTGAAAAAAAATCTGATATTTAAACTTGTTTATTTCAAATATAAAATTAAAACTACATCCTAAAATTTTGAGTGTCTTAAATGAAAACGAGTAGAATAAATGGGGAGGTAAATGTAACAGTCCTATTAGTGGAATTATGTGCTATGTATGACAGTCAGGAAATGTACTTATTTATCTTAGTATTAAAACGTACTGTCAATTCGGAGGATGGGTTTCAGCTTCACGTGTTCAAGGCAGCACAGCGCCATTTCGGATGGAATTTTATTCCCTTAACTAGCAGTACCCGGCCACGCGTTGCTGTGGCTCAGCAACGCCCGTCTCCTCGGCCTCCCAACCATTTTCCACTCCACCATACCCACATCCTCCCTACTCTACGATCCCCTCTTCCTTCCTACCATGTCAAACTTCCCTGTCTCTTTGTCCTCCCCACAATTCTCCATTCCCCCATCCCCTCGTCCCCACCATCCCAAACTCACCCGTCCCCTCATCTTTCCCCAATATTACCCCCTTCCTTGTCCCCTCGTCTTCCCCACCATCTCTCACTTCCATCCCCTTGTCATCCCCACCATTCCCGGCTCCCTCGTCCGATGCCTTCCCAAATGGTCTGATGTTCCCATCAGAAAATTGGGAACTTCAAGTAATCTTATGTTCCCCATCACTGAAATATAAGAAAAGCAGTTAAAAAATGAAATGAAAAAAATGAAAAATAAACTATACTCATAAAATGAACGGTCTGGTAAACAACACAGCTCAATTCCAACACAATTCACACAAAATAATTAAATCAAAATGAAAATAATTCAAAATCTATGAAAATTCAATTTATCAATGCAGTCAGAAACACTGAAATGGAATTGTAACATATCTAGTACAGCATGTGTGTTGCTCTTACATGCAACAGATGGCATTGTTTTTCAAGAAAAGCATAGTTTTACCTGTCACAGGTGTGTGGCATTTATATATAAACTTATGAAATGAACGGTACGGTAAATAACACAGCTCAATTTCAACCCGTCACAAAATAATTCACTAAAAAAAAAAAAAATCGAAATCTATAAAATTTAGCAATGAAAATATAATTTATCAATGCAATCAGAAACATTGAAATGGAATTCGTGACACATTTTGTATAGCGTGCATGTTTCCATTATGTGCAACAGATGGCGCTGCTTTTTCCAAAACGCATGTTTTTTCCTGTCACAGGTGTGGCATCTATATAGTAGGTTATATAAAAAGACGCCCCTACTTGAATGCAACGTTGTGTCAAAATTTCAAAGCAATCGGTGAAGAACTTTCGGAGATTACAGCAGTGTGTTGCTCTTACGGCCAACAGATGGCGCTGTTTAAAAAAAAAAAAACATGTTTTTTCCTGTCACAGGTGAGGCATGTATATAGTAGATATATAAAAAGACGCCCCTATTCGAATGCAACGTTGTGTCAAAATTTCAAAGCACTCTGTAAAGAGGTTTCGAAGATTTCCCTCACATTAAAAACACAGTTTTAAAAAAAAAACATGTTTTTTTACCGTCACAGACGTGACATCTATATAATATGTATATAAAAACCTGTTCGAATGCGAATGGAACGTTGTGTGAAAATTTCAAAGCAATCGGTGAAGAACTTTCGAAGATTAGCGATTTTGAACCAACGAACATTTCCATTTTTATTTATATAGATGTCTTGTGACTGTCGCTAACAGTGACGCCGGTCAGTCAGTCTCCTCACTGTCGCTATGACAGTGACGCTTGACGACCATTGTCTCGTTTTCACTGTCACTGACGGTGCCGCAGGTCGGGTATAGTCTCGCGGGCACTGTGCATCGCGATGATAACATAGAAAATGGACACAACCATACATCTGAAACTAACACATTTCCGGCAGCCGGTAACCCAGAAGGGGTAACTAAGGTAATGTCGCTCACAGGCTGCTCCTACATTGTTCGGTTTCTAATTGTTTAAGCTTTGTATGTTATTAGTTAACGTTGTGCTTGGTTATGTTTGGTTAGGATATGGCTGGCAGAGGATATGCTAGCCATAATAAAGTAAAAAAAAAGGGTCATCGAGTTGTCTTACGAACGAAATAAGTATCGCCAGCTTCAGAGTCAAGGGTGCCGAGTCTGTCCTGTCTGTGGGTGCAGTCTATAGAATTCCCAACACTGATGTGTCTGTATTCAACTCAAACCTTAGAAATCTAATACTTGATAACAGACTGAACAAATACCACCTAATTATCGCAGGGGACTTTAATATTGACCTCTGCGAGCCAGAACACCCTACTGCTGTTAGCTTTCTCAACTGTATGAATTCCTGCTTCCTCATACCCTTAATCACTAGACCTACTAGAATCACTGATAGCACTGCCACGACTCTAGATCACATCTGGACCAACATAACCTCTCCGCTTACTTCAGGTATAATCACCGATAGCACTACAGACCACTACCCCACATTTCTCTTAACTAACATTAGCAAACCACCTCTAGAAACAAGGGAGTTAAGCTTTAGGCTGCACAATGAAACTGCTATAAACAATTTTATAACTGCTGCTGATAATGTCAACTGGGAGTCCGAGTTAGGTAACATAGGGGACATCAACCTAGCAGTGCAATCTTTTCTACAAACAACTCTTAGCCTTTATAACACCCACTGTCCTATACTTACAAAACAAGTCACAAGCAAAAGGCTTAACAATCCTTGGCTTACAAAGGGAATACTGAAATCCATTAACAAAAAACACGACCTTGAGAAGAAGTATAGGTTAGGAATTGTCTCCAAAGAATTCTCAAAGAATTACTCATTATTGCTATCTAAGATAATTAGACGAGCCAAAGCTAAATACTACGAAGATAAATTTACTCAAATAAAGAGCAACATTAAACAAACTTGGAGCACAATTTCACAAATATTGGGATCAAAGAAATCTTTAAATAACAAACCGACTCTCCTGTATAATAACGATGGTCAGCTTTCAGCCTCTGATTCTGCTATTGAGTTCAATAGGTTCTTCTCTTCCA
This sequence comes from Procambarus clarkii, assembly GCF_040958095.1. Lineage (NCBI taxonomy): Eukaryota > Metazoa > Arthropoda > Malacostraca > Decapoda > Cambaridae > Procambarus > Procambarus clarkii. The sequence goes on from NC_091188.1 coordinate 20,136,781, forward strand.
TTGGTTCATCCCTTGCAAATGATATTCCATCTTCCAGTACTGACATTAAGGACTATCTTACAGGTAACTATCCACAGTCTCTGTACCTAAAGCCTATTAACTCCACTGACGTCAATGAGATAATCCTTTCCCTTAAAACCAAGTCTGGTGCCCTTGAGGAAATACCAACTTTAATTTACAAAAAAGCCTCCAGATCTTTAGCCCCTGCTATTGCTTTGCTCTTCAACAAGTCACTTGAACTCCAAACCTTTCCAGATATTCTAAAAAAAGCGAGAGTAACGCCTGTCCACAAATGTGGTGACCCCACAGATGTTAACAACTACAGACCTATATCAATCCTGCCAAACTTGTCAAAAAATTTTGAAAAACTTATATATAAGCAGCTTTACTCATATCTAGCCAAACTCAATATACTTAGCCCTTGCCAATATGGCTTCAGACCCAAAAAAAGCACTAACGATGCACTTATTAGTATGCTTAACTCGATTCATACAGCTCTTGATAAAAAGGAGTTCCCTGTTGGGTTATTTGTGGACCTGCGTAAAGCTTTTGATACTGTCAACCACCATAACCTTCTTCTTAAATTACATCATTATGGAGTCAGAGGACACTCCCTACAATACCTCGAGTCCTACCTTACTGACAGGCTCCAATATGTTTCTGTGAATAATACAATTTCTCCCACCCTACCCATCAACATTGGTGTTCCTCAGGGCAGCATACTTGGCCCTCTCCTCTTTCTCATCTACATTAATGACCTTCCAAATGCCTCCCAACACCTCAAACCAATTCTATTTGCTGACGACACAACCTTCATTTACTCCAGTCCTGACCCTCTTGCTCTAAATGCCACAGTAAATACTGAGCTAAATAAAGTCCATCTTTGGCTAACTGCCAACGAACTCACCCTTAACATTGACAAAACTTTCTATATTCTGTTTGGCAATAAATCCTCTAGTCATATAAATCTCAAAATAAACAATACCCAAATTTGTAACAAATTAGATGGCAAATTCCTTGGCATTCTCATTGACCACAAGCTGAATTTCCAGGGACACATTCTAAATATATCAAAAAAAGTTTCAAAAACTGTGGGCATTCTTTCTAAGATCAGATATTATGTACCACGCCCTGCCCTGGTGACTCTCTATTACTCCCTTATCTATCCTTATCTCAACTATGGTATTTGTGCTTGGGGTTCTACTACCCAAAATCACTTACGTCCTCTAATTACCCAACACAAAGCTGCTATTAGAACAATATTCAAATCTGGCCCCAGACATCACTCGGTACCCTTACTCAAATCTCTGAATATGTTAGATATTAAGTCACTGCACATTCTCTCATGTGTATTATACATATATAAAACGCTAAACTATAATGCCAATCCTGATCTTAAAAGCTTCATAGAAGGTTGTAACAGAACCCATGATCACCACACCAGAAATAAATACAGTTTTGATATTCCTAGAGTACGTCTTAATCAAACTAGAAATGCTCTTCAAATCAAGGGGCCCAGAATGTGGAATGACCTTCCCAACCATGTTAAAGACTGTACCTCTCTCAACCAGTTTAAGATAAAAACTAAACACTACCTAATAAATTCCCTGTAATCTACCTCACTCCTCTATTGTCAACCCATGTCTGTTATTTTCTTTTTTTTTAATCAACACTGTTTGTCAACCTATTGTATTTGTGCTGCTTTTTCAGTCATGTTCCCCCTTTTTTTATCTTTATTTGTATTTGTTCTCAACACTTTTTATTCTTTATGCTCAATTAGTATTAAGTTCTAGATATTAATGTTTTTCTTGCCCGAAACGCATTGCGTAATAGTGGCTTTAGGCATTGTATGTACTAGCTCTATCTATATATCAATCCATTAATGTAACATCACTTGTATGTATATACCTTACTTGAATAAACATCTGAATCTGAATCTGAATCTTATAAGATTACGAACGTCCACCGGGTTGCTGATACTGGATGCAGACGTCAGCCGCGATTCACGAAGCACTGAAGTGTCCACTCGCGAAACTTGTACATCATGGGAGCTTTGTTTACAGCTAATGTGCTCCGAAGCGCTACGATTGATTCTGTATGTCAAATCAAGTCAAATGTTTATTCAGGTAAAGTACACACATGCAAGGTGAGATACAAACATTGATGGATTTATAGATAGAGCTAGTATATACGACGCCTAAGCATAAGTATAGAGACCATGGTAACATGGACTCAAAAGTTTCGAAGCTCGTAAAGTGTTTAATGTAGCCTAAGCTGCCATGATGGAGGAAAGATTAAAGCTTCGCGCGTGGACGCGTAAATGCCTGACAAATCCTGGAGCAGGAAGTGACCCGAGGGCCACACAGCAGGAGCAGACACCACAACAAGGGCCTCACAGCAGGAGCAGACACCACAACAAGGGCCTCACAGCAGGAGCAAACACCACAACAAGGGCCTCACAGCAGGAGCAGACACCTCAACAAGGGCCTCACAGCAGGAGCAAACACCTCAACAAGGGCCACACAGCAGGAGCAAACACCACAACAAGGGCCACACAGCAGGGGCAGACACCACAACAAGGGCCTCACAGCAGGAGCAAACACCACAACAAGGGCCACACAGCAGGGGCAAACACCTCAACAAGGGCCTCACAGCAGGAGCAAACACCACAACAAGGGCCACACAGCAGGGGCAAACACCTCAACAAGGGCCTCACAGCAGGAGCAAACACCACAACAAGGGCCACACAGCAGGGGCAGACACCACAACAAGGGCCTCACAGCAGGAGCAAACACCTCAACAAGGGCCACACAGCAGGAGCAAACACCACAACAAGGGCCACACAGCAGGGGCAAACACCTCAACAAGGGCCACACAGCAGGAGCAAACACCACAACAAGGGCCACACAGCAGGGGTAGACACCACAACAAGGGCCTCACAGCAGGAGCAAACACCTCAACAAGGGCCACACAGCAGGAGCAAACACCACAACAAGGGCCACACAGCAGGGGCAAACACCTCAACAAGGGTCTCACAGCAGGGGCAAACACCACAACAAGGGCCTCACAGCAGGAGCAAACACCTCAACAAGGGCCACACAGCAGGAGCAAACACCACAACAAGGGCCACACAACAGGAGCAAACACCACAACAAGGGCCACACAGCAGGGGCAGACACCACAACAAGGGCCTCACAGCAGGAGCAAACACCACAACAAGGGCCACACAGCAGGGGCAAACACCTCAACAAGGGCCTCACAGCAGGAGCAAACACCACAACAAGGGCCTCACAGCAGGAGCAAACACCACAACAAGGGCCTCACAGCAGGTGCAGACACCTCAACAAGGGCCTCACAGCAGGAGCAAACACCACAACAAGGGCCTCACAGCAGGTGCAGACACCTCAACAAGGGCCTCACAGCAGGAGCAAACACCACAACAAGGGCCTCACAGCAGGAGCAAACACCACAACAAGGGCCTCACAGCAGGAGCAAACACCACAACAAGGGCCTCACAGCAGGAGCAAACACCACAACAAGGGCCTCACAGCAGGAGCAGACACCTCAACAAGGGCCTCACAGCAGGAGCAGACACCACAACAAGGGCCTCACAGCAGGGGCAGACACCACTACAAGGACCTCACAGCAGGAGCAAACACCACAACAAGGGCCTCACAGCAGGAGCAAACACCACAACAAGGGCCTCACAGCAGGAGCAGACACCTCAACAAGGGCCTCACAGCAGGAGCAGACACCACAACAAGGGCCTCACAGCAGGGGCAGACACCACTACAAGGACCTCACAGCAGGGGCAGACACCACAACAAGGGCCACACAGCAGGGGCAGACACCTCAACAAGGGCCTCACAGCAGGAGCAGACACCACAACAAGGGCCTCACAGCAGGGGCAGACACCACTACAAGGACCTCACAGCAGGGGCAGACACCACAACAAGGGCCACACAGCAGGGGCAGACACCACAACAAGGGCCACACAGCAGGAGCAAACACCACAACAAGGGCCTCACAGCAGGAGCAAACACCACAACAAGGACCTCACAGCAGGAGCAAACACCACAACAAGGACCTCACAGCAGGGGCAGACACCACAAAAAGGGCCTCACAGCAGGGGCAGACACCACTACAAGGACCTCACAGCAGGGGCAGACACCACAACAAGGACCTCACAGCAGGGGCAGACACCACAACAAGGGCCTCACAGCAGGAGCAGACACCACAACAAGGGCCTCACAGCAGGGGCAGACACCACAACAAGGGCCTCACAGCAGGGACAGACACCACAACAAGGGCCTCACAGCAGGGACAGACACCACAACAAGGGCCTCACAGCAGGGGCAGACACCACAACAAGGGCCTCACAGCAGGGGCAGACACCACAACAAGGACCTCACAGCAGGGGCAGACACCACAACAAGGGCCTCACAACAGGGGCAGACACCACTACAAGGACCTCACAGCAGGGGCAGACACCACAACAAGGGCCACACAGCAGGGGCAGACACCACAACAAGGGCCTCACAACAGGGGCAGACACCACAACAAGGACCTCACAGCAGGGGCAGACACCACAACAAGGGCCACACAGCAGGGGCAGACACCACAACAAGGGCCTCACAACAGGGGCAGACACCACAACAAGGACCTCACAGCAGGGGCAGACACCACAACAAGGACCTCACAGCAGGGGCAGACACCACAACAAGGGCCTCACAACAGGGGCAGACACCACAACAAGGGCCTCACAACAGGGGCAGACACCACAACAAGGGCCTCACAGCAGGGGCAGACACCACAACAAGGGCCTCACAACAGGGGCAGACACCACAACAAGGACCTCACAGCAGGGGCAGACACCACAACAAGGGCCTCACAGCAGGGGCAGACACCACAACAAGGGTCTCACAGCAGGGGCAGACACCACAACAAGGGCCTCACAGCAGGGGCAGACACCACAACAAGGGCCACACAGCAGGGGCAGACACCACAACAAGGGCCTCACAACAGGGGCAGACACCACAACAAGGACCTCACAGCAGGGGCAGACACCACAACAAGGACCTCACAGCAGGGGCAGACACCACAACAAGGGCCTCACAACAGGGGCAGACACCACAACAAGGGCCTCACAGCAGGGGCAGACACCACAACAAGGACCTCACAGCAGGGGCAGGCACCACAACAAGGACCTCACAGCAGGGGCAAACACCACAACAAGGACCTCACAGCAGGGGCAGACACCACAACAAGGACCTCACAGCAGGGGCAGGCACCACAACAAGGACCTCACAGCAGGGGCAGACACCACAACAAGGACCTCACTCGAGTGCCTCGCTGATAACACTTATTCAATTCTCACTCCCACTTCTCTTTCCTTTCACATTCTCTATCCCTTTTTTTTTATTTCATTTTTACTTTCCACTCATCTTTTCTTTCAGCTCACACTATGTTCTTCTTCTCCCTTTCCATTCCCCTCATTCCTTTCTGTCTAATAACTTTTTTCTCGTGTGTGTCCCCTCTCCCCTTTCCCCACCCTTCTATTCCCAAGCATCTCTGTGCTCCCTGCTCCCCTCACTGCCTCCTGGCTCCCCTCCCAGCCTCTCTGCTCCCCTCACTGACAATCTGTTTTACACGGTGGCTACAGAGCTTCTCTCGGCAGCAACCTGCTTCTCAAAGTAACTCTCAGCTCTATTCAGTGCTTCCCTGTCATCCAGTCCCTCCCAGCTGCCCGCAGCTTCGCTCACGATTAGTGTCTTCCTACTTCCATCAACAGTACCCAGCTTCCATCAGTAGTACCCAGCTTCCATCAACAGTACCCAGCTTCCATCAGTAGTACCCAGCTTCCATCAACAGTACCCAGCTTCCCTCAGCAGTACCCAGCTTCCATCAGTAGTACCCAGCTTCCATCAGTAGTACCCAGCTTCCATCAGTAGTACCCAGCTGCCCTCAGCGGGTACTGGGCCCTGCTGCTGGGCAGCTCTCCGGAAACATTCTTAATTCACATTAAATTTTGTTCTGGATTTAGACCATAATTACTTTCTTAGAAAAGGAGAGTCTCTGGTCCCGGGCCGCCCAGACCTGACACTTATTGTTGATGATTGTAAAGTTATTGTGAAGTCAGTGTGGGGAGTGGTGAGGTGGGTGGGGATGACATCATGGTGGGGACTGGTGAGGTGGGTGGGGGAAGACATCATGGTGGGGACTGGTGAGGTGGGTGGGGGAAGACATCATGGTGGGGACTGGTGAGGTGGGTGGGGAAGACATCATGGTGGGGACTGGTGAGGTGGGTGGGGGAAGACATCATGGTGGGGACTGGTGAGGTGGGTGGGGGAAGACATCATGGTGGGGACTGGTGAGGTGGGTGGGGAAGACATCATGGTGCGGACTGGTGAGGTGGGTGGGGAAGACATCATGGTGGGGACTGGTGAGGTGGGTGGGGAAGACATCATGGTGGGGACTGGTGAGGTGGGTGGGGGAAGACATCATGGTGGGGACTGGTGAGGTGGGTGGGGGAAGACATCATGGTGGGGACTGGTGAGGTGGGTGGGGAAGACATCATGGTGGGGACTGGTGAGGTGGGTGGGGAAGGCATTATGGTGGGGACTGGTGAGGTGGGTGGGGAAAGGCATTATGGTGCGGACTGGTGAGGTGGGTGGGGGAAGACATCATGGTGGGGACTGGTGAGGTGGGTGGGGAAAGGCATCATGGTGGGGACTGGTGAGGTGGGTGGGGAAGACATCATGGTGGGGACTGGTGAGGTGGGTGGGGAAGACATCATGGTGCGGACTGGTGAGGTGGGTGGGGAAGACATCATGGTGGGGACTGGTGAGGTGGGTGGGGGAAGACATCATGGTGGGGACTGGTGAGGTGGGTGGGGGAAGACATCATGGTGGGGACTGGTGAGGTAGGTGGGGAAGACATCATGGTGGGGACTGGTGAGGTGGGTGGGGGAAGACATCATGGTGGGGACTGGTGAGGTGGGTGGGGGAAGACATCATGGTGGGGAGTGGTGAGGTGGGTGGGGAAAGACATCATGGTGGGGACTGGTGAGGTGGGTGGGGAAGAACCTACTGAAGATAGGGGACGTGCAACATAGGGAGATGTGAAAATTGCTACCCATATAATTCCAATTTTATTACCTGCTTCATAAATATTCCCGTATCTAATATTATTGCATATTAGTAATCATGCCATAACATCCATACAATAATATATAGAACTTTGCGATACATGCCCATGAAAAACATGAGTTAAATAAATATAGTATTTAGGTTAAATAATCCAATACCACAAAGGTTTTGTTCATGTAAAAGTTCTTGGGCAGGTTCACACCTGCAGGACAACACCTGCAGGACCACACGTGCAAGACCACACCTGCAGGACCACACCCGCAGGACCACACCCGCAGGACCACACCCACAGGACCACACCCACATGACCACACCCACAGGACCACACCCACAGGACCACACTCACAGGACCACACCCACAGGACCACACCCGCAGGACTACACCCACAGGACCACACCCACATGACCACACCCACAGGACCACACCCACAGGACCACACCCACAGGACCACACCCACAGGACTATACCCACAGGACCACACCCACAGGACCACACCCACAGGACCTCACCCACAGGACCACACCCACAGGACCACACCGTCAGGACCACACCCACAGGACCACACCGTCAGGACCACACCCACAGGACCACACCGTCAGGACCACACCCACAGGACCACACCGTCAGGACCACACCCACAGGACCACACCGTCAGGACCACACCCACAGGACCACACCCACAGGACCACACCCACAGGACCACACCCACAGGACCACACCCACAGGACCACACCCTCAGAACCACACCCACAGGACCACACCCACAGGACCACACCCGCAGGACCACACCCTCAGGACCACACCCACAGGACCACACCGTCAGGACCACACCCACAGGACCACACCATCAGGACCACACCCACAGGACCACACCCACAGGACCACACCATCAGGACCACACCCACAGGACCACACCCACAGGACCACACCCACAGGACCACACCCGCAGGACCACACCCGCAGGACCACACCGTTAGGACCGCACCCTCAGGACCACACCGTCAGGACCACACCCACAGGACCACACCCACAGGACCACACCCACAGGACCACACCCACAGGACCACACCCTCAGGACCACACCCACAGGACCACACCGTCAGGACCACACCCACAGGACCACACCGTCAGGACCACACCCACAGGACCACACCCATGTAACGGGGGGTGGGGGGAAATAGCTCTATCTTGTCCATTATTCCACCCCCCAGTTAACTAACGAGGCCGGGGGAAACAGCTCTCTCTAGTCCGTTATCCCGTCCCCAGTTAGCCAACTATTCTAGAGCACTCCCAGAGTTCCTAAGGCAACCTCTCTGGTTCAACACCTTGTAACCTAGGTATTTGACTACCTAGGTGCTAAGACTACAAGGCGCCGTCACTTGATCAGTTACCCGAAACTCTAGAGAGAACTCTAGAATACATAATCATTGCCACAAACGTATAAGAGAAAACGAAAGGAAAGAAATGAATAGTGAAGTAATTAGTGAGGGCTTGGGGGTGAGAGGGAGAGAGGTGGGAGGAGCGAGGAGGGTCATTAGTTGAAAGTGAGAGTTTAGAGAGGGGGTGGAGGGAGAGGTGTAGATAGGTAGTAGTAGAAGAGTAGATAGTAGAAGTAGAAGAGTAGATAGTAGAAGACGAAATGCTGCCACCATCCATTCATGATCATTACATACAAGACAAGGAATGGAACTTGCCTGTATCACAAAATTCTCAAAGGATGTTATCATGAGTTCATTATTAGTATGTTCCCTCTGTACCATGTATCAACTCCAAACATGTACTCATTTATATCATGAACCCAGTAACCACTGAGGCTTTCTCAAATCCTCAACTCAAAGCTCTAGGGCACAAAGTTAAACACAATTTAAATAATAAATTCATAATTATATTTCACATGAAGTATCATAATTTAGCAATTCAATTAAAATGTTCCAGTTTAATATGCAAAGTGAGTCATCATCCAAGAATTCGAGAACCCTACAACTTGACTGCCCCTGATCATCACACAACATATGTAAACACGACCAAGTCACCTTAATGTTCAACTCACCAAGTGTCTCTGCCTATAGCTGGATAGAGAGGGGGGGGGGGTCTGTAGTTGACAGAGACTCCCGCCCTGCCGGCCGACAGCCTCCCTGATAGGGCTGTCTTCTCTCTGCTCTCCTGGCTCGTCTGCTGCTCTGTCTGTTAATGCTTTTTGCTGGATAGCTCTCCGAGTTTATATTGGGGAACCTAGTAGCTAACTCCGCCCACAAGTAGATAACCTCCGGCACTACCAAGCCACTCCTTAAACGTCGGCATGTTTGAAGGCTACCCGGCTCCAATTATACGCTTAGCGGAAGCAAGGTGAAATTATCATGATCTGACCTCAGGTCACTTGGGGTCATTAACGGTTAGAGGTGTGAGATCTCAGGCAGACAACTGGCGCCTCTCAGATCCTTGTCTGTGACTCGTGTACTCTATATATATTTTAAATAAACTAACCCAAACACTTTTACAGTGTTACATCTCCCCTTCTCCCCGAAAATAAAGTTTTTGCAACACTGCTAAAGCAAGCTAGCTGTGTGCGACAACTTTATTAACGAAAAGAATACATCCTAGCTAAACAAATATACATCATCCTACTCTAAAAAATGAAATATATAGACAGACGTCCATTGTCTCTGGCTGGGCGACGTCACTGCTTGGTCTTGTAGATAATCCTGTACCACATTTCTTCAACACAACTGCCTCCGTCGCTTCTCCGTCGTTAACGCACAACAACACTTGGTCAACCCGAAAGCCGTTACTACTTGAACTGCGCACAGGACCGTGGAATTCGGTTGTCCCAGCTGATCTGTAATTGGCCCTACGTCAGTCACCATGAGAGACGTATATTGGGGTTCTTCACAGCTATAGGGACTACAAGTTTCGAGACCTTCATATAGTTGCCAACAGTAGAAATCCCATCCTACTCTTCTTCCTCCCTGTTGCTCCAGCACGCCTCCTTCAGAGAGCTACTTCTGACAGCCACATCAAGTCCGCATGACACAGGATGAATCACTCAACAGAGCAACATGCTTGTAGGAGGGGCGGCCAGTTAAGGCAAACGATCCTGTCTTGCAATTACGCTCCATGCAATGATGCTGATACCAGCAAGGGACACGAGGCATCGTGTCTCACTCAGCTTGTCTTATCTTCTTTCTTCTCTCTTCTTTCTTCTCTCTTCCTTCTTCTCTCTTCTTTCTTCTCTCTTCTTTCTTCTCTCTTCTTTCTTCTCTCTTCCTCCTCCCATGGGTCTTTGACAAGCGACCTGGGGTCCATTGGGGTCCGTCCTGGGTAGACCGATGTTGGTGGGACAGACTGGAGTCGTTGTTCCTCTTCCATCTTTACTGGGTCGTCTGGGTTCGTCTGCAGAACGACCTGGGGTCCACTGGGGTCCGTCCGTCTTGGGGTCCACTGGGGTCCGTCCGTCCTGGGGTCCACAGGGTAGACCAATGTTGACCGACCGAGAGGGCTGCATCTTGGGGTCCCCTGGGGTGGTGGTGGTGGTGGAGCCATGACCTCCAGGTAGTGGGCTGGTCGTGGTGGTGGTGATAAACGCCCCTGAGTGTGGTACACAGCAGCCGTCTCCCTCTTTTGTATGTGCGTCTCTCCTCTCTTCTGGCTCCCACCTGTGGGTGAACAGAAAGGCAACAATACCCGTGTTCCATCTTGTTGTGTGACCCTGTAGTTTGTATAGGGTTCACACAGTCCAATTATAAGCTCTCCTCCTGGCAACAACTACACTTAAATTTTAATAATCCAATTAACTCTGAATGATATTGACTTGGTGGAACATAAAACAGTAACAGAGTAAAGTTAGAGAAGAGAGAATAAGGTCATCACTACTTTTAACTTGTCATACAAAAAAAAAATCAACACTAATAGACAAAACACTAGCCTAACTTAACTGTACCGTTCCTAATCTTAAGTACATAATTAAACGTTACTCCCACCCTTAACCTACAGCCACCTACGTGACCCAGAGTGTTTCCCTAGCTTCTCCGCCGGTAAACAACTCAAAACTGTTGCCACACCTGTGACCAGACTATCTAACGTCGAGCGTCCCCAACGTGAAGTCTACTGACATACTAAGTCTCCCCCTAGCATGCTGTACAATACCAGTACACCTCGGGTTATTGCGTTCAAATGGAGTAAAACAGACGATCGCAATAATCTGAGCAGAACCACTAAAAACTACTTAAAATCTATTTAAGAACTACACCTGCCACTCCCCACTGACCTGGAGACCAGCGGTGGCTGGGTGTCCCCGTGGGACATGCGAGGTCACCTGTCACACTCAGCTGACCTGCACTACCAACACCGCTAAGTTCCCAAATCACCAAATCTTATCACTAACATTAATCACTACACACGCAAGTTCTGGTGAACATTCCCTGAACACCACAAAACTCACAAAATCACTAAACCACAACACTAGAGAATCACTATCTCCTAGCCTGAAAAAAACTCGCTAAATCGCGAAAGTAAAACACCTGTCAAGATCTCCCTGATAGCGCCTGAGCGGCAAAAAGACACGTGGGACTGAACAATGTTCAAAAGAACACCAATACCTTAAACATTGTTCAACACCGCTGCCACCATTGTAACGGGGGGTGGGGGGTCTGTAGTTGACAGAGACTCCCGCCCTGCCGGCCGACAGCCTCCCTGATAGGGCTGTCTTCTCTCTGCTCTCCTGGCTCGTCTGCTGCTCTGTCTGTTAATGCTTTTTGCTGGATAGCTCTCCGAGTTTATATTGGGGAACCTAGTAGCTAACTCCGCCCACAAGTAGATAACCTCCGGCACTACCAAGCCACTCCTTAAACGTCGGCATGTTTGAAGGCTACCCGGCTCCAATTATACGCTTAGCGGAAGCAAGGTGAAATTATCATGATCTGACCTCAGGTCACTTGGGGTCATTAACGGTTAGAGGTGTGAGATCTCAGGCAGACAACTGGCGCCTCTCAGATCCTTGTCTGTGACTCGTGTACTCTATATATATTTTAAATAAACTAACCCAAACACTTTTACAGTGTTACACCCACAGGACCACACCCACAGGACCACACCCTCAGGACCACACCCACAGGACCACACCCACAGGACCACACCCACAGGACCACACCCTCAGGACCACACCCACAGGACCACACCGTCAGGACCACACCCACAGGACCACACCCGCAGGACCACACCCTCGGAACCACACCGTCAGGACCACACCCTCAGGACCACACCCTCAGGACCACGCCCACAGGACCACACCCACAGGACCACACCCACAGGACCACACCCACAGGACCACACCGTCAGGACCACACCCTCAGGACCACACCCTCAGGACCACACCCACAGGACCACACCCACAGGACCACACCCACAGGACCACACCCTCAGGACCACACCCTCAGGACCACACCCTCAGGACCACACCCACAGGACCACACCCACAGGACCACACCCACAGGACCACACCCACAGGACCACACCCACAGGACCACACCCTCAGGACCACACCCACAGGACCACACCCTCAGGACCACACCCTCAGGACCACACCCACAGGACCACACCCACAGGACCACACCCACAGGACCACACCCACAGGACCACACCCTCAGGACCACACCCACAGGACCACACCGTCAGGACCACACCGTCAGGACCACACCAGCAGGACCACACCCACAGGACCACACCCACAGGACCACACCCACAGGACCACACCCACAGGACCACACCCACAGGACCACACCGTCAGGACCACACCGTCAGGACCACACCCACAGGACCACACCAGCAGGACCACACCCACAGGACCACACCCACAGGACCACACCCACAGGACCACACCCACAGGACCACACCCACAGGACCACACCCGCAGGACCACACCCACAGGACCACACCCGCAGGACCACACCGTCAGGACCACACCGTCAGGACCACACCCACAGGACCACACCCACAGGACCACACCCACAGGACCACACCGTCAGGACCACACCCTCAGGACCACACCCACAGGACCACACCCACAGGACCACATCCTCAGGACCACACCCACAGGACCACACCATCAGGACAACACCCACAGGACCACACCCTCAGGACCACACCCTCAGGACCACACCCACAGGACCACACCCACAGGACCAAACCCACAGGACCATACCCACAGGACCACACCCTCAGGACCTTACCCACAGGACCACACCCACAGGACCACACCCACAGGACCACACCCACAGGACCACACCCACAGGACCACACCCTCAGGACCACACCCACTGGACCACACCCTCAGGACCACACCCACAGGACCACACCCGCAGGACCACACCCACAGGACCACACCCACAGGACCACACCCACAGGACCACACCCTCAGGACCACACCCACAGGACCACACCTGCAGGACCACATCTGCAGGACCAAACCTGCAGGACCACATCTGCAGGACCAAACCTGCAGAACCACACCGTCAGGACCACACCCACAGGACCACACCCACAGGACCACACCCACAGGACCACACCGTCAGGACCACACCTGCAGGACCACATCTGTAGGACCACACCTGCAGGACCAAACCTGCAGAACCACACCTGCGAGAGCGTACAGCCAGAAATTCTATTTGCCAAGCAGGCACTTACCAGATTGCATCCAGGCAATCAAATAAACTTATTTCATTAATAAATCTTTAGTTGTTGCTTTATTTATAATTATATAACTGTGGTCAATAATACAATTGAAATATATAATAAAATATATGTTTATGAATGTCGTATAACACATTTAAATGAGAGAATTAATGAGCAGAAATTAAATAATTTTAACGAGATACTTAACATACAATAATAAAAAAGTTATAATCAAATTTATAATTTATTTATTATAAATTATTTTATAATTTATTTATAATTTATTTATAATTTATTTATATATTTAAAATTTAATAAATCAAATTAATTTATCTCACGTGCGATTGAGGAAGAAAAAAGAAATCGCTACTAAATCAGTGTGAGGAAGCCAATAGAAGGGAGAGAGAAGCCAAAGGTGCCAATGAAAGCAGGAAATGAGTAGGAAATTGTGGATTATTGAACTTGAGAGACTTAAAGGTTATGTTTAAGTCTGCGTAAAAGTTTATTTTTGGGCACTTAAGATTTTATTGGTTAGTATTGTTTTCTTGGAGTGTTCGCAGATGTGTGGTAAATGTAGTATTGTGCAGCCGGTGTGTGTGTGTGTGTGTGTGTGTGTGTGTGTGTGTGTGTGTGTGTGTGTGTGTGTGTGTGTGTGGGTGTGTGTGTGTGTGTGTGTGTGGGTGTGTGTGTGTGTGTGTGTGGGTGTGTGTGTGTGTGTGTGTGTGGGTGTGTGTGTGTGTGTGGGGGATATTTGTTCTAGTGGCGGATAAAGTCTGTAGCTCTTTAATCACTGGGTGGCTTCATATTACATTTTATGTCCTTAGCACATGAGACCATTATTCATGCCCCTTGATGGGCGAATATAATGAAGGCCATATATACCCACTGGGCCGGAAACACGAGATACTGTCATATATACTATCTCTCAACATGAGCATATATATGCTACTAGGTCACCTGTAAAAAGAGTTGCCTCGTGTATTATCAGGCTGTGTTAACTGGTACATACACAAATATAGAATATCTCTCAGTTGACCTCTGACTCTGACTCTCATGTGCACTCTAATCTGTGTTATAATTTCTAGCTGTCTGGGAATTTATAGCATTTTTACACACTTCGTATTGCTGATCAACTAATCTGTTACTGTAAAAATGTTTGCTTATTTTTTCACGCAAAAAATAATCTTTAATGTTCATAGCTCTCGTTTCGAGTTTTATCGAGGATTTCTGTTTTTAATTTTTTACATAAATTTACTTTATAAAACCCATTAATAAATGTATTCATCTTAGTTAAACGATGTCTTATGTTGCCTCTCTACATAAAGTATTTCATCATCTCAATCTATATCTATAAAAGAGAAGGTCTGTTTGCCTGTCTGTCTGTCTGTCTCAATCTGTCCGAGGATGGAGGCCAAATGTTTGTAATACCATCGAATGTCATAAATAGATCTGGGTATGCATAATGCTTCCCTAAGGTGGGAATGACTCCAGTACTTCTTCTCTACGAGGTTTTTGGGTATGAAATTTTCTGCCATAGATTATAATCTCAGTTTAAATAACAGATAATTCATACCTTCACTTTCAAAACGGGTGTTCAGATAACATAATTTGCATTCTGGGTGCAACCTTTAGGTTACAATGATAGGGGAAGGGCGTGTGTGAGCGGGGGAAGAGGTGACGGGGTAGGGGGCGTGTGTGTGTGTGCAAGGAGGGAGTGGGTGGGGGGAACGGATGTGTGTGGAAGAAGGGAGTGGGTGGGTGAGGGGGGGGGGGACGGCATGTGTGGTGGGCCGGAAGAGACGGACGATGAGCGTGTTTGTGCTGGGGAGTGTAATTTTGGAGGATATGGGAAGAGTGTGAGGGTGGGACATTGGAAATGTGTGCTGTGGTAATGATGATGATATGAAGATGTTTACAATGACGAAGACAGTATGTGCTGAAGACTATTACAGCAATTAGGGTGTGTGTGTAGGGGTAAGATGTAGGGGGGAGAGAGACCGGGGGTCAGATTCACGAAGCAGTTACGCAAGTACTTACGAACATGTACATTTTTTCTCAATCTTTGGCGGCTTTGTTTACAATTATTAAACAGTTAATGAGCTCCGAAGCACCAGGAGGCTGTTTATAACAATAGCAACAATTGATTTGAAAGTTTTTATGCTTGTAAAATATTTAATAAATGTAACCAAAGCCGTCAAAGATTGAGAATAGATGTACAAGTTCGTAAGTACTTGCGTAACTGCTTCGTGAATCTGGTTCCTGGGCACCGTATCGACCCGGGCAACACTGGGTTCCCCCCCCATCAAAACAATGTTTATAATATGAGGTTTCTGATGCCTGACATTATTTGGGATGATATTTTCTGTTTATTTCCCACCTATTGTGATATCCAGTCTGTGAACTGGAGGCCAGATAAGCGTGCCATAATGCAAATGAAGTTGGCTGGAAGATCTTCTCAAAATTCTTCTCGAACTGAAATAGGGCTATTAATTATATTACAAAGACATATGCTCCGTTGTCAGAGCACTGAGCTTCTTTTAGTTGGATCATTTATATATTTCGTGCATTTTGAACTTTTGAATTAATATTACTTAGTTTTCACTTAACATAAGTCCAATCACTTGAGCTGGACGGTAGAGCGACGGTCTCCCTTCATGCAGGTCGGCGTTTAATCCCCGACCGTCCAAGTGGCTGGGCACCATTCATACCCCCCCTCCTATCCCAAATACTTATCCTGATCCCTCCCAAGTGCTATATACTCGCAATAGCTTGGCGCTTTTCCCTGATAATTCCCTCTCTCAGTTAACGTAAACATTTAATTTCAGTAAGCATTTCATTTTCCAAATCATCCTTGAGATTACTGACGTGACACAAACAAATTTAACTTATGCAATGTCTGAGAACATATGTCCATTGCATTTTATTAATTGTTTCATATCTATTATTTAATCTGTGTTATTGTCCCCAAGTCCATCTTAGGATTCACGTCACCTATGAGGAGTTATTCTGTCCTGTACATTCTTTCAGATTGACACATAACCTATTTCTTTGTTGAGAAAGCAGTACAATATTAAAGACAAAGAGCTATTGGAAAACTAATCAATAATTCTAAATTTTAATTGCAGCAGGTTACCCAAGACTTGGTTACTGTAAGCCCCCAGTGGGCATTTGATTCATTCATTTCATTCCCCAAGTGGGCATTCAAATGCCCACTTGGGGACTGTAAGCCCCAAAGAACTCAGTATATAGGCAAGACAACAATGTCTCTTTCCAGGAGATTAACAATCCATAAGCAACAGGGCTCCATCAAGGAACATACAATCTCCTCTCACAACCAGACCATCACCAGAGAAATCTTAACAAACAACACAGAAAATCATCGATAAATACTGCGATAGCAGGAGACTCGACATCTTTGAGGCACTACACATCAAAAAGTCAACACCAGCAATCAACAGCCAATTAATGCACAACTATTTTCTACCCACTTCAAGACTCCGAACCAATATAGAAGCATCAAGAGGACGTGTTGATGCTATGGGCCAATAAGCCTTCTGCAGTTACTTCCATTCTTATGTTTTTATACCCATTGGTTCGTGGTCTATCTTGTGTAAATGTCAATCACCTCACCCAAAACTTTTTTACCATATATATATATATATATATATATATATATATATATATATATATATATATATATATATATATCGCGTGGAGGTGTCGGGACGGGTGGAGGGAGGCTCTGATATTTACTGAGCCATACCTAGGGACATCCTGGCGCCACCGAGCCTAGCCTGCACAAGGTGATTTGATTGTTGCCGCCGAAGGCGGCTAGTTTATTGTGCACCCCATACTCATCCTGTGAGCGGTAGCGCAAAAGCATTACAGAGGGCACAAAAGGTCTTTATCAGACCTCATCTTAGATTATTACATAAACAATTTCTTCAATCCTTCACACCTTATAGATACAATGTCAGCTAGTTACAGAGAAAGTGCTATTACAAGATCTACATATTTACAGTAAGTCATCATACATTAATGGTAGGTTTTATCGCTAATACATAATAGTTTGACCAATGGGGATATTACAGAATCATAGGGGAGCTTCTGTTTATTATTAGTCCTCACAATACACTACTTGTTTCTGAATCTCATATGTCGTTCATCTACTGGAAGCAAAATGTGGGTACAGTGCAAGGATTTCAGGTAATTTATCCATGGTAATAAGATAGGTTGCCATATCATACAGAGTGAGCTTAGACTTATCTCTAAAAGGCTCAATTTTACAACAATCCAAGATATAGTGTTCGAGTGTGTGTCCCTGCCTATGTCCACACACTTTACACTTTACTTCATCTAGATCCTTATACAAGCCGAACTGCCAGAGATACTTGTAGCCAAGTCTTATACGAGCTGTGACAACATCTGTTAGTCTACTGACTTTGTTACTTGCCCCATACACATGTTTTACTTCACACATTTCATTGTGATGAACAATGGACCTACTAGTTCCAGTTTGCACTGTTCTACTTTCTTCAAATCCATCTAGGAGTTCTCGTCTAATGACACTTTTAAGGGACCTATTTGATAACTCAAGATTCCATTCAATACTGTCTTTATTTACTGCAGCCTTAGCAAGGGCGTCAACTTTGTCATGTTCCTGCATGCCAATGTGAGAAGGAATCCACAACATTTTTATATTTACCCTCTTGCTAAGTATTCTTATATATCTACGTCTAGCTTACAAGACAAGCACGTTATTACTTGAGTGCAAACTGTTTATTGCTCGTAGTGAGGATAGGGAGTCAGAAATAATTAAGCTGTCTACTTCAGTGTTGTCAATAATTTCGAGTGCTACCAGTATCGCTACCAACTCGGCTTGCATTGTGGACGCCCAGTTACTAATTCGGATATTTCTTTGAATTGTGCTGCCATCGGGCTGATGAGCAATAACAGCACTTCCTGCCCTCCCTGTAGCTGTATTGAGTGATCCGTCAGTGTATATGGTCTGTGCAATGTTGTTTTCAGCTTGTATATTGTGAATGTGCTCTATGGTGCTTAATTAAGCAGCAAGCTGAGCATGAGGGTTGCTTGTGATTAGTTTCTTGGTGGGGTATGCAGGGGTCAGGATGTCAAAAGGTACTATCTGCCAGGGTGGAAGGAAGTGCTGTACTCTTTCATCTGTATATACATCGTGCAGTCCCATCATTTTAATATGAGTGGCAGTTCTTTGAATCCATTTAGACTCGCTAGTTCCATTTCGTATGTGTTCTAACAGTGCAACTGACACAATGTTGTTTTTGTTATCACGCAGCAGCTTTAGTCCCATCATAAGATTAATTTCAAATATTCTATCTCGAATGCTAAGTATATTTAATTCTTTCCGCATGTTGAGAACTTCGGTAGTTATAGGACAGCCAAGTATAATTCTGAGTGCTTCATTTTGCATTTTTTCCAGTCTATCAATACTTTTGCCATTCTGCAGGACCAAAGCTGGTGCATGATAGTCTATCAGAGACCTTATATACGCTAAATACATCATTCTTGCTATTCTAATATTAACACCATATTTCGGGCTGTACCCCACTACAGTTCTGAGAGCCTTGAGTCTGTCTCTACATTGTTGATGTAACTTATTGACTGCAGTTGAGGTACAAGGCACAGAGACACCAAGGTATTTGAAAGAAGAGACATAGTCTATTGGTATGTTGTCTATCTTAAGTTTTCGTGGTCCACTTTTGCGGTTGCCAATTTGTCTGTTAAATACCTTAGTTTTAGCAGCGTTGATTACAAGACCAAGGCTTTCACAAGCTGTATGTATACAATTTAAGACTGTTAGCATTTCGCGGTGGGTTTTAGTATGCACAAGGATGTCATCTGCATAGCTGATAGTGATGTTTGCCGGACTAGTTGGGATTGATTTTAGTAAAGCATTAATTAGAACATTAAACAAGGTAGGACTAAGTACTCCTCCTTGTGGGGTGCCTAGTTGCATTACTTTAGTTTCACTCTTGTAGCCTTGGAACAGTGCAGAGGACTTCCGGTTGGTAAGATAGCCTCGTATCCATTGTAATAAATGTCCCCCTATATCCATTCTCGCTAATTCATACATAATCACTTCCCTATTAGCAATATCAAAGGCATTTTTTAAATCAAGAAATGTTGTGTACTTGTGCCTTTTATCTCCATGAACAGTAAGAAAGGTTGTGATACAGTTGTGTACACTTTTACCATGTGTGAAACCATTGATATCAGGTGACATGTGCTCTTTAACTCTATACAATAATCTATTAAGCACCATTCTCTCAAAGGTTTTGCACATGCAACTGGTCAGTGAGATGGGACGGAAAGCATCAGGTTGTCCAGGCTTTGGTACAGGTACCGTAAGACTGGTGGTCCATGATACTGGCAACTGCCCAGTGACATAGCTAGCATTAAACAATTCTAATAATGGGTTACCGGGTACACGATGTAGGATTCTTAGAATATCATAGGTGATACCGTCCTCACCAGGAGCAGTGCTCCTACCCCTGGAGAGGGCTGCATCCAATTCATAATCTGTATATGGAACATCACATTCATCATGTTGCTTACTCAACATGAAATTTATGAGAGCATTTCTGTCTGTGGACCTCTCCCGCAATTTCTCCCTAGTGCTAGCTGGTAACATTCCAAGGCTGGAAACCTGAGCCCATTTTGCAATTAACTGATTGGCTTTCTGTAGCGGGTTTGGGTGTGAAACTTGTCTACTATTTTTACCAATAATTTTGTTTATGCCTTTCCAGGCTTTGTCCAGGGGAGTATGCAGGTTAAGTCCACTAACAAAACCCTCCCATTCATTTTGTCTCAGTTCAGTCATTCTCTCCCTTGCCGCTGCAAGCGCGGCCTGAAACAGTTTTAAATTAACATTTGAGGAGTTCTAAGGTTCTTATATGCTTTACCTGTCTGTCTAGCAATTGATTTAAGCTCTTTCAGTTTAGCATCATCATAGTACTGGTTGTGTCTGACCTGTTTACCAGTACTTCTTTTTGTTTGGCGTAACTCACTATTTTTGATGGCCTCATAGGCATTATTTATGAGGTCATCATAAAACTGTTGTACATTCTCAGGCTCATAATTGTTATACCAATGTTCTATGCTGTCTATAAAGAATTTTTCTTGCTCTTTCCTTACTGTTAGCCTGCGTCTACTCAGCTTAGTGCCAGGTAGGTCAACATTAGCCACGTGTATGTTAGCTGTTATGGCTGAATGGTCAGACATTAAGTCATCCATAATATCAGTCTCATGAGTTGTGTATGACAGGTTAAATCCAATGCACCTATCTAGGACTCCTCCATATATTTGCGTTGGTTGATTCTTACTGATAATTTGAACATCATCATATGCATCGAGAAGTGCCAACAATCTTCTCCCGTTGGTGTTTGTAAGTTGATCCCCTAATTGTTTGTGTTTAGCATTTAAATCCCCAATTAATATTGTAGAATCAGTATGTACAAAACTAGGTAGGTCAGTATACTGGAGGAGGCCAGTAGGTGCATAAGCATTCAAAACATTAAGTGTGAGTTACCAACGTGTACCCGGATACCATGATATTGAAACCCCTCTCGTTGTTGGGCGGGGAGTGGCTCATGCGGCAGGGATTTTTTAACATACATAAGACACGTATTTTTTGATCTGGGATTATAACACTGATAACTAGGCAAATTCTGCGGGGTTTTACCTGCGGGAGTTAGGGTTTCCTGGAGGCAGACAATATCTATGTCTTCAGTCATAACCTTATAATGGAGATCTGAATACCGTTTTCTAAGAGAAGCAATATTCCAACTGAGTATCTTGATGACACTGTACTTGTTCTTATGAGATTCAGAGGCCGCCATTGTTCTTTTGTACTTTATCAGTCTGCAGTTTCATAGAAGCAAGTGTCTCCCGATACCGGTTGTAGTGCTTTATCACAGCTTCTTTTTCCTCTTCAGTCAGCACATCACCTGTCACCATTTCTTTAAATGTGTCACGGCGGAACCATCTGGGATGTGGCGTGCGCGGCCCGAGGCGGACATCCACGTCCAGTTGAACGTGGATGAACGTGAGGTACAGTCCCCATGCCAGGCGGGAACTCCCTCCATGTGACAGTTTGCACACCTCAGTTTTAGTGCACCACCCTTTTTAGCATCACACACAGACGTTGCATGCTTTCCGGCACAGTGGCCACACCGCTCATCATTCCAACAGTTCCTTGCAACATGATTCCACCGTTGGCACTTGTAACACCTGCGCCTGGGAGGGGTGTAAATCTTCATTGTTAGTTGCCGATAAGCACTTGGAACAGTAAATCTTTCCGGCGGAGTCTCTTCGCTGGTCCAGTTGGCGAGAATAGTCTCTCTGCCCTTAGTTCTTTTCGCATTGAAAATATATTCATGCTGCTCTACCAGTGTGTGATCCTGGTAGAGGTCCAGACCAAAAATGATGACAGGTTTCCTGTGGGTATGAGCAGGCGGTGGTGGTTTCCTCATTGTTATACCAGCAAGCTCTTGAGTACAGAAATATTGCACCATCTCATCAGTACTGTTCATACGAACATGGTTTGCATGTCTATTCGCCAACCAGTACCCACCACAAGGGTGTTTTTTGGCTGCCTCAGCCAACCATGCATATTTTGCTGCAGTTCCCGTGCCCGAGGGAAACTGCAGGTTGGTTCTTTTCTTCTCATGGTTACGATTTATGATATTTTTGACTCCTTGTGTCTTTCTCCGGGACGATACAGTTGTCCAAGGAGTTTCGTCACTATCAGGCTCCTCCTGTCCAGCATTTGCTGCACAAGGTGCTGTGTGAATATCCTGGGAAGGTGCAGGAGTGAACGGGAAGAGCCCAGAGTGGACCATCTCAACAAAAACGGATCAAGCAGGTGAATTTACAGTGTGGAATATAAGGGCAGTGAGGGCCACGCCGGCGCCCTGTAGGCCTCCCACACTGAAGATGTGGGGGGGGGGGGGTGTTGTTGTGCGGTCAGGCGGGGGGGGGGGGATCATCCATGTGCCACCCAGTGATTATATAAATATATTTGGAAAACAAAAACAGAAATTAGCAATCATGTTTAGTGTTTATGGAGTTATGGAGCTCACAGTGTGTCAGACTACAAGTGTATGATTCATTCACCATTGTGCAGTGATATACAAGGAAATTGTACCAGTGTTTAAGTGTCACCAGGAGGCCTGGTCGACGACCGGGCCGCGGGGACACTAAGCCCCGGAAGCACCTCAAGGTAGCCTCAAGGTAAGGTAGCCTCACCCAGACGCCCCCTCTCCCCTCAAGGCGAGTGGTGTCTGGTCAACCCCCACCCCCTCCTCGCCCGCCGGCCTCACCGCACCACTGTACCTCCTGCCAACCTACCCTACCCACCCTGCGGCTGGGCGTCTCCCACCCACCTATTCACCGCCCACACAGGGCCTGTTGCAGAGATGTGTCACCCTCCATGCACCCAGATATGGCACAGGTCACAGCAAGCATTCAGGTTCCTCCCAAAAGGGAGGGAGACACAAGTATGCTATGTCATGGGTTCGTATCCTAGCCGGGGAGGATTTACTGGGCGCAATTCCTTAACTGTAGCCTCTGTTTAACGCAACAGTAAAATGTGTACTTGGATAAAAAAACGATTCTTCGCGGCAAGGGATCGTATTCCAGGGACCTGCCCGAAACGCTACGCGTACTGGTGGCTGTACAAGAATGTAACAACTCTTGTATATATCTCAAAAAAAAAAAAAAAAAAAAAGTACCCACATGAGTGGTGAGTGCGAGGGACAGCTAACTACCCCTGCCGCCACCACCCGTGTCCACCCTCCCACGCCACGCCGATGTCATAGCCCCCCGGGGGACGGAGGGGACTCCCCCAACTAACCAGGAACCCCTCAGCCAAGAACACGGTCCTGGGAACAATGCACCCATAGGCGTCACTCAGAGGGGGACCCAGACCTAGAGGAACGTGTCGGGTTTGTGACGAATCTCACAGCCTTAGAAACGATGGAACCCTACGTCAACACAACAACTGTGAGGGTTCACGGATGGTACCTGTAGAGAGGGAAGGCCCACAGCTCCCCCCGGCACCCCCACACATCCCAGCAAACTTCATGTCATCAGATGACCTCCTGGGGGCCATCAAAGCATGCACCACCAGAACTCTTCCCCACATTCCTAAAGCAGGCGCACCCATTTGCAGCAGGGAAATATACAGACCTTTTAAGAAAAGTGAATGAACGGTCTGAAAATCTTAATGCTGCGGCCACAATCAAAGCATGGCATAATTTGCTCCTGTTTGGCAATATTTGCTTAGGGATACCTGCAAGAGGAGCAAGTCACTAGCCTCATCAGTCACTAGGGCAATAAATAATTTCCCCAGAGCTGACAACGTGATCCCCATCCCTCCTCAACGCAAAAACCGTCGTGGAAGACCCAAGAGTTCCAATGACAATTTTAAGCTTGGAACACAAGTGACCAAGAAAATTGGAGAGGGCAACACAGTAGGGGCAATGAGGTTACTTACCAGTGAAGAAACAATCGCCCCTAGAAATACAGCAACTGCCGACTCACTGAGAGAGGAGCACCCCTCCCAGAGTACCGTGGGAACCCACTGCTCGGGACACAAATGTCCCAGACATGGGACCTCTATTCCTCCAAGCGTCAGAGGCATACTAAGCCATCATGTCATTTCCACCAGGCTCAGCAGGGGGATACACTGGAGTAAGACCTCAGCACCTCAAGGAGATGATAAACCCAGTTTTCGGCGAAGTTGCCGAGACACTACTGTCAGAGATCACGAAGTTTGTCAACGATTGTCTCTCCGGGTTGATCCCAGATGCAATTAGACCCTTCTTCTTCGGAGCATCTTTTTGTGCCCTTAAGAAGAAGGATGGTGGAGTCAGACCCATTGCCGTGGGTAACACACTTCGGCGCCTTGTTGCTAGGGCAGCTGTCAGAAAAATCAGTATAGACGCTGCAACGATGCTTCGACCCCATCAACTAGGTTTTGGTGTCCCCCATGGCTGTGAAGCAGCAGCTCATGCAGCACGAGCCTATATCAAGGACCTCCGAGAAAATAAGGCATTAATTAAATTAGACTTTAAAAATGCCTTCAACCAGGTAAAAAGGGATGTGGTACTAGAAGCAGTTCGAACCAGCTTTCCTTGTCTACTTCCTTTCGTTTCAGCAAGGTACAGTAGGGAATCGACACTGGTGTTTGGGGAACATGAAGTTGTTTCTGCAGAAGGTGTCCAGCAGGGAGACCCATTTGCCCCTTTTCTTTTCTGCATGGCAGCTAAGGAGGTCACAAGCAGGATGTCCAGCGAATTCAACATCTGGTTCCTGGACGATGGCACCTTGGCAGGGACACAGGAGTCCCTGCTAGGAGATCTTCAGCTAGTGAAATCTAGGGGAGAGGAGTTAGGCCTTACACTAAATCCATCAAAGTGTGAAATCATCTCATCCAGCCAACCAGTCATTGATGCAGTACGAATCTTATTGCCAGGAGCCCAAGTGAATGCTCCCACCGACAGTGTGCTGCTAGGGGCACCTCTGGGCTCGAACGCCATTGAGGTAGTCCTCGAAGAAAAGCTTAAAGACCTGAGGAGGATGGAGACGCGAATAAGGGCTTTGGATGCTCACGATGCTTTGTACCTTCTTACAAGGTGCCTGGCCTTGCCCAGACTTACCTATTTCCTCAGGTGTGCTCCTTTCTTTGACAGCCCAAAATTAACGGAATACGACTCAATCCTAAAGACAATAACTATGAAAGTGTTAAACCTCTCCCTGCAAGATGACCAGTGGGACCAAGCAACGCTCCCAGTTAGACTCGGGGGTATAGGTATTCGCAAGGCGACACAGTTAGCATTGCCGGCATTCTTATCCTCGACCAGTGCTATAAGTGAATTAGTGAAGGAAATATTACCAGAATACCTAAGGAACTCCATTTGGATTAGTGATCCCAAATTTGTTGAAGGAGCTGGTCAGTGGGACACTCTTGCCAATTCACACACGCGACTAACTTTTCCAAACGACGGTAAACAGGCCAAATGGGATAGCCCCATAGTGGAGAACAGCGCCAAAGCATTGCTGGACGCAGCTTCTCAGAAGGACAGAGCGCGTCTCCTAGCTGTGCAAGCCCCCCATGCTGGAGACTTCCTGTTGGCAGTCCCTAATTCCGCCTTGGGTACCCGCTTGGACCATCGGGCCCTAAGTATTGGTGTTGCTCTGCACCTTGCCGCCCCTATCTCCACCGAACACCGGTGTGTTTGCAGCCATGTATGGGCAGACCAATACGGCAGCCATGGTCTCATCTGTCGTAAGACACAGGGAAAGATTGCCAGACACGAAGCAGTCAATGACATCAAGAAAGAGAAGTTTGGCTACAGCTGGGTGTCCAGCACAAAGGGATCCCCAGTTGTGCAGACCTGACAACAGCCAAAAATGCCCAGATGGAGTCACCCTGCAGCCATGGAGGGAAAGTAAACAGGTCGTATGGGATTACACCTGTGCATCTACATTGGCTGATACCTATTTACGTTACAGCTCAGCAGAGGGAGGTGGGGCAGCCACCTTCAGGGAGACCCAGAAAATCAACAAGTACAGAGACTTAGAACGTTGTTACAGGTTCGTGCCAATAGGCTCTGAGACTCTGGGTGACTGGGGTAAATGTGCACTCAAGTTTTTAAAGGAGGTTGGTGAGGAACTCATTGGGAAAACTATAGACCCACGAGCAGCCAGTTTCCTGTTCCAGCGGCTCAGTGTCGCAGTTCAGAGGGGAAATGTGTGCTGTAT
>NC_091188.1:20165899-20208399 GCF_040958095.1 Procambarus clarkii
TATATATATATATATATATATATATATATATATATGACAATGTCAGACCACGGAGGAAAAAAGAAACAGGAAATTTCCTTAAGTACTTTCGTATATTAAATACATCTTCAGAAGGTCATTTTACAGATCGAGTGATGGGTATAAATAGGCAGGAGAGAGTGGTGAAGTAAGGTGAGGTACAATACTTGGACAACGCAGAAGGCCCATTGGCCCATCAGATGCACCCAATTGGCCCATCCGATGTAGCCCAATGGCCCATCTGATACAGCAGACATACAAGCATAATGCATAGGTAATTATAACATAAAGAGGTAAATATATACAATAAATTAGTGAGACAAATGTTTTTCAATGATTCTACTTAAATCGCCCTTTAGCTGATCTATTAGAAATGGATCTAAGTTATATAGACCACTGCTAATATTCAAATTACTTTCTTTGGTGATCTGTATCAAAGCGGATTCAATTATGTTTCTGTTATAGGTGCTTTTACAATTTGTTATTGAAGACGCACTCTCCCAATCAATTTGGTGAGCTTTTTCTAACAAATGCACAAACAAAGCATTAGATAATTGGCCATGTCTTACAGAGTATTTATGTTGCGATATTCTACATTTTAAATCTTTAGATGTTTGCCCGACATAGAACTTATTACATTCCTTACAAGGTATTTTATAAATGACGCAATTATCACTACGAGGGCTGTTCCTTACTAATAGCTTACCAACAGTGTTTTCGTAGCTAAACATTACATCTATATTAAAAAGTTTCAAGGCCTTGACAATATTCTCAAACCCAGAGAAATATGGTAAACATAACACATTCTTTGGGCGAATCCTTTCACTGCATACATTATTATAATATGTACGACGAGCTTTGTTACGACAAACTTCCAAAAAATTCAGTGGGTAACAAAGCTTAAGACCAATCGAATCAATATTCTTAAATTCTTCGTCTAAGAATTCTGGACTCACAACTCGAAGAGCTCTTAAATACATTGAAGAAAAAATTGACTTTTTTACATTGTATTTATGCCCTGAAAAATAATGAACATAAGATAAATTGTTCGTAGGTTTTCTGTAAACACTAAACTTTAATGAAGAGTTTTCCCTATGAATAAGCACATCTAAGAATGGCAAACATTTATCAATTTCAGTCTCCATAGTAAATTTTATGGAGGTGACTTGGTCATTAAGTTTGGCTACAAATTCGTCTGTGTTTACATCTGAAGGCCAAATACACAAGATATCATCAACATATCTAAACCAAGGAATGATTCCAGGAGTTATTTTTGAAACAAATTTCTTTTCAAAGAATTCCATGTACAGGTTTGAGAGCAATGGCGATAGAGGATTCCCCATTGCCATTCCAAAAGTCTGTAAATAATACTCATTATTAAAGGTAAATTTACATTCTTTAATGCACAACTTAACAAGACTGTTCAGACTCATTTCCAGAACCTTGAAAAGGTACTTGCAAAGCTCGCTGAAGCTAATTTAAAAATAAAGCTTGCAAAATGTTCATTTTTAAAGCAAAAGATTAATTTCCTAGGTCATACAGTTACACCTTCAGGTATTACATTGAATGAATCAAAAATTATTGCTGCCCGTGATTTTCCAACACCTCGTACCGCAGAAGCCGTAAGACAGTTCACAGGTCTTGTAGGATTTTATCGTTCATTTATTGCTGGATTCTCTATTATAGCCGCTCCACTTTACAAGTTGCAAAGAAAAGATGAACCCTTTGTTTGGGGAGAGGCCCAGGATCAATCATTCAAAAAACTCAAAGCAGCCTTGATTTCGTCACCTGTCCTTAGGTACCCAGATTTTTCTAAACCTTTTACGTTGGTTACAGATGCTAGTGACATAGGTCTAGGTGCTGCATTACTTCAAACAGAAGGTCACAGAGAGCACGCAATAGCTTATGCTAGCCGTACTTTATCTAAAGAAGAGAAAAATTATAGTGCAACAGAACGAGAAGCCTTGGCAGTTGTTTGGGCACTTAAACATTTCAAGGATACAATTTATAATTACCCAGTTCATGTTCTTACAGATCACCAACCATTAATTCCCTTGTTCAAAAATAAGAATCCAGTTGGAAAGTTTGCTAGATATTTGCTCACAATTCAAGAATTCAATCCCACATTTGGATATATTCCAGGAAAGCAAAATGTTGTAGCCGATGCGTTTTCTCGACACGTAGCTGCGATTCAGTTAAATTACCCAGCATTAGATGCTACAGTAGTAGAAACGGAACAAAGACAAGACCCCATATGGGCACCTGTCATTAAATTTTTGACTAAGCAAGACACTCGCCCGATTCATAAACCGCCAGTACCATTAAAAGAACTAGTTATGTTGGACAATTTACTGTGTAGAGTAGTAAAGCTAGGGACAGCCTCGAGGAAATGTTGTCAGTTAGTTGTTCCAGCTGTCTTGGTACCAACTGTGTTAAAAATTATCCATGATGCTCCTGCAAGTGCACATCCAGGAAAGGATCGTACACTCCAACAAGGTCGATTGAAATATTTTTGGCCAAAAATGGCTAAGGAGATTGCTCATTATGTTGACAGATGTTTAACTTGTTTACAGCACAAGGGACATGTTTCAGGACCTAATCCAATTCAGGTGTACCCAGCAACTAAAGCTCCTTGGGAACGAATATCGATGGATTTATTGACAAATTTTGCGGAAACAGAGAAAGGGAACAAACATTTGCTTGTAATGGTCGATAATTTTTCACGGTTTTGCGAACTAGTTCCTATCCCGAACAAAACAGCAGAAACCATAGCCAGCGCATTCCATGACCAAATAATTTGTAGATATAGTATGCCTAAAGTAATCCTTTCAGATAATGGTCCGGAATTCAGTAATAGTATTCTAACTAGCTTGTGTGATTTATATAACATCAAAAAATGTAGCATCATGCCTTATCATCCGGCAAGTAATGGACTAGCTGAACGTACTAACAGGAAAGTGTTAGATGCCTTGAGAGTCACGTTGAATTTTGATAACAACAATTGGGATGATTTTATACCCTTAATTCAGTGTGCTATAAATTCTTCAATTAATGTTTCTACTGGTGACACACCTCACGCTATTCTTTATGGTACAGATAAGATCCTCCCTAATGAATTGATTAACATACCTCCTACTCCCTTATATAACGTAGATGATTTTGTTCAAGTGAAGCGTAGACAAATGCAATTAGTATTCAAGAAAATACGAGAACAACTGTCCAAAGCAACAGCCGAGTTCACTCTAGCAAGGAATGCACGAGCTAAACCCAATAAAATAACTATTGGATCTGTAGTAATGATACTTAACCAACACAGGTCTGGTCCTATGTACAAGTTAACTAAGAAATTTTTGGGCCCATATAAGGTAATCGAGCTTATTAAAGGTAACAAATACAGACTTAAGAACTTGTTAACAGGAGAGTATATAAATGAACATTTAGACCACATGAAGTTAGCTAAAATGACTGTTGACGAGACTGATGAGGAAGATGACAATGAACTTACCCAGACAGATACTCCTACTCGGACACCACCTCCTGTGGTTGACAGACCACTGGATGTTCAGCAACCCCATACTAGCAATTATAATCTTAGATCTAGACCTCTCGTTTCAACCGTGCACTCACCACATGTCCATTGGCTAGATGTTAACGAGGATATCTCTCAAGATGATAGTTTGTCGCATGAAGTTTCACCTGTTCCGGACCTTCAGTCAGAGCCAGAGTTGTATAGTGCTCTGGATGAGCTAGGTGTAGATATCCGCAGAATTTATAATTGAATGCACTCTGCAGTTATTCTGTTTGTTTTGAAAAAAAAAAAAAAAAAAAAAAAACGTCATTTGCAGTATTTCTACCACATGTGTCTTATTATTACCATTATATATAATGTATAGTTTTTCTCAAATTTATTTTGTTATAAAGTAGATGCCATTGTTAAGTCTACTACCATTTGTATTTTTACAGTGCTTGTCATAAGAGTTATTATTGTTGTAGCAACCACATTGTGGCCAGTGAATCCTGACTGCTATCACGCAGATGTTAGTCTTCTTGATCCAGGTCTTGTATATGCTTGTAAATATATTGCACATTATATATATTGTACATTGGTCTTGTAAATATATTGTATTATTTCAAAAAAAAAAAAAATGAGAAAAAAAAAAAAAAAATCATTATCTATCTTGAAATTCAATTGTGGTTGTTAGGTCAGAACTTTGTTCCATTAATGTAATAATTGTTTAATTTTGTATGGTTTTCAAGCACATGCCATTGACACATGTTAATAATTTTGTTTAGGCAATACCTTGAGTTGTATTGTTCATATCTGATCAGTAGACATACACATGTTCTTAATACTCTGATTTAATCAAAGCATTGTTACCATGATTTTCACCTATTATGATGAATTTTTTTTTTTTTGGTGCATATATGCCGAGTTGTTAGTATTACGCACACCTGATCTTCTTTCAATGTTTTATTATGCAAATTTCACATGTAAGCCATTATTGAATGCCACCGAGGTCCTTTCAGTATCATTGTAACTATATAGCTAGCCAGAGCTTGTCGACAAGGGACGTCGACTTGGTAGCGTGTCCGAGCGGTGTTATACTCAAAATTCTGTCAGTTGAAATGTAACCAATCACAGGCAAGTAGGCCTCTGACGTCATGCCAGACAGAGGAGCATCAGCGATGCTCCCAGCAGCCTCAGTTATCCTCACAGACTCAGAGTAGAAGGACCTCGGCTAGGCAGATATTTACCTTGCTATCTCAGTCAATAAATATATACAGAAGCGACTACTGAGTCTACATTCTACCCGAACAAGGCAAACGAATATATATATATATATATATATATATATATATATATATATATATATATATATATATATATGACAATGTCAGACCACGGAGGAAAAATGAAACAGGAAATTTCCTTAAGTACTTTCGTATATTAAATACATCTTCAGAAGGTCTGAAGATGTTGGACCTTCTGAAGATGTATTTAATATACGAAAGTACTTAAGGAAATTTCCTGTTTCATTTTTCCTCCGTGGTCTGACATTGTCACATTCTTAATCACGTGTTTATTTTCGTGATATACACACACACATATATATATATATATATATATATATATATATATATATATATATATATATGTCGTACCTAGTAGCTAGAACGCACTTCTCTTCCTACTATGCAAGGCCCGATTTGCCTAATAAGCCAAGTTTTCATGAATTAATTGTTTTTCGACTACCTAACCTACCTACCTAACCTAACCTAACCTAGCCTAACTTTTTCGGCTACCTAACCTAACCTAACCGATAATGATAGGTTAGGTTAGGTTCGGTCATATATCTACGTTAATTTTGACTCCAATAACAAAAAATTGACCTCAAACATAATGAAATGGGTAGCTTTATCATTTCATAAGAAAAAAATTTGAGAAAATATATTAATTCAGGAAAACTTGGCTTATTAGGCAAATCGGGCCTTGCATAGTAGGCTGAGAAGTGCGTTCTGGCTATTAGTTACGACATTATATATATATATATATATATATGTCGTACCTAGTAGCCAGAACTCACTTCTCAGCCTACTATTCAAGGCCCGATTTGCCTAATAAGCCAAGTTTTCCTGAATTAATATATTTACTATAATTTTTTTCTTATGAAATGATAAAGCTACCCTTTTCACTATGTATGAGGTCAATTTTTTTTTATTGGAGTTTAAATTAACGTAGATATATGACCGAACCTAACCAACCCTACCTAACCTAACCTAACCTATATATATAGGTAAGGTTAGGTTAGGTAGCCAAAAAAAGCTAGGTTAGGTTAGGTAGGTTAGGTAGACGAAAAAACATTAATTCATGAAAACTTGGCTTATTAGGCAAATCGGGCCTTGAATAGTAGGCTGAGAAGTGAGTTCTGGCTACTAGGTACGACATATATATATATATATATATATATATATATATATATATATATATATATATATATATATATATATATATATATATATATATATATATATATACAATAAAGGTGAAAACATGGGGGGATACATAAGGGATAAATGTGAGGTGAAACATAGAGGCTGCAGAAGGCTTATTGGCTCATACGAGGCAGATATATATATATATATATATATATATATATATATATATATATATATATATATATATATATATATAATATGTGTGTGTGTACATGTGTATGTAATATTAACAATTGTGTTACTAGATTCACAAGATTGTCACTTGCCGAGCTATACGAACTATTGGGTTCAATTCTTGAACCAATTATGTGCCTCTGGTAACCCTTTCCACCCCGCTCAAGGGGACTGGAATGGGGTGCTTAATAATGAAATTAAATGAAAAATTAAAAGCTAAACGGATAAATCGCTTTCTTCACGTTTAAAACAACACTTGTACTCAATTCATACGTCCAGCAGTGAAGTGCATTGTATTTTCATTCTAGTTTATGCGATCATTCTATCGACTTAAGAGGGTCTGAGCAAAATGATTAATGCAAAGGTTTCGTTGAGCTAAATTTTATTGAGTCAGCTTTGATTAACCAATGTTCCAGTACCCTTAATGTTAATCTTGGTGTGTACAAATTAGATCCTCTTTCAAGTCCCAATATAGCACGTCAGTACATATTAAGGTAAGCACCCAGGTAAGGGATGTTTAATTTCCGTTTCTTTTTACCTTAGTATATTATTGAATTCGCCCGTTTTCAGTGGAACCATACCCAACTGTTGGTACCTTTGGGATAAATTTCTAACTTTTTGTTGAAATTCTTTATATTTCATTCACAATTTTCCTAAAAATGAGAATTATTTAGTTTCCAATAGCTCCTTATCTTTAATATTTATTACAACCCTTCTTTTTCTAAGAGATAAGGTTTCATCCTCATTCTATCTTGTAGTCAGGTGACTTGTCGTGACCACCAGACAACTTGTCTGGTAATGAAGACAAGTGACTATCAGACAAGTCACTTGTGTTCCTAAGGAGCTTGCTACCTGTGAGAGGCAGGTGACCCCCACGGCCTCTCCTCTCCAATCACCCCCCTGCTCCGATTAAAGCCTAGTCTGGTCGAAAACGCATCCAGCAATCTCTTATTTTTTAATATGGTTTTCTATATATACATATGCGTCAAGCTTGAATGATCCCAAGCCATCATGCAGCGGAAAAATCTCTTGACCCCTGAAGGATTCGAACCCGATCAGCCAGGGTTTGACTAATGTGGAAACAGATAAGGAGGATAATGGAAGCAACAGTTAAGGGGGGTAAACGGGGAGACAACAGTTAATAGGAATAATGTTGGCACGTGTTAAGGGAGGACAATGGGGTGGCACACTTCTTGTGAAAATAGCAGTGTCGACAGTCAGGGGGAATTAAAAGTTGGGGCAGCAGTTAAAGGGAATATTGAGGACAAAAGTTAAGGGGGATAATGTGGGCAACAACTAAAGGGTTAACAGGCTTGCAGAGTTAAGGGGGATTATAAGAACAGAAAACAGTTAAGGGGGATAATTAAGAGGAGAAGTTAATGGAGATAAAGAGGGGCAACATTCAGGGAGAATAACTGGGCAATAATTAAGGTGGATAATGGGGAAACAATTCATGCAGATAATGTGGGGCAAAAATTAAAGGCAGAGCTAATGGAGTGGCACAAATATGGAGATAATAGAAAGGACAACTGTTAACAGAGATAATAGGAGACGCAAGAGTAAAGGGGGATAATAGGAGAGGCAACAGTTAAGGGGATAAGGGGAGGGGGAGGGGGCGAGAGTTGGGTGCGTGTTGGGCGCGCCATTATGTCAGGACTGTGGCAGGAGACACGGACGGTAATGGTGACTTTGAAGGCTGAACACGACCGCCATAGTGAGGGTGGCCCGGACCACAGTGAGGGCGACTCGGGCCACAGTGAGGGTGGCCCGGGTCACAGTGAGGGTGGCCCGGGTCACAGTGAGGGCGCCTCGGGCCTCAGTGAGGGTAGTCCGGGCCACAGAGAGGGTGGCCCTGGCCATGGTGAGGGTGGCCCGGACCACAGTGAGGGCGGCCTGGGCCATAGTGAGGGCGGTCCGGGCCACAGTGAGGGCAGCCCGGGTCACAGTGAGGGCGGCTCGGGCCACAGTGAGGGCGACTCGGGCAACAGTGAGGGCGCCTCGGGCCACAGTGAGCGTGGTCCGGGCCACAGTGAGGGTGGCCCTGGCCACGGTGAGGGTGGCCCGGACCAGAGTGAGGGCGGCTCAAACCACAGTGAGGGTGGCCTGGGCCAAAGTGAGGGTGGCCAGGGCCAGGGTGAGGGGTAGCTCTGGCCACGGTGAGGGCGGCCCGGGCCACAGTGAGGGCAGTTTGTAATAGTGGGAAACAAGACTACGACCGGCCGTCTTCATTTTTTCAGGGGCCGGTCGTAGCATCAAGGGGGGTGTATCCATATTTCTGGCATGGACGGTCATAGCATCAGGGGAGTTTTCAAATTTTTTACTCAACGGACGTTCATAGCATCGGTGGTATTTTCAAGAAAATGGCGTTCAAGGGGATTAAAAGGCGGGTCCTCGTCTGGGCTGTTTTGCGTTACCTCACTGGCCCTGCACAGGTACGTTCAAGGGGATTAAAAAGTCGGTCATAGTCCCCGAGGTTTTCCTAAATTTTTTATACCAAGCCGCTCATAGTACCCTGTCATTTAAATCTCCTATTTACTTCCAATCTATGTTAACCAAAACATCAACTGACACTATTAGATGATGAACTTCAGTAAGTCTATTATTCACTATTAATACCCCCATATCTTCTCCATTTATACACATCAGTAATGTAACTCCATTAATATTCAGAAGGTTTTATTTATTCCCCTTACTTATCTGGAAGCTTTATATTTAGAGTGTCCGATGAAGGATCGTTTATTGAGCATAGGAATGAATGAATAAAACCAGAGCAACACACAGCGTGAATTATCATGTAGCGTGGCGTTCAGCCCTGTTACAAAACCAGTACTTACCCAGGTCTTTTTCCTAAATTTAAAACTTATCCAACTTATACCCATTGTTTCGTGTTCTGTCTCGTGTTTATAGTATTATATCCCATTAATATCCCCCTTTGACATGTCCATTCAGCCACACCTCTATCATGTCGCCCCTATTTCTTCGCCTTTCTAAATATTGTAATTTAGGCTTTGTCAACCTTTCTTCAGAGATTGCTTATCGAGCATAGGGAAAATAAAAACTGAAACACACTATCATCCATTTGTATGAAAACAGATCCTCTCCCCCCCCTCCCAGGCATGGTGACTTCAATGCGTGTTCAGTAGTTGTCCAATATTGCTGCATAAACGGATAAATATATATACATGTGCATAAATATATATGCACATCTCCCATTCACTCAAAAACATGCCACCCACACCTTACTGTAGCATATAACAAATCAAAATACTCATTCAATGTACATATATATGAACTACAATGAGTAAAAGCAAACCTCTCATGTTTTGAAATAAGGTCTTCTGCAGTTGCCATCTTTCTGAGGTCTTCATCCCTAATGTGGTGTGATGCACCAATGAGTGCAAAGCTTTTAGTACATGTGGTTCCAAGGAGGTTCACATACTAGTGCAATCTCTTAATCTCTCTCAATACCTTAACTGCACTCTATGTTTCATCAGAGATGATATACGGGTACCTTTGCTCATATTCTTTCGCTCATTGCTCATATTTTCTGTAATTCAATTCATCAGCCCTAACAAACCATCCTAACCTAAGTTATTAAAAAATTAAAACAAAATACTTTCCTAGAGACTCGTTGTTGTTTAGCGACGTCACAAAAAGTGACCTCAGTATAGTGATAGAGTATTGTTAGCCATTAGCATATAAGTGTTAAGGCACCACAGCAACCTGACTTTTCAAACTATGTGTGACGCCACCAGAAAGACAATGCGGCGTTGGAGTCCTACTTGCACATTGCAATATTGCAATACAGAGTTTACCTATAGGTATAGGCAAGAGCTCATACGGCATCAAACAAGAAGAAGGAAGCCCTCCAAACCCTTACAGAGCAGACTGAGCATCTGTTAAACAAATGGACCCAGTACGAGATCCCCATCCAACTCAATCAAACCATCAACAGTGAACTATTTAACCTGAAACAACAACATAAAACTCGTGTAGAAACAAAGACACTCCGTAAGTTAACAGCCCTAAACGGTGTACAGTTAAAGATCCCTCGTCCTAAAGATTGCTAACATTAACCTGACTTCTTATGATCTTACCCAGGACCAACGAGACCTCTTAAATCTTGGTCTAAATTGTCAATTCTTATCTAAACCAAAGATGCATCAAAAACGCCTGGAAATCGAAATGCTTCTGGACGACATCCATAACCTAGAAGACAACAAAAAAGTCATCACCACTGACACACTTCAGGCTGAACTACTAACAGAAGCGGGGAAAAAACGAGGAACATATTCATCTACAATCTTAACCCCACGACTCAAAGAAGCAGCAAAACAACAAAAAATTTGAAAGACGTAACAATAAGAAAAGCCGACAAGACAGCAGCATATGTATTGATTCCTACCCAAGAATACTTGAACAAAATTAGCGACATCGTTAGTGATGACACCAAATTTCAACGAATCACGAGGAACCCTGTGGAAGACCTTAAGCGGAAAGTAAACAAAACAATTACAGCAATCAACGCAAAGAAAGGTAGTGTGCATTTCAATAAACTTCAAGGTGACTATGGCTTAGGATATGCCTATGGCAATGTTAAGGCACACAAACCAGGTAACCCACTACGCCCTATAATCAGCCAAATACCAACTCCAACCTATCACCTGGCAAAAAGACTCAATGAACTCCTAACTCCATACACTCCAAGTAAGTATAGTCTACAATCAAGAAATGGAGTATTAAAAGGGAATAATAGACCTACTGAAGTTCCTCATCTAATAGCATCAGTTGATGTTCTGGTTAACATAGATTGGAAGTAAATAGGAGATTTATATGACAGGGTACTATGAGCGGCTTGGTATAAAAATTTAGGGAAACCTCGGGGACTATGATCGGCTTTTTAATCCCCTTGAACGTACCTGTGTTGGGTCACTGAGCTAACGAAATTTTTGTGCGACGGGAGACGGCCTCATAATCCCCTTGAACGTACCTGTGCAGGGCCACTGAGATAATGCAAAACAGCCCAGACTAGGACCGGCCTTTTAATCCCCTTGAACGCTATTTTCTTGAAAATACCACCGATGATATGATCGTCCATCGAGTAAAGAAATTGAAAACACCTCTGATGCTATGACTGTCTGACGAGTAAAATATTTGAAAACACCCTTGATGATATGACCGTCCGACGAGTAAAAAATTTGAAAACACCCCTGATGCTACGTTCGGCCCCAGAAAAAATGAAAACGGCCGGTCGTAGTCTCGTTTCCCACTACTGCCCTGGCCACAGTGAGGGTGCCCCAGGCACAGTGAGGGCGGCCCGGGCCACAATGAGGGCGGCTCGGGCCACAGTGAGGGTGGCCTGGGCCACAGTGAGGGTGGCCCGGGCCACAATGAGGGCGGCTCGGGCCACAGTGAGGGCGGCCTGGGCCACAGTGATGGCGGCCTGGGCCACAGTGATGGCGGCCTTGGCCACCCAACGCTCCTGCCTGAGTGTCCTCTTGTCTTAGTTCTTCCGGTCCTTGCCACAGTCCCCTCCAGTCCTGGCCTCAGTCTTTCCAGTCCTGGCGACATTCCTTCCCGTCCTGGCCCAGTCCTTTCGGTCCTGGCCACAGTACCCGGTATGGGACAGGACTCTCGATTAAGAACACCATACTGGAAAGACAGGAAGGAACATTCAATTCAATTATTCGGCTGCGATATTCACCCGTGAATCCGAATTTGAAGGGAAAGAGAAGGAATTCCATTGAAGGGAAAGTAAAAAGCCTCATCTAATCACCTTAATAAATGATGAACTGAGGAGGGTGGAGTGTTTGGTCATCCAGACAGAATGGGGTGGTCACGGGGATATAACTATGCCACAGTTAACACTGCATTTGCACATTTCCCTATGCTGATTGGAGAGGACGCTGGTTGGCTAATTCTTCTTCTTCTCCATTATGTCATAGCAGATTACAAACTGATGCATTTATGATCAAATAATCAGTCAGGAGCCATTCGAACACTGTTCAATATGAATTGCATAAAGCATGTTCTATGTTGGGAGTTGTGTGCTCAGGTGTTATTTATTCATGCTTACACATGAATGTATTCAACGTCATGCGTTTATGGAACCGGAAGGAAATGAGCCCTACACAAACTCGCGAAGGGTGATCCAGTTTTCCAAGCTGCGCAACTTCATTACCTTTAGCAACCAATAAGAAAACGTGGTGAGAAAACCTTGAGGCAGCCAGGCAATGGACGTTATGATTGGTGAGAGAAGATGTTCTCCGGCAGCATCGCATTATGAAGTACTCGCTAAGAATACTACGAATACTGAAGTATTCGCTAAGAATACCCCCCCCCCCCCATCACTCCCACTCTCCCAAAACACTCCCCCCCCCCCCACCACTCCCACTCTCACACTAGGACTATTCTTGCTCTCTCTCTTGACAAGGGGCAAAATGGCAGGTGGATGCAACAGGGACACAGGGAACAGCCAGAGTGACCAAACGAAGGACATGTTAACCCAAGTTCTGGAGGAATTCAGGAAGGATATGCAGGAAATGATAATCTGATGCTTGGTCTCTTTATTTTTCTCTGTGAGGGATTTGATCTCCTCCTTTGCTGATGTCAGCTCACTTTGCAGGTTGTTAATTGTAATCAATTGTTGTTACAATTAACAACCTGCAAACTGAGATGACATCAGCAAGGAAGGAGATCAAATCCCTCACAGATAAAAATAAAGAGACCGAGCATCAGATTATCATCCAAAAGGAAGGTGGGAATGTTACATTGGAAGGAAATGCCTCTGTACCTGAAACATTTGCGGACATACTGAAAAAGAGCTCAGAAGCTATGGACACAGTGAGGGAGGTAGCCATGCAAGCAGTCACCTCACAGGAAGCAGCAAGGTGCACCACTCAGCTGCTGGAGAGGAAAAAGATCAGTGGTAGTTGTAGGCATCAAAGAACAGGAAGGATCCAACAGGCAAGAATGGAATAGCAAGGATAGAGAGGCAGTACACGGGCTACTGAAGGGGTTACAGATGGAAGGGGCTGAACAAAACATTGAAAAGGTTTTACAGGTTGGACTGGTACAACAAGGAGAGAAACAGACTTGTAAAGGTGGTGTTTACAAACGAAACCACGAAGGAGGATATTCTCGAAAGGAAGAGTCGACGGCAGCATGTTGAGGGATACAAAAAAGTATTCCTGCAGAGGGACAGGATGAAGGAGGAGAGAGCCAGGGCAGCAGAGGCAAACGCAGGGAGAGAGGAGCAAACCAGGAAATCACAGCCCCCAACACAACAGTCCTAGAGACAAGAGGCGAACTCAAAACCAGCATCCCAGCAACACTAGAGGGGAGGGCAACACCATCACCCCCTCTGCATAGAAACCCTCCCTTCCCCTCACCCTACCTGCCCCCACCAAACCCTCCCTTCCCCCCCCACCCCATTCTTACCCTGTCACCCCCTTCCCCATTCCCATCATGTCCCCCCTCCCACCTTTCCCCCCTCCCACCTTTCCCCCCCTGTCCCCCCTCCCCCTTCATCCCATACCCTCCCTATCCCTCCTTCCCCCTCACCCCGTATCCTCCATGTCCCCCCTATCTCCTTAACCCACACCCTACCTGTCCCCCCTTCACTGAAACCCCCACCCCTCACCCCAAACTCCTATGAGACCCTGCAAACCACCTCGCAGATCTTCTCACCCACGGAACAGCTTCCCACACCAGCAGAATGCTCGCCAAGAAAGGGACATGAAAACGAACTGAAGAAAGTGAGCTTCAAGGCAATGTACACTAACATAGATGGGATTACAAATAAAACAAGAGAACTCGGAGAATGGGCACTAGAAGAAAACCCAGACATAATAACACTCACAGAAATAAAGCTAACAAAAACCGTAACAAACGCAGTGTTTCCACAGGGCTACTATGTAGTGAGGAAAGAGAGAGAAGGGAGAGGAGGAGGGGGTGTAGCTTTGCTACTAAGAGAAGGTTGGAGTTTCGAAGAGATGGTAATTCAGAACTGTGAAGATTTCAGTGACTACATATCAGGTACCATAGCAACTGGAGGACAGAAAATGATAGTAGTAGTCATATATAACCCCCCACCAAACGACAGAAGACCCAGACAGGAATATGATAGAAACAACTTGGCCACCATCAATATAATAGAGAGAGCAGCTTCTGTGGCTAGCAGGAAAGGATCCAGGCTACTAATCATGAGAGACTTCAATCATGGGAAGATAGATTGGGGGAACAGAGACCCACATGGAGGCCCAGACACATGGAGAACAAAGTTGCTGGATGTGGCAACAAGAAACTTTCTAAGTCAACAGGTCAAGGGACCGACAAGAATGAG
The DNA here is from genome assembly GCF_040958095.1 of Procambarus clarkii. NCBI lineage: Eukaryota > Metazoa > Arthropoda > Malacostraca > Decapoda > Cambaridae > Procambarus > Procambarus clarkii. Next base: position 20,180,433 of record NC_091188.1, read on the forward strand.
AGGAGGGGATGAACCAGCCTTGCTTGATCTGATATTTGCCCTAAATGAGTCGGATATAAGGGAAGTTAAGTTGGAAGCCCCCATGAGAATGAGTGATCTTAGTGCATTGAGCTTTGAGTGCCTGGTTGAGCTAGGAATTATCACCCCCAAAAAAGAACTGGGAAACAAAGGGCTGGCGTACCGAAAGGGAAACTATGAGGAGATGAATAAATTCCTATGGGATATACATTGGGACACAACTCGGAACCAAGTCCGTACAAGACATGATGGACTATGTCACCCAAAAATGTCAGGAGGCTGTAAGCAGGTTTGTCCAAGCAAAGGAAGAATCCGTGGTTTAATAGGGAATGTATGAAAGCAAAGGAGCTGAACAAAAGGGCATGGAGGAACTTCCGTAATAACAAATAATGCCCGAAACGCTTTGCGTAATAGTGGCTTTAGGCATTGTATGTACTAGCTCTACCTATAAGTCAACCAATCCTTGTAAAAATTTGTTGTATGTATGTACCTTACCTAAATAAAATTGTATTGTTGTTGTTGTTGTAACAGAACACCAGAAAGTAGAGAGAGATACCAGAGAACCAGGAACGAGTATGTTAGTGTGAGAAGAGCAGCTGAGAAAAGGTATGAAAATGATAAAGCTAATAAAGCCAAGACCGAACCAAAGCTACTACACAGTCACATCAGGAGGAAGACAACAGTGAAGGAACAGGTGATGAAACTTAGGGTGGGCGAGGACAGGTACACAGAGAATGACAAAGAGGTTTGTGAAGAATTCAACAAAAGGTTCCAGGAGGATCTTTACAATAGAACAGGGAGAAGTCACGGCGCTAGGAGAGGTGGCAGCATACCAAGGTGACCTTGGAAAGGTTCGAAATTATAAGAGATGAGGTCAAGAAGCACCTATTGGTGCTGGATGTGAGAAAAGCTGTGGGGCCGGATGGAATCTCACCATGGGTATTGAAAGAGTGTGCAGGAGCACTTTGTTTGCCACTCTCCATAGTGTATAGAAGGTCACTGGAAACGGGAGGCCTACCAGAAATATGGAAGACTGCTAATGTAGTACCAATATTTAAAATGGGTGACAGACAAGAGGCACTGAACTACAGCCAGTGTCCTTAACATTGTATACCATGCAAGGTGATGGAGAAGATTGTGAGAAAAAACCTAGTAACACATCTGGAGAGAAGAGACTTCGTGACAACCCATCAACATGGGTTCAGGGAGGGTAAATCTTGCTTTACAGGCTTGATAGAAATCTACGATCAGGTGACAAAGATTAAGCAAGAAAGAGAAGGATGGGCGAACTGCATTTTTTTGGACTGTCGGAAAGCCTTTGACACAGTACCCCATAAAAGGTTGATGCATAAGCTGGAGAAACAGGCAGGAGTAACTGGTAGGACGCTCCAGTGGATAAGGGAGTACCTAAGCAATAGGAAGCAGAAAGTTATAGTGAGGGGTGAGACCTCAGAATGGCGTGAAGTCACCAGTGGAGTCCCACAGGGCTCTGTGCTTGGACCTATCCTGTTTCTGATATACGTAAATGATCTCCCAGAGGGTATAGACTCATTCCTCTCAATGTTTGCTGACGACTGCCAAAATTGTGAGAAGGATTAAGACAGAGGAGGACAGCTTGAGGCTTCAAGAAGACCTGGACAAGCTGCAGGAATGGTCGAACAAATGGCTGTTAGAGTTTAACAAAAGCAAATGTAATGTAATAAAGATAGGGGTAGGAAGCAGGAGACCAGATACAAGGTATCAGTTGGGAGATGAAATACTTAAAGAGTCAGAGAGAGAGAAAGACCTGGGGGTTGATATCACGCCAGACTTGTCCCCTGAAGCTCATATCAAGAGGATAACATCAGCAGCATATGCCAGGTTGGCTAACATACGAAAGGCCTTTAGAAACTTGTGTAAGGAATCTTTCAGAACATTATATACCACATATGTCAGACCAATCCTGGAGTATGCGGCACCAGCATGGAGTCCATATCTAGTCAAGCATAAGACTAAATTGGAAAAGGTTCAAAGGTTTGCCACCAGACTAGTACCCGAGCTGAGAGGTATGAGCTACGAGGAGAGACTACGGGAATTGAACCTCACTTCGTTGGAAAACAGAAGAGTTACGGGGGACATGATCACCACATTCAAGATTCTCAAGGGAATCGACAGGGTTGATAAAGACAAGCTATTTAACACAAGGGGCACAGGTAGGAAACTGATTGCCCAAATGAGCCACAGAGATATTAGAAAGAACTTTTTTAGTGTCAGAGTGGTTGACAAATGGAATGCATTAGGAAGTAATGTGGTGGAGGCTGACTCCATACACAGTTTCAAGTGTAGATATGATAGAGCCCAATAGGCTCAGGAACCTGTACACCTGTTGATTGACGGTTGAGAGGCGGGACCAAAGAGCCAGAGCTCAACCCCCGCAAGCACAACTAGGTGAGTACAGGATTCGAACACACTCCTACTACTCTCCCTCCTTCCCCTAAGCATACATAAATAGAGCTCTTCTGTGCCTCACCCCTTTCTCCTTATATCTCTATTTCTAAACTCCCCATAAACACACTCCCCACACACCACACACATACACACATACCACACCACACCCTACACGCACTCGCACTAGCTCTCTCTCTTCCCCTCCCTCTCTCCCCCGTCTCTCCCCCTCTCTTCCCCACTCTCTCTCGTTCCCTCTCTCGCCCCTCTACCTCTTTCTCCCCCACTCTCCCTCTCTAACTCCCTCCCTCTCTCCCCCTCTCTCCTCCTCCCTCTCCCGCTCCCCCTCTTTCCCCCTTCTCTCCCTCTCTCACCCTCTCTCCCTCTCTCCCCTTCCTCCCTCTCTCCACCACTCCCTCTCCTCCATCTCTCCCCCTCTCCCTGTCCTCCATCTCTCCCCCTCTCCCTGTCCTCTCTTCTCACCTCAATGAAAAGTCCGTGACCGGCCTCACCCATCCACCTCACACATACACACACACACACACACACACACACACACACACACACACACACACACACACACACACACACACACACACACACACACACACACACACACACATGCCTCGTAGGGGGGCCTCGTAGCCTGGTGGATAGCGGGGGCTTCGTAGCCTGGTGGATAGCGTGCAGGACTCGTAATTCTGTGGCGCGGGTTCGATTCCCGCACGAGGCAGAAACAAATGGGCAAAGTTTCTTTCACCCTAAGTGCCCCTGTTACCTAGCAGTAAATAGGTACCTGGGAGTTAGTCAGCTGTCACTGGCTGCTTCCTGGGGTGTGTGTGTGTGTGTGTGGTGTGGAAAAAAAAAAAAAAAAAAAAAAAAAAAAATAGTAAGTTAGTAGTTAGTAAACAGTTGATTGACAGTTGAGAGGCGGGCCGAAAGAGCAAAGCTCAACCCCCGCAAAACACAACTAGTAAACACACACACACACACATCTTGAGGTTATCTTGAGTTGATTTCGCGGCTTTAGTGTCCCCACGGCCCGGTCCTCGACCAGGCCTCCACCCCTAGGAAGCAGCCCATGACAGTTGACTAACTCCCAGGTACCTATTTACTGCTAAGTAACAGGAGCATAGGGTGACAGAAACTCTGCCCATAGTTTTTTGCCGGCGCCCGGGATCGAACCAGGAACCACAGGATCATGTGTCCAGCGTGCTGGACACGTGATCCTGTGGGGACTGGGTTCCTGGGCAGTGTGGGCACTGCATATGTGCCCACACCGCCTTGTTTCCACTTTGGGGAGGGGGAAGTTGTTTTAGATTTATTTGGAGTACTGTTTGTACTCTGTTGTTTAGTATTAGTGATAGAAGAAGGTTTAGATGTCGCTTTTCCATCTGAATTATCTCGTTGTCTTTCTATGATGGAGCGCAAACCTTCTGTTATCTCCTATACTGTCAGAGAAGATTTGTTATATAAGACAAACAACTTATCCAGTACGTCACTGGGTAATTTGCATTTCATATGGACTTGGATTATCCAGTCCAGTTTCCTCCAAATTTACTTTGTTCTTCAGTGCCTTTAGCAAGGACTCAAGCTCCAATCTAAAGGCTTGGAGTGAGTCAGCTGTTCCATCTGGAGGGTTAATATCCAACAGCTTCTGGGTTAGAAGTCTGATAGTCCCTTCTGGCTTAGCATAATTATCCTTAAGGAGCTGTATTGCATTATCGTATCCATCATCGGTAAAGGTCAGATTACAGACCACCTTTAATGCTTTATCTTTTAAGACACTTTGCAAATATGTAAATTTTGTGGTCTTTGCTCCATTGGCATTAGAATCCACAGAATCGACAAATTTGTTCCAGAAGTTGTCCCAACTCTCGTCCTCTGTACCAGAGAAAGTTGGGAGACTTAGTGATGGTAATTTGACTTCTGGTTGTGTCGGGTTTTGTGAAGCTGTGGCTGCAATGTTTGTAGTGGCCTTGTGAATGGTTATTAAATTGTCAAAGTGTTGTAACTTTGAATGTATTGTATCTTCATAATCTGCGTTTTCTTGTACTACTGCATCGATTGCCTCTTCATCGATGTTAGTAGAAGCAAGTACATCCTGATATTTAATTAAGGATTTGCATTTGTACATGCTGATATTTGGTCTGTGCAACCTTATGATGGCCTTCCAGTTCTACATAATCAACTGGAGTTTGATTACATAAATCCTCACATTTTTTTGATCTGTCGGGTTAAGTGGCCCTTCATACCAGTGAGGGTCGCTTTTACATTTTTGGCAGTAGACATAATGGCTGTATTTGCTAGCCGTGTTGCAGATGTACTAGTGCTAAGCCTTGTTAGACTTTGATCTGGACTGTTTCTAGCACTTGAGCTACTAGTTCCGAACTAGAGCTGTTTATCATTTAAAAAATACACTATATAATCATACACACTATAATCTGAGTGGTAACCTTGTGTCTATGCTAGATTTACTTCAAGTTAGCTCCTCAATTATCACTCTTAGTCGGTACAGAGACACAGATTAACACTCAATGGTGAAATGATTATAGTTAAATTATTACTATAGTTATGGTAATATTATGTAGACAACACAACTCGGGTTGTTATGAGTACTACATAAAAATATGTGCTTGCTAGGTATAATATATATTTAACTCTAGACAAGTGTAAATTCTTACCCTTACACCAGGTTAGCACAATAAATTAGACTAGGTTACTGTACAACACCAGCCTAAAATGTCCTACCCTTGTGCAAGAATTAGTTGTAAATTATGTGACACGCAGTAATTGTTACAGAAATGGTGCAATATTAAATAGTAAGTAATGGTTATATAAACACTTTAAATTATAAAAATCATATACATTTATGGGTAAATTAATTAGCCTCTTATCAACCTCTTGTAATGAAAAAGCACAATTATTCTTTTGGTAGAGGCCTCGGAACAATAATAGTGCTTGTTGTAAGTTCTGTTCACTATGAACCGAGATTGAAAAAGTTAGGCTAGAAAAATGTATAGCAGTGTCTTCCTGCTATAATTAATGTATATGTAAATATTGTGTAAATATTGCACTAATGTTTATATAGATCCTAATCAGGATCATTGTATCTAGGTTCGAAGCCGGTCGGCCGAGCGGACAGCACGCTGGACTTCTGATCCTGTGGTCCTGGGTTCGATCCCAGGCGCCGGCGAGAAACAATGGGCAGAGTTTCTTTCACCCTATGCTCCTTTTACCTAGCAGTAAAATAGGTACCTGGGTGTTAGTCAGCTGTCACGGGCTGCTTCCTGGGGGTGGAGGCCTGGTCGAGGACCGGGCCGCAAGGACACTAAAAAAGCCCCGAAATCATCTCAAGATAACCTCAAGATAGGTTCAAAGGACCATAATTTTTGTGGGAAAATCCTTGCAAGCTTTAATTGTTTTTATTCTGTGAATATTCAAATGTTTATTTATTTTTTAATTGACTTTAATATTATATTATTTTTATTTGATTATTTTCTTAGTACTAAGTAAGTGGACTGTATGTTCTGATTCAGCTGCTAGAACTTCTCACACAATGGGAGGGACAATTTGTAGCTTAAACCACTTTCAGGTGGCTCCTTCATAAACCACAAATTGTTTACCTTATTGTTACAATTATAATTATTAATCATACCACATATGGTGATCTAATCTACTGTACTTATACTTCAGCAAATCAAATTAATAACTACTAATACTATGTCTGCAATATGAACACAAAAGGGCCTTAGCTGTTCCTGTTGGTGGGGCCTGCTAAGGCTGTGTAATTGTAGCATCAAATGAGGGTGTGGCCCTGTGCCTCTGAGTGCCACGTAATGGTGACTGTCTGGAGGCCTACAAGGCTTGATGTACAGCTAGTGGTAGCGAATTTGTATAATTATGTTGGGAGCCAGCTGTCTGCTTCAGTAGCTTCCCTCACAATTACCTGTTTGGGATGTAAGGACTTAATAATAGTTCCATTAACATATAAGTACAGGTATGACATGGAATGAGAGGGAAGTATAATGTTGTGTACGTATTTGATTGAGCTTAAAGCTCACTCATAACCGGCTACCTAACTAATATTATTCAAGTGCACTTATAAAATAAAAGTATTAGGTAGTCGAATACTCAAGTGTTCCAGTTGTGTGGTAGAGGTGTTGCTGTTGTAGCTCTCTTGGGACAGAGTAAGTCTGTCGTGCGAGACTAGTATCACAATTCTCTCTGGAACACTCATTATGTTGTTTGTTATGATTCTGGTCTACGTGACGACACTCCAGGGGAGACGTCCTCAAAAGTTTGGTGGTTCTATTTATGTTTAAACCTTAAATGGCACCTGGCTATTTAGCATGTCACCGACAGGCGCATACCCCCCAAAAAAATATAAAAAAATATTTTTTCTTCTAAACCTGTTAATTTGTGTTCACTGATCATGGGAAAAATAATACAAAAATCGTAAGTAGCATATATTGCCCGCTATAGGGTGGGGAAGTCTGGCAAAAAACAGGCACTGACTCAGTGTGCGTCATAGATGGCCTGTTGCTCTCCCTCTGTCAGGACGGAGTTGCCACAAAGAGATAATTACCTTATTATTTCAAAGTCTCTGATTGATTTTTCGTAGTTTTTTGTTTGCTATAATATTATTCAATAGTGTGTAGTGTGATATATTTATATAATAAAATGAGTGAATCATCGCTGTATTGAAAAATATGGTGTGCATATTGTTGATTCAATTATGTTCATCAAACAGTGAACAAATACTTTGTCGGTTATTACATTATGTACACAGGTTATATATAAGTATCTGCATGTTTTGTTCACCATAATGAACCAATAAGTTGCTATTATGAGTCAAAAAGTAACGAGGAGTGACCGCCACACAATAGCCAGCCACTCGCTCACTCCCTCAACACCTCACTCGCCCACATTCTCCTCCCACAATACTGTTTTTGCTTTTATTCACTATATACAGACGTTATATATAAGTATCTACATTCGTGTTCACCATAACGAACCACTAAGTTGGCATGCTGAGTGGCAGTGGCAGCCCACCACTGGCTGCTACTTCCTCCCTCCCTAAAGTCACCTGACTCACCCATATTCTCTTCCCACAATACTGTTTTTGCTTTTATTCACTATATATAAACGCTATATATAAGTATCTACATTTGCTTTCACCAGTACGAACCACTAAGTTTGTATGTTGAGTGGCAGTGGCAGTGGCAGCCGAGTGGCAGTCCGCCACTAGCTACCACTCCCTTCCTCCCTCACCTCACCTGACTTGCCACCATTCTCCTCCCAACATACTGTTTTTGCTTTTATATACAGACGTTATATATAAGTATTTAAATGTTTTGTTCACCATAACTGTACATCTAAGCTTGTATGGTGAGTAAAGGCACAAAGACGTAGCTACTCACAGTCAGCTGGTGGCGGCCGCCCTCAAGGCCAGACACACTAATAGTTCTCCTCCAACAATACTGTTTGTGGTGTTATTACGCTATATACCAGGGGTGGGCAACCTCTGGCACGCGTGCCAAACTTGGCACGCTGATGACTTGTCTCTGGCACGCAAGAGCATAGGTTACCCTAAGCACAGATGCAAGCACATGTTACCCTAAGCACAGACAAAAAAAAAACTACTTTCCTTGGGGTATAAGCTTACATGCCATGACAGTATATGTACGTCCTGGTGGTGAAGAGGTTTAAGCTCTATGAAGCTAAAGAGGTCTCAAGACGTCCTGGTGGTGAAGAGGTTTAAGCTCTACGAAGCTAAAGAGGTCTCAAGAAAAAGAAGTTGATCTTGTTGCCATAGTTACCTTCTTTTTTTACGTCATCGATCATGCCGATGTATGATGATTCCCCTTTATTTACTTTGGCTCATATTTTATGTAATAAGCCTTTCTAACCTAAAGGCTGCACCCATAAACATAGTGTACACTGACAATCATATCTGTGAAGGCAAAATACGCCATGCCTGCCCACCTTTAAAAATTAATTTCGTAAACTTTGAATTTAAACCCCCACAACATCTCCCCCCCCCCCTAAACCTCGTGTGTTTGAATGCCGCCCGACTTCAGTTTGACGCATATTAATTAAACTCACTTTATTATCTAAATCTAAAGCATCTTCACCTTCGAAAGCTAAAGAAAGATAAGAATTCTTATGCTCTCCCCTTCTCTCCATTGACGGCCGTATCATTTTTGAAATCAACAGTCTCCCACCCCCATGAAGTCCCCTTAATGAACACATGTTCAAACGATCTCAGGCTCGTAACTCTCTCTCGCAGTCTTGCTTCGTAGTGTTTCTCACAGTTGCTCACTTGCCTCCTCCCCGAGAAGAAGGTCAGTACTTCATCTCCAGGTGAAAATTATTCCCCTTATAAATCAATAACTTTGCGAAACTCAATATCATTGTAAGAATAGTCTTATGGAAGAGATGGTTGCTCTAGCATCACTACCTGAGCGTACTACCGGGGCTGAAATATGTAAAACAGTTGTGAACGAATTCTCTACTCGGCAAATTGACATTTCAAAAGTAGTATCCGTCACAACAGATGGTGCCCCAAACACGACTGGTGAGAAGGCAGGATTTGTAAATCTGTTTGCAAAAAGTGTTGGTCATCCACTGATTGGCTTCCATTGCATCATACATGAGGAGGCTTTATGTGCAAAAGCTGGCCTAAAGGAACTGCAAGAAGTGATGCAAGCAGTTACCAAGGTTATTAATTACATTTGTGGTCGGCCTTTAAATAAAAGACAATTTCAAACTCTACTGGATGAGGTAGAATCTGTGTATAAAGGACTGAAAATGTACAACCATGTTCGTTGGCTTAGCAGAGGCTTGGTTCTGAAACGATTTATTGAATGCTTAGATGAGATAAAGCTCTATTTGAACGACCAACAAGTGTCATACCATCAATTTTCTGACATCGTGTAGGTTTGTAAACTGATGTTTTTTGCAGATTTTTGTGAACATTTAAATGAATTAAATATTAAGTTACAGGGCTCTGGTAAGACACTTGATGTTATGTTTTGTTACATAAAAGCTTTTGAAATGAAGCTTAAAGTTTTTAAGAGGGATGTAGATAATGAGAGATTTAGATACTTTCCGAACCTAAAGAGGTACATCAGTGATCTAAAAGATGACAGAACAGACCACAAATGTCTTCAAAAGCTGTTTGTAAACATTATCGAGTCAACAGTTTGGCAGTTCTCTACAAGATTTGCCAAATTCAGAGAACTGGAAGACACAGTAAAGTTCATAAAGTTTCCAGACAGCATCAAAATGGATGAACTAAACTTGCAAATGTTTTAATGGATAGACATGGATGATTTTGAGATGCAGTTGATTGAATTTCAGAGTAGCTCAATTTGGAAGCAGAAATTTGTTGACCTTAGAGTTGACTTGGAAAATATTGAAAGAGAGAGATTAGAGATGAAAGTAACAAAGAGAAATGGGGAAAACGAAGTATTAAGGACTTGGAATACTATTCCAGAAAATTATGTCTGTTTAAAAAACCTTGCAACAGCATTGCTAACCATGTTTTCGTCTACATATGCTTGCGAATCTTTGTTCTCAATTATGAACTTTGTTAAGTCTCGTAACAGGAGTAGCGTGACAGATGAAACTAGCGCTGCATGCATATCTCTCAATGTTACTAAATATAAACCCGATGTAAAATATCTGTCATCAGTTATACAGCAGCAGAAGTCTCACTGACAGTATATGAAAGGAGTCAACAAGTTTTTTATCTGTTGTATTCTATTAAAGTCTCAAAATCTTAAAAGCTGTTGAAATGTACTTCTGAAGGTTAAATAATTTTTTTTCTGTTTTTTTATACTATGTTTTATTGCACTGAGGTAATTTATTATTTTTTCGTTTAAAAAGTTCAAAAGAGATACCAAATATGTTCTAAAGAAAAATGGTTGGCACGTGGAAAAAGTTTGTGTCAGAGACTCAAAAAGGTTGCCCACCCCTGCTATATACACACATTATATATAAGTATCTACCTGTTTTATTCACCATACTTGTACAAGTAAACTGGTATGGTGCCCAAAGACCACAGTGGTCACCAGTAAACATGATAAGTCTTGCAGACGACACACCTCGCTCACCAAAATGGCGGCTCCCAATCTATTCCTATTGCTGCTTATACCCTCTATACACACGTTATATATAAGTATCTACATTTGTGTTCACCATAGCGAACCACTAAGCTGGTATGGTGAGTGCAGTCAGTAAAAGGTGGCCACACACAGTCAGAAGACGACGCCACCACCCTCCCTCCCACAGCATTAATCCTCCCTCCATGGATCACAGCGCTAAATATCACCACAATCCTGCTATTATCAGAACCCTGGTCAGTTTTATCACAGTCAGGGGGGCTTCTGTAATAATATCATCGCTAAATAATAGCAAGAACATGTATATTATGGCATTTTTAGGCGATGCTGTGGTCACAAGCTGAACAGCAGTGCTGTGAGCTCATGCTGCATGCGTCAGACTAGGTTGCTCACTCAAGACTGAGGCCCCTCACACCCGGGAATTTGGCCCACGATTTAAACAAAAAATGGCGTCTGTTTACAAGAGCCCTGATGAAAGTGTGGTGAACCCTGTGTTTCCGCAGGCTGTTTAAATCTGGCGCGGTACTCCAAAACATCATATGATGCCGAGTGCAGTTTACTGCAAGTCACTCAACGCATCATATGATGTCTTGCGCAACTAAAGGGTTAAGGAATAGAGTGTTATGAGAGTTAATTCCTGTTGTAGGAAATTATATTCAGTCCAAGTGAAGAGTTTTTTATTATGTTTAAACACTAGACTGTTGTTTAAAAGAAATAGAGTAAATATAAGATACGTCTTGTTGTTGACATCACGGAATACCCGTTCTCTTTTCCTTTATGGGGGTAACTTATGTTATTATGTGTTTCAGATTTCCAACACTCCCCCTCTCATCCTTTCCACCCCCCTCATGCCTTCTCTCCTCCCCCACCCTCCAAGTCCTCCCTTCTCCACCACCCTTCCCATACCAAATCCTCACAGCTCCCGCACACCCCAGATCCTCCAGGTCCCCCTCCCTAGGCCCTCCCATCTCGGACCCTCCCTGTTTCCCTGCTTCCGGGAAATCAATGGAAACTAAGGAAGGACAGAAGAGAGTTTCAGGGTGATGTACTCAAACAAAGATGGATTAAAAGCAAGGCAAGTGAACTAAGGAAAATAGCACAGGAAGTAAACCAATGTGTAATCGGACTCACAGAAACAAAACTCTCAGGAATCATAACGAATGCAGTGTTTTCCCAGAACTACACAGTAATAAGGAAAGAGACGGAAGGTAGGGGAAGAGGTGGAGTGGCCCTGCTAATGAGAAAGGAATGGAGTTTCAAGGAGGTGACTATCCTGGGCTGCGAGGGATTCAGAGACTTCATAGCAGGCACCATGACAATGGGAGGACCAAGAATAGTATTAGCAATGATATATAACCCTCCACCAAATGACAGAAGACCCAGTCAAGAGTATGACAACAACAACAACATGGCAGTTAACACTATAATTGAGAGGGCAGCCTCTGCTGCCTGTACAAATAGATCCAATTTGCTTATCATGGGGGGCTTCAATCATGGAAGGATAGACTGGGAGAACAAGGAATCCCACGGAGGTGAGGATACATGGAGAGCTAAACTATTGGAGGTGGCAACAAGAAACTTCTTATGCCAGCATGTCAGGGAACCCACAAATACCTGCAAATACACCATTTAGGGGGCTACGCTAGCCAGCTGGTGATTGGGTGGCAGAGGTCACGTGTAGCGGCCGACCAATCAGCGCCCGCCGTGACGTCACCGCGTGCCTCTAGCGGTGAGGGAGGAGGCTTTGCGGAGAGCTGATCTCCCAGTGGACGCGAGAGGTCGTGTGTCGAATAGCTCTCGAGGTCGGAGGCTCTGGGAGCCCCGTTCACTGGATCATAAGCAGCCATCGCAGCCCACCATCAAGGCTGAAGACCCCATGTTAATGCGGAACAAGAAGAAGGCAAGTTCATTGGGCAAAAAAGTACCAAAATTTGATGTATTGGACGGCGACGACTCTGGAAGGTGTAGCCTGACGCCTGCGTGTCTAGTTGGTGTGGCGAGCAGGACAGTAGTGACTGGGTCACATCTACTGAAGACATTGGAGAGAAGATACCGTTTCTAAGTCGAGAAGAAACACTTTGTGGAAGAAACATGTGTTAACAGTGACTGGCTCAATGACCAGGGGTTGGACCATGATTTGGAATACCTGAACTTTGGGAATGGCATGGCGAGGACGCGATTGCTTCACGACACCTGAGGCCCTGCAACACGTTACTTGGTCATCAAGGAGCGACTTAGGAACCGCAGCAACCTCACACCATCGGGGGACCAGCTGTCGTGATCCAGGAATTTTAAGGTAGATCATTTTCCCTCCCATTACCCCTTGTTGATTAGGCTAGTTAGGCCACCAAATATCTATTTGTGATATCAGTATATTTATTAGTACATTAGTATTAGGATAGGCTGCAAGGGAGCTAGTATTTACGACTGTTGAAGAGGACAGTGTGTGGACGACGTGGCAGTTGGCAAGGCGGCGATCGACGTTGACGAAGTGGCCCCCGCTGGAGAGGGTGTGGGACCCCCATTTAAATCTGCCCAGCTGACGGAGTTGCCGGAGGTCGTGAGAGGAGAGTTGCCGACGATTAATTCCATATATATCAATTCATGTACCCTAATCATTTGCATATGTGTTCATGTAGCTTTTCATTAGTAAATGTCATACATTTTGACTGATGTGTTTAAGTGTGCCTCCATATTATCTCTACGCACATACACGAGTGATATTGTAACCCCACGTAGTGAACGATAACATTTTATATGGAAACTTCCTGGTGGCTGGGGGTGCTAGAGCAACACAGACATTTATAGTGACGTACCCTTGGCCGGTAGTCCTGTTCCAATGCTGTAAGTGCAGCAACATAGTGCATATCCTACTGTACTGCATTGCTGGGGTGCAGAGATATTATCCCAGCTGGCGAACTTGTTAGAGAAACGCAGGTGTGGGAGGGAATACTGCAACCTTTTGTTTGACTGGGCAAGACTCAGAGGAAGTGTTGTTGAAGGTAAGCCCGAGTCTTCCTTCACTCCTCCATGGGGCAAGGCTGGTATTACTGGTAGCAAGTTCCCCCGTAGTTGACTGAAGGGCTCCCAGGGTGAATCCGTGGCACCCAAGTGGTTGGAGCATAGACCTGCGGTGGTGGGCATTACGTGGTCCTTTCCTTTGGGACCAAGTGACTCTGGTGAGTTAATTGAGTCACAGAGGCTGACTATTCTGTCTTCTGAACCACTAGCAGCCTCCTTGCTAGCATTGCCCCAGCCTACCCCCCCCCCTCGTATCAATAAATATATATATATATATATATATATATATATATATATATATATATATATATATATATATATATATATATATATATATATATGCATCTTATTTAATGACAAAATAGACTAAATTTTATTTCAGAGGAAATATAGAAAAAATAAAAAGAGTAGAAAAAAGATATACCAAATCCCTCCTAATATTCCAAGCCTCTCCATGAGTATCTAAATCACACCACCTACCATTCACACGTGTAATATCACACCTTCTGCTCGAACTCTCCCTCCCCTTCCTTCTCAAATTACCTTCTCATTTTTAATTCCAACAACAGCACCCTCCTTCATAGCTCCCTAGAGTAACAGGTGTTAGTGGCAGGTCGAAGTATCCTGCCGCCACAAGACGTACTCTCTCATTAACATCAAGTACTAGGGTGAATAATTTGACTTATGCTCTAAATTCCTATTAACTTTTGTTCTTCTAATTATTTCTTTAGTTTTAGGTTCATTAAAAACTATTGAAGTCATCTTCATTGTTCTCTCATTGTCCAGGAGTTTTAGCACAAAATCGTACGTACGTTGAGGTGTGGACACTGCAACAACTTTTAAGAACAGACATTGGTGACAATTTAAGATAATTTCTTAAATATGAAAATTTAAGGAAATCTCAAATTTCTTAAATTTATGGTGCAAAAACTCACCTTAATATATTAAGAATCAGAGCGCAACTCCATAGTCTCCTGAGACTGATGGATGCCTACTACTACTTTACAGCAAACTTCAACAATATTAAATGCGAAAGTGTTATGGGTAAAACGAAAGAGGCATTAGTGAAGAAAACGAAGTTGAAATGTTGTAAAACATTTGGGTAAATAAAAGAAAGTGGACACGGGCATATAGAAAACAACACCCTAAAGGTCTACTTCACAAGCAGCAGATGTATTAGAAACAACAAGTAAGTCCACTACGGGCTCACCATAGCCCGTGCTACCTGGAACTTTTTGTTCCAAGTAGCGAATCTTAAACAACAACAAAATTGAAACAATGAATTAAGTACACTTGCCTGTACAAGAACAGTATGTATAATTTTAATAAGAAAAAAATTAATGAATGTAGAAAGCCAGGAACTATTACCACAATTTATACTGTAAGAATGTTTACTATTCTATTCATAGCTGGAAGCCAGTCGCTTGGGGCTCGTGTCAGTAGGAATGATCTGGGATATGGGATGAATTCGTAGTGACTGGGATGTAGTCAAATAAATTTAGATCAATTCTCTCTCAAATATATGTTTGAAGCAGTTGGTATGGAAACAACATGGGATGCCAGTTTGTTGGTATCTTCTGGAGTACCGGTATATATGGACAACCGAGCAGCAACTTCTATATGGTGCGTTTCCCTAGAATTTCTTGTATGATAATATATTTTTTGAGTTACCCATACAGTTGTTTCAGTGCTTCTTTATAATACATTTTCCGTAAGAAGGCGAAGACAGGGGGGGGGGGTGTTACGGCCCTATTGGATCACAACTGGGTTCTTCTCTGATGTTATTAGAGTTTGGGTATCCGGCCCCAAGCTAGTAGTGGCTTTCAAGGGGTGCGTTCCGTAACGCAAGTAAATTAAAGGGGAAGGGATACAAATGCACTGCTTTTGTATATATATTGCTACCACCACCATAAATATATCGCAGTCACACGCGGGGTTGCTATAACTACACTTATTATATACAAATTAGTCTTCCTCTGAAGACACAGGATGCTCCACGGTGCTCAAGATGAGTAGCCCTGGTTCTCTTCTTCGTGGCCCACGATGAATCCTCTGATTCTCTCGGCGAATCTACCCCGGCCACAGGCCAGCCAAATCACAGTCCCAATGGGTGCACCATCGTGGAGGCCTTCAACCACAAATCCAGCCTGTAGCTGGCAGGTTCCGATCAGCTCCGCTGTGTAGGCCACTCCACGACCGATACTAGGGTTGCGAGCCCGAGGCAGGAGCCTTGTGTGATCCCGCTGATCACCCTCCTCTCTCTATAGCACCACAGTGGCTAGTCTCCTCCACCAACCAGCCCCGGATGCGACGATTCCTCGACTCTGCCACGTCACAGGCAGGCTAACACTCTCAACAGTGTCCGTCCAGGGGTGACTCACAGCTTCTGCAGCAAACACATGGAGAGACTATGGCTGCCTTGGGTAGACTGCCCATCGTCGAATACAGCAGTCCCAGGTCGACTCTGTAATCAGACACGTCATTAGTGTTGGGGACACTCTAGGGCACCTCACTTACAGGCTTAGACACAAACGTCCACCTATCCACTCCATAGATGGCATTGCTGTCTAAGCGCCACCTCACCAGAGGTCAGCAGCGGCTATGTCACGAGCTGATTAAGACGGGAATCCAGCCCCTGTGGCCGGTATATCCCGTCCTCACTAGATGGCTGTCGTCCATTTGGAGGGGGTTTCGGGAGCTGACCCACAGATGGCGTTGTCGTCACCGCTCCGTTAGACTCGGGTCTGTAACAGGGGGGGGGGATGAAGATTGGAAGGAACGAAGACTAGGAATGCCAGTAAGGTGTATTAAAGAGGACATGGGGGAAGAGGGGAGAACGGAAAATTGGAAAAAGAGGGGGAAGAGACCCGAGTACAGCTGCGTTGCAGCTGGATGCAACCTAGCTGTACCCAGTGGTGGGAAGAGACCTGGGTGGCAACTGGGTTCAACTTATGTATGTATATATATATATATATATATGTCGTACCTAGTAGCCAGAACTCACTTCTCAGCCTACTATGCAAGGCCCAATTTGCCTAATAAGCCAAGTTTTCATGAATTAATGGTTTTTCGACTACCTAACCTACCTAACCTAACCTAACCTAACTTTTTCCGCTACCTAACCTAACCTAACTTATAAAGATAGGTTAGGTTAGGTTAGGTAGGGTTGGTTAGGTTCGGTCATATATCTACGTTAATTTTACCTGCAATAAAAAAAAATTGACCTCATTCATAATGAAATGGGTAGCTTTATCATTTCATAAGAAAAAAAATAGAGAAAATATATTCATTTAGGAAAACTTGGCTTATTAGGCAAATCGGGCCTTGCATAGTAGGCTGAGAAGTGCGTTCTGGCTACTAGGTACGACATATATATATATATATATATATATATAAATATATATATATATATATATATATATATATATATAATATATATATATCGTACCTAGTAGCCAGAATATATATATATATATATATATATATATATATATAATATATAATATATATATATATATATATATATATATATATATATATATATATATATAATATATAATATATATATATATATATATATATATATATATATATATATATATATCGTACCTAGTAGCCAGAATATATATATATATATATATATATAATATAATATATAACTGAAAACTCACACCCCAGAAGTGACTCGAACCCATACTCCCAGAAGCAACGCAACTGGTATGTACAAGACGCCTTAATCCACTTGACCATCACGACCGGACATAATGAGGTGATAGCCGAGGCTATATGAACCACCCCACCGCCGGCACTCGGATAGTTATCTTGGGCATAGCATTTTACCAAATCACCTCATTCTTTGGGGCACACGTGAGGAACACAAATGCGAACAAGCTTGAATGGTCCCCAGGACATATGCAACTGAAAACTCACACCCCAGAAGTGACTCGAACCCATACTCCCAGAAGCAACGCAACTGGTATGTACAAGACGCCTTAATCCACTTGACCATCACGACCGGACATAATGAGGTGATAGCCGAGGCTATACCCTGGAAACACAAACCGAAACTGTCTCTATTTTCCGCTTGTTACAACTTGTAATAAAGTTGTTACATCTTGGCTTAACGTGTTTATGACGTATTAGAACGTTGTTACAACTTGTTATATTGGTTGTTATAACTGGTTAGGTGGTGTTAAAACTTGTTCGAACGTTGTACCAACGTCGTAGTTTCGGTGCGTGTTTGGCGGGTATGAACCACCCCACCGCCGGCACTCGGATAGTTATCTTGGGCATAGCATTTTACCAAATCACCTCATTCTTTGGGGCACACGTGAGGAACACGTGTGGTCGTAATAGATCTAAGCCATATCCTTGGCACGTAACTTAGGCCAAGTACTCAGTAACACAACACCATAATTTAATATTGATTCAAATTATAACTAAGAATATCGCAATAACCCGAACAACGTAGCATGCTTTAAACGTTTATATGGTTTAATAACAAAGAACCAAATCATTAATTATGAGAATAAATACCCTTATTGAAAAAAGAGAGCTATATACAAACAACTATGTGTTATTAAACACAGATGTTTGTAAACAGCTATTGTTTTGTTTAAAACTTTTGTTTAATTGCTTTATTTAAGACAAAACACTATCTGTTAATAAACAAATAGTGAAATTAGAGCCCAACAAATTCCTTGAGCGAGACGAAGTACTTGCCAGGATTCTTAACAAATTAAAGAAGAGCTTAATGAGCCCCCTTGCCTTGAATATTTAGTAGTCAAAACAGAATATCGGAATCATGATGGGTTGAAAATGTGGTTTGATTTTTAAGGAAGATTACTTGCATCTGACTATCGTCCAGTTTGCTTTATGTCCATTGTACGAATATTGCCGTAATGGATGACTGCAAATATCATTCTGTTAAATCTTGGAATACGAAGATTATTAATGGATTAACAACAAAGCTTTACTAAACGTCGCTCATGTTTAATAATTTAATTTTATTCCTTTCAAACATTTTTCAAGAATTGATAGAGTTGAAAGAATTGGTGACATTTTAAAGCTTGACGTTAACAAACCTTTGATACGCTACCACACGAGAGAATCATTAGAAAGAGACGCGCGGTATTGTGTGTGGTTTTCCTGAGTTGGTTTAGGGTTTTGTTATTTTTAAGACATTAGAGCAGACATTAATAGAATTAAGCCTGGGTGGGATACCATTTAAAGTGGAGTGTATCATGTCTCTGTCATGCCACCTCTGCTGTTTACCGTATTCATTAATAATTTAAACGCGGAAATGAGCAGCAAAATTTGCAAACTTTTAGACAAGACAGAAATAGGAGAGAAAATAGATTCTGAAGACGTAATAGATTCATATCTTCTAGACGTTCTTGACAGGTTTATTATATGATCGAAATATTTGCTGATACAGTTTAACACAGGAAATGTTTGAGTTTGAACGTTGATAATGAAACTTGTTACCATATATAAGCTCTCTATGCTGAAATTATGAAAAGATCTAGAACTTATTATTAGCTCGGAATCTAATGGAAAAATATAAGGAAATGCACAAATCTCGCAAATAAGTTACTGGGACATTTTTCTCGAAGTGTTAGCAATAAGACATCGGGAGGTAATTACATCAATAAGTGTACCCCCCTCTTTTATGTGTTCATACACCGAGAGTTTGTCACAGATAATGTTCACAGCTAAAGTAAAGTTGTTGGCTGGTCAGTAAGTTGTTGTTGCGGCCTTTATAACAGCCCGCGGTTGATTGGCCTTGAGCCCAACAAATTATTCAAGACATTCTATAATATGTTTCGATTTTACATTGCCCTTTTTAGGGTCCCCATTTATGTTATGCAGTTCAGACTTTGCTTGCGTTCACTAGAATGGACATTAATAACACTGAACACTTACAGAGAAAAGTGACAATGGGAGTCCTGCAGTTCTATTTTTTCACATGTTCTTTTTATACATTTGTCAGAATGGTGTTGTGTAACAACACAGCAATGCCATATATTGTGTGAACTGACTACACATTATCAGATCCTCTGTCGAATACAACCTCACGTTCAGTACAGGTAAATGTGCGGTATTTGTTTATAATTCAATGGAGATGTTTTTATGCAGATTTTAATTTAAAAAACAAGGTAGATAGTTTCCTGTAAAGTACTCAAAAACAAACCTGGGTAATATTATTTCCTAAAAGGTCTACTGTAAATTCATATGATGCTATCAGAGACTGTAAACTCAGAATAAATGTATTTCTGAGTATATCCGGACAGCCTGACACCTGGTAGAAAATATATTTTTTGGCAGTATATATTTCACTTTCAATGACCTGTAAACTATGAGACCTGCAAAATGCTGATCTTTGTAAACTAAATGGTGCGTGTTTGGAGGAAACATTCTTCTCGTGAGTAAATCTTCAATCTCACTACAATGTTATCTGACTTTACTTCTACACCGAATCTTGAGGAAATAATTTACATCCGTTTGATATAATTTTTATTGAAGAGCATCACCCATCCAGTAAATATCATGAGCTATATTTTTCAGGCATTCGGTTTTCAACTTAATATTAAGAAAATTCATCTTTATAATGAATGATGTGTATAACTGTTGAACCGGGCTACACGACAGAATCTAACAACCAATTATCAGAGAAAACAGGTATTATCATAGCTTCATTCTTGACATATTAAGGACGGCTCCTTGACAAGCAATATAAATCCAGTGGAAATCAAGTTCCAGTTACATGATTTATGGGTTTAAAGTGAGTGCGATCCAGGCTATCCCGAGAATCTGTAGATGAAAAGTCCCAGAGGCTGTGCACGATTTATATAAATCTTGAGTATTATATAAATCATTATATTTAGTCTATAATTCTCATATATAATATTCAATGTGTTACTGATTTTCGATCTTTGACCATACACATATATGTCACCTCCGTAGTTCTCAAGCACCATGTTTATAAACGGATAATGCATTAAATATCTTCAGAATCAGAAACATAATTTGAATTCTTTAATGTGTCCAGTTAGTTCGTGGTTTAAGCAATGTTTTCTTGCCAATATATCTTATATTATAGTTTTATGTTTTTTGGTCCATGTAATATATAGACTCCTGAAATTCCTGTAAACGTTTATTAAATTTATCCTGTGATAGTTTCATAATTCAGTTCTTATTCAATGAATTTTGTGATATTAAGTCTCATACTCTGATTCTCAGTATTAAGTTTTTACTGCAGCTGTACACTTGTTCAGTCCATCTACGACTGAAACGCTTATGTATGACGCGGTGTAGCCGTTGTGGCCCCTGACGTGTTATGCAGTAAAGATGTCTTTTCTATTTCTTCATGAGCTTGTATCTCCTTACCAATACTCTGATAATTGGAACTAGGAATGAATCTTTGTCTCTCGCCCATCCGCGTGCTTAACTGTCCTTTTAGGATGAGTAGGACTTCAACTGCTCAAATATTTTGGCGTGGCCAAAAAGGTGTAGCCATAAATAGGGTCCACCTTCAGACAACCATAGACAACTGCAGCCAGCCGGCCGAAACGGTCGTTCACTCTCAACTTCTTAAAGATCTTCCTGCAGTACTGCTATACAACCGAACCAGTGCTACATGAACAAGGGTTCCCAGGTGATGTCTTGTTAATTGAAGACCGCAGCTACACAGATACTTGATTCATGACAAGTCACATAGCTGTAGTCGGTCAAAGTCACGAAGTGGGAGGATGTCTAGCGTAGAGCTCCTCGTTCTCTTGACACTCCAGGAGCGAGCAACGACTAGCGACCAATCCTTAAGCTGACGCGGGGACACCGAACTTCGCATCCTAAGTCACCTCCTATTAGTCATCTCAAGTCAGGTAATGTGAGGAAAACGTCACTCTTCTGTTATTTCGTCCCTACTCCTTCTCCTGTTCTTCTCTTCCTCTTCTTATCCCACCTCCTTCTCCTGTTCTTCTCTTCCTCTTCTTATCCCACCTCCTTCTATTCCTTCTCCTCCTCGTTGTCCTCTTCCTACTCCTCCTCTCCTCCTCCTCCTCCTCCTCTTCTCCTCCTCTCTCCTCCTCTCCTCCTCCTCCTTCTCCTCCTCCTCTTCTCCTCCTCCTCCTCCTCCTCCTCCTCCTCCTCCTCCTCCTGCTCTCCGCCTTTCACCATCTTCAGATCCATTCCACCATTTGCCAGACACGACTCAGGAGAAGCTGCCGTAATGAAAGCGACGAACACAATAGTAATTCCTTTCATGCAGACGCCGCCGCCAGTCCTCAAAACCCCGGGTGAAACTTGTCGACTTTCCTGCCTCCGTCAGGGAGGAAGTTGGAGCCACCGCCTCTCTCACTCATGATGGCCACCTTCCTCTGGCTTTTGTCGACTTGTTTGGGGCATGTTGGCCATATTCCTTTGGCCTTTGTGGACTTATTTGCAGTATCTCGCTCATGTTGGAACTGTTTGTGAAGCTTTTATTGACATTATTTGGAGTATCTATTTCATGTTGGCCAAGTTGGTGTTGCCTTCATATATTTGGCTAGGTAAAGTTGCATGACTGTTGTTTGCTCACTAAGTGATTAGTTTTTGGGTTTGCGTTTGTTTGAATTGTTTATGTATATTGAGGGATAGATTACCAACATTTTCTCCATGTATACGTGTTTCCGATTGAATAATTTGCATTTTATTGATTAAAATGTTTGTTGGTTATCGTTATTTAAATTTTTACATTAAAAGTTGGTGGTGGAGCGTTGCCTTGCCAAGTTCTGTTTACTAGGTTAAGTTTCAAAGAGTGCCTCAAGTTCGCTATAAACATCTGGCTTTTCCAGTTGATTTGTAGAACTAGAGAAAAATATCTGGTTAAGTCTTTTAGTTTCCTCATGTTAGAAGACTTAAAACGTTTGAATTCTCAATTGCATTGTTGTTTTTGAATAATGGGTTCCAAAGTTTGCTAAGGAAAACAAGTGTCCTTCCTTAGGAGTCAACCTGTAGCAGTTCATTTACTACAATGTAAATATTTCCTGCTAGTGAAACAGGGACATCAGGTGTAAGAAAACATGCCCATCAGTATCCTTCTGCCCTGGAATGGAACGCGAAACCACTCAATTGTGATCCGACAGATCACCCAAATTTTGAGTATTTAACGCTGTGACAAGAAATATTCTAATCATAGGTGTCTGTTGTGGAAAGAATGCTTGTGTCGGTATCGGAGGGCGGCCTGTGGCAGGAGGCATTGTGTTGGTTGGTGTGGGCGGAGAGTCACCAGTTACGACCAGCGTCATTATCGTTAATGAGGCTTCGTGCTGCGACCTAAAGGGAGAGAGAGAGAGAGAGAGAGAGAGAGAGAGAGAGAGAGAGAGAGAGAGAGAGATAGAGACAGACAGACAGACAGACAGACAGACAGACAGACAGACAGACAGACAGACAGACAGACAGACAGACAGACAGACAGACAGAGAGGAGGGTGGGTGGCAGGCAAAACAAATGTAAACAGTAGAATATAATTCAGGAATTTAGTCGACAGAACAGACTCAGTGAGCCGGCGCATGGAACACATGAATCGTGTGGGCAACGGCCAGGTCACAGGGGTTGAGGGCTGTGGCAGACATCGCTGCAGTGATGGGCGCTTGTCCCTTCACGACGAGGAGAGCAGGGCGACCTTGGCACAGAGGGCTCACGTTACATGGGATCAAGTGGCGGCGGCAGCTGCTGTGTCTAGATTCTCGGCTATATTATCGCATGCAAGTGTAGATGGCCCAAGGTGGTAAAACTACGTGGTGACCTGTCGACTGTCTTAAGGAATAGTGTCAGCGGCAGAGAGGCTAGACAACAACTGCAGCTAACAACACTTCTTGATAAGTTTTCGTTCGTGATTTTGATTCTCTCAAAAGAATGTGACAGGAATGTCACACTAATCAATCTAAATGGTTCACATGCAAACTACAAGGCGTTACAATCAAACAACAAGCCATTACAAGCAAACAACGAGGTGGCTCAAGAGAGCACCGAGGTGTTCCAAGAAAATCATGAGGTCTCAAGTACTGCAAACCGCGTATAAACGTAAACACTTCTGGCAAGCAAAATTCTCCGGTTCTTGGAGTGAAAGGAATTCTTCGAATAGGTTGCGATGAATTCCTCTCAATGCCATGTCATCATCAGAAATAGAGTGAGAAGGAATGAGTCAAAGCGTAAGTCTGCGGGACAGTAATGGTGAGATACAGATAAAGAAGAGATAAAGAAACTGAAGATGAAAGGCTGTAGGGACGTAGGAAGACACACACACACACACACACACACACACACACACACACACACACACACACACAACACACAAACACACAAACACACACACACACACACACACACACACACACACACACACACACACCTCCCCCTCTCTCCTTCTCTCTCACCCTCTCCCTACCTTTCTTGCTCTCTCTCTCTCTCTTTCTCTCTCTCTCTCTCTCTTGCTCTCTCTCTATCTTGCTCTCTCTCTTGTTCTATCTCTCTTGCTCTCTCACTTGTTCTCTCTCTCTTGTTCTATCTCTCTTGCTCTCTCTCTCTCTCTCTCTCTCTCTCTCTCTCTCTCTCTCTCTCTCTCTCTCTCTCTCTCTCTCTCTCTCTCTCTCTCTCTCTCTCTCTCTCTCTCTCTCTCTCTCTCTCTCTCTCTCTCTCTCTCTCTCTCTCTCTCTCTCTCTCTGCCCCTCTCATCCCAGCAACACCAGAGAGGAAGGGCAACACCAGCACCCCCCCCCCCTCTGCATAGAAACCCTCCCTTCCCCTCACCCTACCTGCCCCCACCCAAATGCTCACCCACCCCTGCCTCCCCCTCCACTCCATTCTGTCACACCTCCCTCATTCTCACCATTTCCCCCCTCCTGCCTTTTACCCCTGTCCCCCTTCCCCCTTCATCCCATACCCTCCCTCTCCCTCGCCCCGTATCCTCCATGTCCCCCCTATCTCCTTACCTCATGCCCTACCTTTCCCCCCCTTCCCTTGAACCCCCGCCTCCCACCCCAAAATTCTCTGAGACCCTACAAACCACCTCACAGATCTTCTCACCCAGGAAACAGCTTTCCCCACCAGCAGAACACTCGCCAAGAAGGGAATAAGAAAATGAACAGAAGAAAGTGAGTTTCAAGGCAATGTACACTAACATTGATGGGATTACAAATAAACAAGTGAACTCGGAGAATGGGCACTAGTTGAAAACCCAGATATAATAGCACTCACAGAAACAAAGCTAACGAAAACCATAACAAATACAGTGTTTACACAGGACTACTATGTAGTGCGGAAAGTAGTGAGGAAAGAGAGAGAAGGGAAAGGAGGAGGTGGTGTAGCTTTGCTAATAAGAAAATGTTGGAGTTTTGAAGAGATGGTAAATCAGAACTGTGAAGGTTTCAGTGACTACATATCAGGCACCATAGCAACTGGAGGACAGAAAATTATAGTAGTAGTCATATATAATAGAGAGAGCAGCTTCTGTGGCAAGCAGGAACGGATCTAGACTACTAATCATTGGAGACTTCAACCATGAGAAGATAGATTGGGGAAACAGAGCCCCACATGGAGGACCAGACACATGGAGAGCTAAGCTACTGGACGTGGCAACAAGAAACATTCTAAGTCAACACGTCAAGGGACCGACAAGAATGAGAGGAGAGGATGAACCAGCCTTGATTGATCTGATATTTACCCTAAATGAGTCGGATATAAGGGAAGTTAAGTTGGAAGCCCCCTTGGGAATGAGTGATCATAGTGTATTGAGCATTGAGCACCTGGTTGAGCTAGGAATTATCTCCCCCCAAAAAGAACTGGGAAACAAAGGGCTGGCTTACAGAAAGGGAAACTATGAGATGAATAAATTCCTAAGGGATATACAATGGGACACAGAACTCAGAACCAAGTCCGTACAAGACATGATGAACAATGTCACCCAAAAGTGTCAGGAGGCTGTAAGCAGGTTTATCCTGGCACGACAGAAAAAAACGAGAAGCAAAAGAAGAATCCGTGGTTTAATAGGGAATATATGAAAGCAAAGGAGCTGAACAAAAGGGCATGGAGGAACTTCCGTAGTAACAGAACGCCAGAAAGTAGAGAGAAATACCAGGGAACCAGGAACAAGTATGTTAGTGTGAGAAGAGCAGCTGAGAAAAGGTATGAAAATGATATAGGTATTAAAGCCAAGACCGAATCAAAGCTACTACACAGTCACATCAGGAGGAAGACAACAGTGAAGGAACAGGTGATGAAACTTAGGACGGGTGAGGACAGGTACACAGAGAATGAAAAGAGGTGTGTGAAGAACTCGACAAAAGGTTCCAGGAGGTCTTTACAATAGAACAAGGAGAGGTCACGGCACTAGAAGTGGCAGGAAACCTGGCGACCTTGGAGGGTTCGAAATTACAAGAGATGAGGTCAAGAAGCACCTATTGGAGCTGGACGTGAGAAAAGCTGTTGGGCTGGACGGGATCTCACTATGGGTATTGAAAGAGTGCGCAGGAGCACTTTGTTTGTCACTCTCCATAGTGTATAGTAGGTCACTGGAAACAGGAGACCTACCAGAAATATGGAAGACGGCTAATGTAATCCCAACATACAAATAGGGTGATAGACAAGAGGCACTGAACTACAGGCCAGTGCCCTTAACTTGTATACGATGCAAGGTGATGGAGAAGATCGTGAGAAAAAACCTAGTAACACATCTGGAGAGAAGGGACTTCGTGACAACCCATCAATATGGGTTCAGGGAGGGTAAATCTTGCCTTACAGGATTAATAGAATTCTACGACCAGGTGACAAAGATTAAGCAAGAAAGAGAAGGATGGGCGGACTGCATTTTTTTGGACTGTCGGAAAGCCTTTGACACAGTACCCTATAAAAAGCTAATGCATAAGCTGGAGAAACAGGCTGGAGTAACTGGTAAGGGCGCTCCAGTGGATAAGGGAGTACCTAAGCTATAGGAAGCAGAGAGTTATAGTTAAGGGTGAGACCTCAGATTGGTGTGAAGTCACCAGCGGAATCTCACAGGGCTCTGTACTCGGACCTATCCTGTTTCTGATATACGTAAATAATCTCCCAGAAGGTATAGACTCATTCCTCTCAATGTTTGCTGACGACGCCAAGATTATGAGAAGGATCAAGACAGAGGAGGACAGCTTGAGACTTCAAGAAGACCTGGACAAGCTGCAGGAATGGTCGAACAAATGGTTGTTAGAGTTTAACCCAGGTAAATGTAATGTAATGAAGATAGGTGTAGGGAGCAGGAAACCAGATACAAAGTATCATTTGGGAGATGAAATACTTCAAGAGTCAGAGAGAAAGATCTGGGAGTTGATATCACGTCAGACCTGTTCCTTGAAGCTCATATCAAGAGGATAACATCAGCGGCATATGCCAGGCTGGCTAACATAAGAACGGCCTTTAGAAACTTGTGTAAGAAATCTTTCCGAGCATTATATACCACATATGTCAGCCCAATCCTGGAGTATGCGGCTCCAGCATGGAGTCCATATCTAGTCAAGCATAAGACTAAACTGGAAAAGGTTCAAAGGTTTGCCACCAGACTAGTACCCGAACTGAGAGGTATGAGCTACGAGGAGAGACTTCGGGAATTAAACCTCACTTCGTTGGAAGACAGAAGAGCTAGGGGGAGGAGCATGATCACCACATTCAAGATTCTCAAGGGAATCGATAGTGTAGATAAAGACAGGCTATTTAACACAAGGGACACAGGTGGAAACTGAGTGCCCAAATGAGCCACAGAGATATTAGAAAGAACGTTTTTAGTGTCAGAGTTGTTGACAAATGAAATGCATTAGGAAGTGATGTGGTGGAGGCTGACTCCATACACAGTTTCATGTGTAGATATGATAGAGCCCAATAGGCTCAGGAACCTGTACATCTGTTGATTGACGGTTGAGAGGCAGGACCAAAGAGCCAGAGTTCAACCCCTGCAAGCACAATTAGGTGAGTACAAACACACACACACACACACACACACACACACACACACACACA
Organism: Procambarus clarkii; assembly: GCF_040958095.1. Taxonomy (NCBI): domain Eukaryota; kingdom Metazoa; phylum Arthropoda; class Malacostraca; order Decapoda; family Cambaridae; genus Procambarus; species Procambarus clarkii. The sequence goes on from NC_091188.1 coordinate 20,208,053, forward strand.
CACACACACACACACACACACACACACACACACACACATGGTAAAAGTGACCATGTCTTTTTAGAAATAAAGCATGCAATGCGTTATAATCTGGAAGAAAATAAGAAGGTTCATGCAATTGAAAAACCTGACTTTAGGAGAAGACATTATGGCAACCTTAGAAAAACTTTTAGTGAGTATAATTGGACAGACTTGTTGCTAGGCAAGGAAGTGAATGAGATGTATGTCAAGTTTTGTGAAATATATGATTAAGACACTTTAAAATTTATACCAAAACAGAGATGCAGAACTAGGAAACAGGATTGGTTCAACAGAAATTGCGAGAAGGCCAGAGACCAAAAGACACA
>NC_091188.1:20213399-20293399 GCF_040958095.1 Procambarus clarkii
CATAGTAGGCTGAGAAGTGCGTTCTGGCTACTAGGTACGACACATATATATATATATATATATATATATATATATATATATATATATATATATATATATATATATATATATATATAATATCTTAAGGATCTTGGTTCCAAGCTCATTGACACCACAAGAGACCCTAGAGCAGCAAGTTTTCTCTTTCAGCGCCTCAGTGTCGCGATCCAGAGGGGGAATGCTCGCTGTATACTCGGTTCCTGCCCGGCGTCGGAAGAGTTCAAGGAAATCTACAGCCTCTAGGATGCAAACTTTTTTTTGTGTCCTCCTAATGTTAATTTTTTGTATAAAATCAGATATGTAACTGTATAACCTTGCATAATAAAGTGTACACCATAAAAAAGTGAGGTGGTAGGAGAAGCGAACACTCTTACGTATTCAGAGTTAAATGGCAAGTTTTTGGTAAACAAACATAGACACCCTTCCTGCTGTAGACTTGAACCCAGAGAGACAGCTGTTCATGTAGCTTGACTTAACTGGTACGCCTTAACCGATTACGCCAACTCAGACCCTTCAAAAGGAATGGAAATTTCGAGGTATTTACCCCAAATATCTCCACTCCCCGAGGGCACCAGAGCAGTGTATGGTCAAATCTCGTTTTCATCAAGCATCTGCATTACAGCGAGAACTCGTGTCTCTAATATCTACATTTTTCTTGCATGTCTACAGAATGGCAAATGATGGCTTGTTCGCACACCGGATCCCGAGTTGGAACTCTGATATATTGGACACTACAGTAATAGACTCATAATACCTGACAACCGACACATTTAACATTTTGACTATGAAATATTGAACGCTGTGGCTTCAGACATTAAACACTGCCTTAACAGACAGTTAACATTGGGTAACACAAACACTCAAACGACAAAGCCGACGGGTACTTATCAACTGGGTTCCAAGTAATGTGGGAATAATAGGAAATGACATTGCAGATGAAGCAGCAAAACTTGCCACTAAGATAAGAAATGTAGACATTTACATACCACAGAGTCTATCATAGATTAAGAAAGTAATTTGGAACAGAGCAATGCAAAAGATGTACTGTGACCACAACACAGCAGTTGCAACATCACGATCTGCAGGTTGGTATAAGAATACAATCAGCTACGAACCACTTAGTTTGATGAAAGGGAGCAGTGGAACAACAGAAGTTCACTTACATCGCATAAGGCTTGGATACCCATTTGCCCCATGTGCGTGGGAAATAGGCTTACAGGTTCCGGAAGATGAGAGGAAATGTCAGCACTGTGAAGAAATGCCCCACAGACCATTGGAACATTATTTAACACATTGCAGAGTTACACACCCATTAAGATTTCAACTTAGATTCAACAGAGCAGAAGAAGTTGTTAAACACATGGGACAAAATCTCACTGAAGCGACCATACGAGTCATAAATACTCATACTCCACCCAAATAAAACAGAAACAAGCAACACTTAGTGGGCCAGCCAGAGGCTTGGGGCCCTAAAGGAATATCCCTGCAAAAAAAAAAAAAAAAATATTTGGTAACAGGTAAGAGTTAACATTAGCAGTAACGGACACTTTTAACTCTATGGTAACAGACACATTGAAAAACTACAGTAACATACAAATTTAACTCTGTGGTAACAAACTTACTTTATCTTAGGTTAATTCCACCTTAGTTCCCTCATATCTTCGTTAATAACTCATTCAATTTCTTGGAAATTTAAAAACATAGTTATTTCAGATGTAGTAAAATCGATCCAAACAGTTACCGAACTCTAGCTCCTGCCTCCCACCTCAGTTCACTCTTGTATCTTCGTTAATACCTTACCAATCCCTCTGAAATTTAAAGCAGACATACGTCAAACATTTTAAGTAAAGAAAACGCAATTACCAAGCTCTAGCTCCCGTTCTCTGCCTTAGTTCGCACATATAAATTCCATACTATCAGTCCAAGTCCACTGAGATTTTAAAACCCCAACTACATTTACAGACTCATGTAAAATAAATCAACAAGTAAATTACCGAACTCAAACTCATGTCCTCCGCTTTAGTTCAATGATCATCAAAATTAATTCAGATCAAGGTGCTCTCCAGTCTATCTTCTTAATCAAAGCAACCATATCCTCTCCTTTATTACCTTTTTTTCCCTCTGCTATGTAAATAATACCTAATGAGCTAATATTCACACGATCATATCTCACCTTCACTTTCCTTTATTTCTCGTCTATGTAATTAGTCATTCACAAGGTCATTTCACACGGCCATATCGCACCTTACTTACCTTTCTCCATGCCCCAAACCCTTCCGCTCACTTATCACCTTACACCCCTTATCTTCCCCTTCCTTACTGCCTCCAACTCCCCCCTCATCTCGCCCTCATCCCCCACTTCCGCTTCATCTAACCCGTTCCCCAACTTATCCAAACCTTCAATAATCGTACTGTATTTCTATGTTCTCTCCATTTTCACTGTGTTCTTCGCATTCTCTTACGTGTTCTATGTGTTCTTTGTCATATTCTCCATGTTCTGCAAAATGTTCACAGCATGTTCACTGTGTTCATCAGCTTTTCATTACATGTTTTCTATATTCTTTATCATGTTCCGATATGTTCACTGTGTTCACTGCATTCTTTTACACGTTGTTTAACTTAACGTTCCTTAACTAAATCATTCGCCAATGAACTGAAATTAGTCAGAATTAACCTCGTTCAACACTGTTCTTAACTAAAATTACCTTTTTCTCTTAGCTAAAAATAATCAAAGGAAACTTTCCAACGCAGTTCATAGCTAACGTTATCCATCGTCAATCAACTAAAATATAGTCACTTTCGTCATTTGTTAACTAAACTTATTCGGCAATCAACAGAAAATAGCCATGTTCACCACGTTTTCTTGTCGTTGCTTAACTAAAATAACACTTCTCTTAGCTGAAAATAGGCAAGTGTAGCTTCGTTCAACACTGTTCTTAACTAAAATTATTCTTCCCCTCATCTATAAATAGTCAAATGTAGCTTCGTTCAATACTTTCTTAACTAACGGAATACTTCATTGAGTGAGAAAAATAGTCAAAGACACTCTTCGAGCCATCAAAGACACAATCAGTAACATCAATAACGCACTCAAAGACATCAAAATAGTACTCATGTCCTCAGAAGTTATAACTTACCTAATGTAACCTAACCTAACTTAACTTACACAACCTAACTTGCATAACCTAACCTATGTAAGTTACATTAGGTTACATTAGATAAGTTATAACAGGTTAGGTATGTTTGGTTAGGCTAAGTTTAGTTAAGATAGACTAGTTAAGTTAAGTTAGGTTAGGGTAGGTAAGTTAGGTTATGTAAGAAATGTTAAGTTAGGTTAGGTAAGTTAGGTAAGTAAGGTAAGTTAGGTAAGTAAGTAAATCTCAGTCATCAAAAGTTATTCTCAGAGCCATCAAAGTTATTCTCAGATTCATCAGAGGTAATCTCTAAGTCACCTTCGTTCATCATAGAAGCTTTCTAAGATATTTTCGTTCATCAAAGTTATTATCTAAGACATCAAAAGTTATTGTCAGAGCCATCAAAAGTTATTCTCAGATTCATCAAAGTTATTTTCTATGTCACCTTCGTTCATTAAAGAAGCTTTCTTAGACATTTTCGTTCATCAAAGTTATTCTTTAATATAGAATAGCTTATTCTCAGAGACATCTTACGTTATTCTCAGTCATCAAAGTTATTCTCCAACTCACCTTCGTTCATCAAAGTTGTTCTCTAAGACATCTTCAGATATTAAATAACACTCCAAAATGTAACTAGTTCAACTTTTCATATCAAACTTGGACTTCTCTTAAAGTATATATTCGTAGTCACTTTATCTTAAACTGTTCTCTAAACATCAATGCAGCATCCTATCTAACCTAACTTAACTAACCTAACCTCATATAACTTACCTAACCTAACCTAACATAACATTACTAAACTTAATTTACATAACCTAACCTTACTCACCAAACGTAACCTAACTAACCAAACCAAACCTAACCTAATCTAACTTACGTAACCTTCGTAAGTTTTAGGTTTTAGGTTTTCCTAACCTAACCTTACCTACCTTAATGTAACTTACCTAACCTAACCTAACTTAACTTACCTAACCTTACTTAACTTACCTAACCTAACCTATCTCAGCTTACCTAATCTATCCTAACTTAATTTAACTTACCTAACCTAACCTAACTTAACTTACCTAACCTAAGTTAACCTCCATAACCTAACCTAACTAATCTAACCTAACTTACCTAACTAAACCTAACCTAACTTAATGTAACTTACCTAATCTAACTTAATGCAACTTACCTAACCTAATTTAATGTAACTTACCTAACCTAACTTAATGTAACTTACCTAACTTAACTTAATGTAACTTACCTAACCTAACTTAACATTTCTTACATAACCTAACTTACCTACCCTAACCTAACTTAACTTAACTAGTCTATCTTAACTAAACTTAGCCTAACCAAACATACCTAACCTGTTATAACTTATCTAATGTAACCTAATGTAACTTACATAGGTTAGGTTATGCAAGTTAGGTTGTGTAAGTTAAGTTAGGTTAGGTTACATTAGGTAAGTTATGATAGGTTAGATAAGTTAGGTTAGGTTAAGTTTAGTTAAGAAAGGATAGGTAAATTAGGTTAGGTAAGTTACATTAAGTTAGGATAGGTTAGATAAGTTATGGAAGATTAGGTTAGGATACGTTAATTAGATTAAGTAAGATTATGTAAGTAAAGTTAAGTTAGGTTAGGTTAGGTAAGTTAAGATAGGTTAAGTTTAGTAAGTTATGTTAAGTTAGGTAAGGTAAGTTAGGTTAAGTTAGGTAAGTTAGGTTAGGTTAAGTTAGGTAAGTTAGGTTAGGTTAGTTAAGTTAGGTTAGGTTATGCAGGTTAAGTTAGGTTAGGTAAGTTAAGTTATGCTAGGTAAGTTATGGGAAGTTAGGATAAGTTTCTTAAGTTAAGATAGGTTAGGTTAGGTAAGTTACGCTAAATATGGTTAGGTAAGTTAAGTTAGGTTAAGTTAGGTAAGTTATGTTAAGTTAGATTGTGTTAGGTTAGGTAAGTTAGATTAGGTTAGGTTTGGTTAGTTAGGTTAGGTTTTGCAAGTTAAGTTTAATTAGGTAAGGTAGGATAAGATTAGGTTACATTAGGTTAGTTAAGTTAGGTTAGGTTAGGTTAAGTTAGTTAAGTTAGGTTAGGTAAGTTAGATTAGGTTAGGTTACTTTAGATAGGATGCTGCATTTTTGTTTAGAGATTAGTTTTAAGACAAAGTGACTAAGAACATATACTCTAACGGAAGTGCAAGTTTGATGTGAAAATCTGATATAGTTACAATTCAGAGAGCTATTTAATTCCTGAAGATGTCTTATAGAACAACATTGATGTCTAAGAGAACAACTTTGATGAACGAAGGTGAGTTAGAGAATAACTTTGATGACTGAGATTAACTTTTGATGTCTCTGAGAATAACTTTTCATGTCTTAAAGAATAACTTTGATGAACGAAGATGTCTTGGAAAGCTTCTCTGATGAACGAAGGTGATTTAGAGATTACCTTTGATGGCTCTGAGAATAACTTTGATGGCTGTGAGAATAACTTTTGATGACTGAGATTAATTAACTTCTGAGGACATGAGTACTATTTTGTTGTCTTTGAGTGCGTTATTGATGTTACTGATTGTGTCTTTGATGGCTCTAAGAGTGTCTTTGACTATTTTTCTCACTCAATGAAGTATTCCGTTAGTTAAGAAAGTATTGAACGAAGCTACATTTGACTATTTACAGATGAGGGGAAGAATAATTTTAGTTAAGAACAGTGTTGAACGAAGCTACACTTGCCTATTTTCAGCTAAGAGAAGTATTATTTTAGTTAAGCAACGACAAAAAAACGTGGTGAACATGGTTATTTTCTGTTGATTGCCGAATAAGTTTAGTTAACAAATGACGCAAGTGACTATATTTTAGTTGATTGACGATGGATAACGTTAGCTATGAACTGTGTTGGAAAGTTTCCTTTGACTATTTTTAGCTAAGAGAAAAAGGTAATTTTAGTTAAGAACAGTGTTGAACGAGGTTAATTCTGACTAATTTCAGTTCATTGGCGAATGATTTAGTTAAGGAACGTTAAGAAAAGAATGTCGTGGTACATGTGATTTTAAAGAACGAGTAAGAGAATGCGGTGAACACAATGAACATATGGGGAACATGATAAGGAACATAGTAAACCTGTAAGAAAAGCTGATAACCACAGTGGACATGCTGTGAACATTTTGCAGAACATGGAGAATATGACAAAGAACACATAGAACACGTAAGAGAATGCGAAGAACACAGTGAAAATGGAGAGAACATAGAAATACAGTACGATTATTGAAGGTTTGGATAAGTTGGGGAACGGGTTAGATGAAGCGGGAGTGGGGGATGAGGGCAAGATGAGGGGGGAGTTGGAGGCAGTAAGGAAGGGGAAGATAAGGGGGAAAGATAAGGGGTGTAAGGTGATAAGTGAGCGGAAGAGTTTGGGGCATGGAGGAAAGGTAAGTAAAGGTGCGATATGACCGTGTGAAATGACCGTGTGAATGACTATTTACATAGCTGAGTAAACAAAGGGTATTGAAGGTGAGATATGACCGTGTGAATATTAGCTCATTGGTGATTATTTACATAGCAGAGAAAAAAAGGTATTACAGGAGAGGATATGGTTACTCTGATAAGAAGATAGACTGGAGAGCATTTTGATCTGAATTAATTTTGATGATCATTGAACTAAAGCGGAGGACAAGAGTTTGAGTTCAGTAATTTACTTGTTGATTTATTTTACATGAGTCTGTAAATGTAGTTGGGGTTTTAAAATCTTAGGGAACTTGGGCTGATAGTAGTGAATTTACAGGAGCGAACTAAGGCAGGGAACAAGAGCTGAAACTTGAATAATGTTTTAATATCTTTTACTACGTTATAAATATAGTGGTCTTAAATCTCGGTGGATTTGGACTGATAGTAGTGAATTTACATGAAAGAACTAAGACGGAGAACGGAAGCTAAAGCTCAATAATTGCGTTTTCCTTACTTACAATGTTTGAAGTATGTCTGCTTAAAATTTCGGGAGGATTGGGTAGGTATTATCGAAGATACGAGAGGGAACTAACGGGGGGGGGGGGGGGGACAAGAGCAGGAGCTCGGTAATTGTTTGGATCTATTGTACTATGTATGAAATCTAGGGACTTTAAATTTCGGAAAGTTGTCGAGGTATTAACGAAGATAAGAGAGTGAACTGAGGTGGGGGGCAGGAGCTAGAGTTCGGTCTAGAGTTTGGATCTATTTTACTACATCTGAAATAACTATGTTTTTAAATTTCAGGAAAATTTATGGGTTATTAACGAAGATATGAGAAGGAACTTAGGTGGGGGACAAGAACTGGAGCTTGGTAACTAAATTGTCATATTGCACTATGTCTGAAATACCAGTGTTTTATATATAAGGGAAATTTATTAAGTATTAACGAAGATATGAGAGGGGACTAAGGCTGGGAACAGAAACTAGATCTTGCTTACTGACTTGATTTGATTTACTACGTCTGAAATATTACTGTTTAAAATTGGGCTAAAATTGGGCTATTAGTAGCAAAAATATACTTGTAAATGCGGTCTTTGACAAAATTTGGTCCTAAAATGGGCTCAGTCAATTTTTTTGGTCTCAACTGGACTTCGATAATATGTGAATTTCCTCCATAAGAACTCTTTTAAGAATGCACATGTAAGTAAAACTCTGAAATATTTCAGTCTCAAAGTGGACTCTGACGAATTTTGGTCTTAAAACGGACTCTGATGAAAATCGGTCTTCAACTGGACTCTGAATTATTTTATTTACCTAGTCTTTAACTGGACTCTGGCTAATTTTTGGTCTTACAGCTGGACTCTGTCAAATTTGGGTCTCAAATTAGATTCTGATGAAAATCGGTCTGAAAATGGTCTCTGATTAATTTTGGGCTCAAACTGGACTCTGAATAATTTTGGTTACTGGACTTTTACTGGTCTGTCATAGTTTTGGTCTAAAATGATCCCTGTCATGTTTGGATCTTTAACTGGTCTCTGACTAATTTTGGGTCTTTCAACTGGTCTATGAACTAATTTCGGTCTTTAACTGGTCTCTGATGAAAATGAGTCTGAAAATGGTATTTTTACAAATCTCTGTCAATTTCGGTCTTTTAATTAATGGACTCTGTTGAAAACTGGTCTTCAAATGGTCTCTGTTCAAATTCGGTCGTTTTACTGGGTTCTAATGAAAATGGGTCTGAAGATTGTCTTTTTGAATAATTTCGGTCCTATACTCTTAAATAGACTTCTATGATTATACGAACTCTGAAATATTTTGATAAAACTGAACTCTGAAAAAAATGAATTTCTCCCATAAGAACTCTTTAAGAAAATATGCGTGACGTTTTCCCTATAAGAACTCTTGGACTCCAAATGAGTGATTTTGAAAACAAACAAATATGTACCGTAGAGTTTATTCTCAGTAAGAAGGGAGCGGAATTTGCCTGGACTTTTCTAAATGAAATTTCTATGATTATTTGAATACTGAAATAATTTAGTCTTAAACTGATGTGAAAGAATAAAACTCTGAAAAAAGGTGCTCATATGTTGTCTATTTTCCGGGACAAAAAGAAAAGTTTCGCTGGAGCGTTTATTTTCCCGTGTCAAAAAACAACAAAAAAAGTGTTCTGCTGGAGCGTCATCCTTACTTCTGCCATGCTAGTAGTATCTCAGGAGTGTGTGTCTAGCGACAATTAGCAGACGCCAACAAGAGCTGCATGATCCCGCTAGGTGGTTGAAAGTGTAATTATTGCGACCACAACACACCTTGAAGTGACCATCGGTATATGCAACTCCCAGTTCGTCCCTTTGGTGAGCTGTCAGCAGTATATGCAAGCCGAGAGGACATTGTGCTCGAGTGAATGGTCATTTCTTTCAAGTAGCTGTAATTAAAAGCAGTGTTTTCAAAGTAATCCAACACATCCTTATTACAATTATATAAAATAAAAATCAATACAAAATCAGTAGCATACTTCAGGTAATAGTTACTCAACCAAACATATTTGTTCAAACCATATTGACAAAGAAAGAAAGAAAGAAAAGGAAATTGAACCCAAGGTTTGAGGTTCACATTATTTGTAAGTTAGCATCGGTTCTGAAGGGTTTAGCAATAAAACTGACTTTGCATCATGTGCGGAGGTATAGCACAAACATGAGTCATCTATGTCGTCAGACAGTTGTCAGACATCAATGAGTCAGCCAGTTATCTATGTTGCTACCGTCTGTAACAGTCACATAAGGCACTGCAAGCAACAGTCGCATAAAGCACTGCAAGCAACAGTCGCATAAAGCACTGCAAGCAACAGTCGCATAAAGCACTGCAAGCAACAGTCGCATAAAGCACTGCAAGCAACAGTCACATAAAGCACTGCAAGCAACAGTCACATAAAGCACTACAAGCAACAGTCACATAAAGCACTGCAAGCAACAGTCACATAAAGCACTACAAGCAACAGTCACATAAAGCACTGCAAGCAACAGTCACATAAAGCACTGCAAGCAACAGTCACATAAAGCACTGCAAGCAACAGTCACATAAAGCACTGCAAGCAACAGTCACATAAAGCACTACAAGCAACAGTCACATAAAGCACTGCAAGCAACAGTCACATAAAGCACTGCAAGCAACAGTCACATAAAGCACTGCAAGCAACAGTCACATAAAGCACTGCAAGCAACAGTCACATAAAGCACTGCAAGCAACAGTCACATAAAGCACTACAAGCAACAGTCACATAAAGCACTACAAGCAACAGTCACATAAAGCACTACAAGCAACACTGAGAAAGAACGCTGCAGACAGCATTGACGCCATAACAACGCCGTGACTGTCTAGGCCAGTGCACTCTCACTGGTTACATAAGGCGTTGGCCGGTAATTCCCTAAGTAACAACAGTGACAAAGAACACCGCGGGGGCAACACTAAAATACATTACGGAACACCGCAGGCAACACCAACAAAGAACACATTAGGCAACATTGAAAAGAAACACTGCTGGGGAAATACTGACAAGGAAACCATTAGACAACACTGTCAAGAAATACTGCAGGCAACACTGACAAAAAACACCTAAGGCATTACTGACAAGAAACACATCAGCCAACATTAAGTAACACTGCAGGCAACACTGACGACAATGAACACATCAGACAACATTTTTTTTTTTTAATATTGAAATATACATGAGTTGTTACGTTCTTGTACAGCCACTAGTACGTGTTGCGTTTCGGGCAAGTCCTTAATCCTATGGTCCCTGGAAACACAAATCTAAACTGTCTCTATTTTCCGCTTGTTACAAGTTGTAATAAAGTTGTTACATCTTGGCTTAACGTATTTATGACGTATTAGAACGTTGTTACAACTTGCTATATTGGTTGTTATAACTGGTTAGGAAGTGTTAAAACTTGTTCGAACGTTGTACCAACGTCGTAATTTTGGTGTGTGTTTGGTGGGATGTTCCCTGGAATACGACCCCCACAAAGAATCGTTTTTACGACCAAGTTCCCATTTTACTGTTGAGTTTTAACAGAGGCTACAGTTAAGGATTTGCGCCTAGTTAGTCCTCCCCGGCCAGGATACGAACCCAGGACAAAGCGCTCGCGGAACGCCAGGCGAGCGTCTTACCACTACGCCACGGAGACTGTTTTTGGTAACACTGCAGGCAACACTAACGACAAAGGATAAAACAGAAAACATTAAGTAACATTTCAGGTACCTATGACAATTAACTCTTCGGGAAACACTAAAAAACACTCTAGGTAACACTGAGAAAAACTTACGAAACTTTAAGAACACTGCTAGTAATGCTAAGGTAAATTGCAGTCAACACAATGGAAAGTTGCACGCAACATTAAGGAACACTGTAACACTTATATAGCACATCTCAAGTAACTCTGAGGAACACTGAAGGGAACACTAAGTCACCCCGCAGCCAACATAAAGGAACACTACAGGCAACACTAAGTCACCCCTCAGCCAACATAAAGGAACACTAAGTCACCCCTCAGCCAACACAAAGGAACACAGCAAGCAACACTAAGTCACCCCGCAGCCAACATAAAGGAACACAACAGGCAACACTAAGTCACCCCGCAGCCAACATAAAGGAACACAACAGGCAACACTAAGTCACCCCGCAGCCAACATAAAGGAACACTAAGTCACCCCTCAGCCAACACAAAGGAACACAACAGGCAACACTAAGTCACCCCTCAGCCAACACAAAGGAACACTACAGGCAACACTAAGTCACCCCTCAGCCAACACAAAGGAACACAACAGGTAACACTAAGTCACCCCTCAGCCAACACAAAGGAACACAACAGGTAACACTAAGTCACCCCTCAGCCAACACAAAGGAACACAACAGGTAACACTAAGTCACCCCACAGCCAACACAAAGGAACACTACAGGCAACACTAAGTCACCCCTCAGCCAACACAAAGGAACACAACAGGCAACACTAAGTCACCCCTCAGGCAGCACAAAGGAACACTACAGGCAACACTAAGTCACCCCTCAGCCAACACAAAGGAACACAACAGGTAACACTAAGTCACCCCACAGCCAACACAAAGGAACACTACAGGCAACACTAAGTCACCCCTCAGGCAGCACAAAGGAACACAACAGGCAACACTAAGTCACCCCTCAGCCAACACAAAGGAACACTACAGGCAACACTAAGTCACCCCACAGCCAACACAAAGGAACACTACAGGCAACACTAAGTCCACCCCTCAGGCAGCACAAAGGAACACTACAGGCAACACTAAGTCACCCCGCAGCCAACACAAAGGAACACAACAGGCAACACTAAGTCACCCCGCAGCCAACACAAAGGAACACAACAGGCAACAGTCGCCACAAGACATCACTCCCCAACACCCAAAATGACCAGCCTGGGAACGCAACTGTGATTTAAAATGCAAAGGAAAAGCGCAGTAAAAAGTGATTTATGGGTCGATGTTTAGATAAGTGGTGGAGGGAAGAGGCGAGACTGAGGTTAGGAGGGCGGGACGAGACCTCCGGGACCACCCGCCAGGCACCAGTACACTGGTAAATACATTAGAGGCGCTCGCTACACCCACTGCCTGGAATCATAAAAATTGGCTTCCATGTTGAATAATGTATGATTGAAGCCTGCTGGAATGTATGTTTGATAGGATAAGTAAAGGAGTTCTAGACAGTATAAAAAGTGGTTTGTAATATATAAAATAAGATATAAACGTTTTGTCAAGTCCTTTTTTTGTGTTTTAATAATTATAAATTGTCTCCCTACAATCCTTTTAAATGGGATACAAATTCCGATTATGAATTTTAAACAACATTCCTTTTCTTTTTCCAACAACATAAACAATGTTCCTTTTTTCCATAAATAGAGAAAATATTCCATACACAAGAGAATCAAGAAATAAGAGAAACTTCTGGGAAGAACTCGAAACAAATTAAATAATTATTATCCAGAATAGGTATAAAAAGTGATGAACACAAATCAATATTTGTAACGTCAAATTAAAGATACTAATTGAGGATATAATAAAGTGAAACACTGAAATAGGGAAAAAGAAGTAAGATCTCATTGTTCAGTGATCTTACACGCGGGACTAGTTAAGGAAAATGTAATAAGTTATTACGAAACGCGTTCGTGTCGCGTCAGACTAGAAATAAAAATTAATTTTGGAGAATTCATTTTTCAATTACCATCGACAGTGAAAAGAAACATAAGAAATATTGAGAAAATTCGTGTTAGAATTTTATCTTACTTATTCGGTCATATTTATTAATATATGTCTACAGGAAAAACTGCTACCAAAATATACTAATATATATATATATATATATATATATAACTGAAAACTCACACCCCAGAAGTGACTCGAACCCATACTCCCAATTGCAACGCAACTGGTATGTACAAGACGCCTTAATCCACTTGACCATCACGACCGGACATAATGAGGTGATAGCCGAGGCTATTTGAACCACCCCACCGCCGGCACTCGGATAGTAATCTTGGGCATAGCATTTTACCAAATCACCTCATTCTTTGGGGCACACGTGAGGAACACAAATGCGAACAAGCCTGAATGGTCCCCAGGACAATATGCAACTGAAAACTCACACCCCAGAAGTGACTCGAACCCATACTCCCAATTGCAACGCAACTGGTATGTACAAGACGCCTTAATCCACTTGACCATCACGACCGGACATAATGAGGTGATAGCCGAGGCTATTTGAACCACCCCACCGCCGGCACTCGGATAGTAATCTTGGGCATAGCATTTTACCAAATCACCTCATTCTTTGGGGCACACGTGAGGAACACAAATGCGAACAAGCCTGAATGGTCCCCAGGACAATATGCAACTGAAAACTCACACCCCAGAAGTGACTCGAACCCATACTCCCAATTGCAACGCAACTGGTATGTACAAGACGCCTTAATCCACTTGACCATCACGACCGGACATAAGAGGTGATAGCCGAGGCTATTTGAACCACCCCACCGCCGGCACTCGGATAGTAATCTTGGGCATAGCATTTTACCAAATCACCTCATTCTTTGGGGCACACGTGAGGAACACAAATGCGAACAAGCCTGAATGGTCCCCAGGACAATATGCAACTGAAAACTCACACCCCAGAAGTGACTCGAACCCATACTCCCAATTGCAACGCAACTGGTATGTACAAGACGCCTTAATCCACTTGACCATCACGACCGGACATAATGAGGTGATAGCCGAGGCTATTTGAACCACCCCACCGCCGGCACTCGGATAGTAATCTTGGGCATAGCATTTTACCAAATCACCTCATTCTTTGGGGCACACGTGAGGAACACAAATGCGAACAAGCCTGAATGGTCCCCAGGACAATATGCAACTGAAAACTCACACCCCAGAAGTGACTCGAACCCATACTCCCAATTGCAACGCAACTGGTATGTACAAGACGCCTTAATCCACTTGACCATCACGACCGGACATAATGAGGTGATAGCCGAGGCTATTTGAACCACCCCACCGCCGGCACTCGGATAGTAATCTTGGGCATAGCATTTTACCAAATCACCTCATTCTTTGGGGCACACGTGAGGAACACAAATGCGAACAAGCCTGAATGGTCCCCAGGACAATATGCAACTGAAAACTCACACCCCAGAAGTGACTCGAACCCATACTCCCAATTGCAACGCAACTGGTATGTACAAGACGCCTTAATCCACTTGACCATCACGACCGGACATAATGAGGTGATAGCCGAGGCTATTTGAACCACCCCACCGCCGGCACTCGGATAGTAATCTTGGGCATAGCATTTTACCAAATCACCTCATTCTTTGGGGCACATTCGGTGGGGTGGTTCAAATAGCCTCGGCTATCACCTCATTATGTCCGGTCGTGATGGTCAAGTGGATTAAGGCGTCTTGTACATACCAGTTGCGTTGCAATTGGGAGTATGGGTTCGAGTCACTTCTGGGGTGTGAGTTTTCAGTTGCATATTGTCCTGGGGACCATTCAGGCTTGTTCGCATTTGTGTTCCTCACGTGTGCCCCAAAGAATGAGGTGATTTGGTAAAATGCTATGCCCAAGATTACTATCCGAGTGCCGGCGGTGGGGTGGTTCAAATAGCCTCGGCTATCACCTCATTATGTCCGGTCGTGATGGTCAAGTGGATTAAGGCGTCTTGTACATACCAGTTGCGTTGCAATTGGGAGTATGGGTTCGAGTCACTTCTGGGGTGTGAGTTTTCAGTTGCATATTGTCCTGGGGACCATTCAGGCTTGTTCGCATTTGTGTTCCTCACGTGTGCCCCAAAGAATGAGGTGATTTGGTAAAATGCTATGCCCAAGATTACTATCCGAGTGCCGGCGGTGGGGTGGTTCAAATAGCCTCGGCTATCACCTCATTATGTCCGGTCGTGATGGTCAAGTGGATTAAGGCGTCTTGTACATACCAGTTGCGTTGCAATTGGGAGTATGGGTTCGAGTCACTTCTGGGGTGTGAGTTTTCAGTTGCATATTGTCCTGGGGACCATTCAGGCTTGTTCGCATTTGTGTTCCTCACGTGTGCCCCAAAGAATGAGGTGATTTGGTAAAATGCTATGCCCAAGATTACTATCCGAGTGCCGGCGGTGGGGTGGTTCAAATAGCCTCGGCTATCACCTCATTATGTCCGGTCGTGATGGTCAAGTGGATTAAGGCGTCTTGTACATACCAGTTGCGTTGCAATTGGGAGTATGGGTTCGAGTCACTTCTGGGGTGTGAGTTTTCAGTTGCATATTGTCCTGGGGACCATTCAGGCTTGTTCGCATTTGTGTTCCTCACGTGTGCCCCAAAGAATGAGGTGATTTGGTAAAATGCTATGCCCAAGATTACTATCCGAGTGCCGGCGGTGGGGTGGTTCAAATAGCCTCGGCTATCACCTCATTATGTCCGGTCGTGATGGTCAAGTGGATTAAGGCGTCTTGTACATACCAGTTGCGTTGCAATTGGGAGTATGGGTTCGAGTCACTTCTGGGGTGTGAGTTTTCAGTTGCATATTGTCCTGGGGACCATTCAGGCTTGTTCGCATTTGTGTTCCTCACGTGTGCCCCAAAGAATGAGGTGATTTGGTAAAATGCTATGCCCAAGATTACTATCCGAGTGCCGGCGGTGGGGTGGTTCAAATAGCCTCGGCTATCACCTCATTATGTCCGGTCGTGATGGTCAAGTGGATTAAGGCGTCTTGTACATACCAGTTGCGTTGCAATTGGGAGTATGGGTTCGAGTCACTTCTGGGGTGTGAGTTTTCAGTTGCATATTGTCCTGGGGACCATTCAGGCTTGTTCATATATATATATATATATATATATATATATATATATATATATATATATATATATATATATATATATATATATAATATGTCGTACCTAGTAGCCAGAACGCACTTCTCAGCCTACTATGCAAGGCCCGATTTGCCTAATAAGCCAAGTTTTCATGAATTGTTTTTCGACTACCTAACCTAACTTTTTCGGCTACCTAACCTAACCTAACCTATAAAGATAGGTTAGGTTAGGTAGGGTTGGTTAGGTTCGGTCCTATATCAACGTTAATTTTAACTCCAGTAAAAAAAATTGACCTCATACATAATGAAATGGGTAGCTTTATCATTTCATAAGAAATTTTTTTTACAAAATATATTAATTCAGGAAAACTTGGCTTATTAGGCAAATCGTGCCTTGCATATTAGGCTGAGAAATGCGTTCTGGCTACTAGGTACTACATATATATATATATATATATATATATATATATATATATATATGTATATATATATATATATATATATGTATATATATATGTCGTACCTAGTAGCCAGAACTCACTTCTCAGCCTACTATGCAAGGCCAAATTTGCCTAGTAAGCCAAGTTTTCATGAATTAATTGTTTTTCGACTACCTAACCTACCTAACCTAACCTAACCTAACTTTTTCGGCTACCTAACCTAACCTAACCTATAAAGATAGGTTAGATTAGGTTAGGTAGGGTTGGTTAGGTTCGGTCATATATCTACGTTAATTTTAACTCCAATAAAAAAAATTGACCTCATACATACTGAAATGGGTAGCTTTATCATTTCATAAGAAAAAAATTAGAGAAAATATAATAATTCAGGAAAACTTGGCTTATTAGGCAAATCTGGCCTTGCATAATAGGCTGAGAAGTGCGTTCTGGCTACTAGGTACGACATATATATATATATGTATATATATATATGTATATATATGTATATATATATGTATATATATATATATATATATATATATATATATATATATATATATATATATATATATATATATATATATATATATAATATTGTCCTGACCTGAGGGGGTTGGGGCTTATGGAACTTAAACCTCCAGAGAGAGCTTTGGTTGCTGCACCAGACTGTTACTTGCGTACTGGTGGACAACATCCTCCAACCACTCTCTGTCGGAACTGACAACTTACCTCAGCAGCCATACTCACGCTACCCCTGGTCGACTAACAATGAACTCTGGAGTGCTTGAAGTTTTCTCAGGAAATCACCTTGTTTGCCTCTTGATGTTGGAGAGGGGTTCAGCGTAACCTATCTAGGGGTGCGGCTCCAACACTGGCCTCGTTGTCCTGTGCACACACCCTACTTGAGCCGCCTTGACTCCCCACTCTCTCCTTGTTTGGAATGATCTCCTCAATCCCCCTTCTTGTAAATTAGAATTTTCAGTCACCCTGTCCTCAGCTGTGATCCTCTCTCTCTCTCTCTCCCTTCTGCTTTCTGGGAAGCCTCACCAGGACAAGAGCAAAGACCAGTTAACAATATATATTTAATATCGAGAAGAACATATACAATACACAAAATAAGAACAATTAAACATCAGCATACAACACTCTAAACTAATACAACCTGGTAGCAATCTAGTATCATATCCTGGCTTCACCAACCGTCAATATCAAGTGGCTGCTCAACTCTTAGCTTGCCACTTACTACTCCTCTACCAAGTGGGGTTAAATCTCGTTGTAATAATATTGTACAATCATCCCTATAATATATATATATATATATATATATATATATATATATATATATATATATATATATATATATATATAATGCAACCTATGGCCGTAACACTAGAAACATCTCCGTAAATATTCCCAACACAAAAAAAATCAATCTCTCATCTTTCACTGCGCCTTACACGCCAATAAGCATTCAAACACTCCCCTTATACATCATGTGTGATCACCATGAACCTCTGTTCTGTTCCTAGAGGCTCCCTACCATGTATATCTCTAGGTTCTCCGAATTAATCAACAAGGCTCTTCTGCAGTCCTCCTAAACTGTTACACAATGAAGTTCTCATCAAACACCAGTGATGCTTCACCACTGATCCCACAGACACGTGAAACTCCTCTTCACTGCTCCTTTACACAGCACGAGGGGGTGTAAAGGAGCCCATCTCTTCACTATGGGGTCCTGCTCTACCACAGAGTTCAGTCTTCACTTCTGCAGTCTCGAAGTTTCTTTCATTAACTTCTTCCCTGGCCTCGAAGTTCTTCCCTCAACTCCTCCCCCAAACAAACCTGCAATTTCCATTGCCATGCCAATAAAAATATTTCACTAGTAAAACATAATTAAATGTATTCATAGAACATAAATATATTCCATCCGACATCTCTTTAAACTCTCACACATCGTGAGGGTACTGCCCTGTCCAGGCGAGTCCATGCTCAACCTCGCTGGGAGCAACCGCCAACATGACCCCACCGCCCTCAGTCACCCATTGACACTCGGTGAGGGTTGATGCGTCGCCGCATCCTCCAGCTGTCTCCTTTATCACTTTATCACTTATTTCAGCTTATTACCTTAACGTTTATAAACATTTGCAATGATCGCCGGGCACACGATCAGTCACAGGCAATCACTAACAACTGGTTAAATAGGCTTACCACAGAATTTATCTGATGTGGGGCGTTCAGGTCCCAGTCCTCCACAGAGGCGCTCAACGGTCGCCCACAAAATCAGTATAGGACTGCCTCACCAGGCGTTTCCTAGTCCTGACTTGAGCGCTTTAAGTCATCCTCAGCCTCCATACATAAACACCTGACTGGTTCTCTCCTCGTGACGGAGCACACAACTGGGAGTTCTTCCATTACTGCCAGGAGAACAAACACAGTACAACTTCCTCTCACCACCTCTGCTGACCTCTGCTGATTAATTTTCTTGTGAAATTTTTTTCAAATAATGGTTTTCCTTTGCATATGGTTTATACTTTTATAAGGAATTTCTTAAATAAGAAGTTTCACCCATCGTGTAGGATTACTACAGTGGAAAGGGATCTTAAATATATTAAATTACCATTTTATGGCAGTATTAGCTTTTCTGTAAGGAGTCGTTTGAGGAGACTGTTGCAGCAGTGTTATCCTCAAGTAGACTTTAGATTTATTTTTGTCAACACAAATACCATAGGCTCTTATTTTAAATTTAAAGATAAAGTGCCTACCCCCTTGTGCTCAAATGTCGTATATATGTATAATTGTTCCAGCTGTAATGCTGGATATGTCGGGAGTTCCATTCGGAACTTTAAGATTAGGATACTTGAGCACCGGGGATTATCTTTTAGGACTGGATTACCATTGTCTAAACCAGCATTTTCGGACATTAGAAACCATTGTTATGAGTTTGATCATTCTCTGCTGGAATCTGATTTTAAAATTCTGGACACTTGTATGAATGGCCAGTCAGATTTGAGAGTAATGGAATCCTTATATATAAAGGAGCGGCGGCCTCTGTTAAATAGCAACCTTTCAGCTGTTCAATTGTACACTGTATAGTGCACAGTAGGCCCTGTAATTTGATTTTTAGTTCATTTTGGTAGTTTAATTTTTTGTTTAGTTTGCCATGTCTTTGCCCTTTCTTACTTATTTCAAGTCTTGACATTGTACATTAATATAATCTTTTATATATATAATACATTTTTATATATATATATATATATATATATATATATATATATATATATATATATATATATATATATATATTATATATTATATATATAGATATATTATATATATAGATATATTTTTATAGATATATAATACATTTTTTGGTATTTAATTTTATTTAATATTTGAGTTTTTATAAGATTTTGGTTAGTACTTTATAATTGTCTTTTATTCTGTTTGTATTTTACATACATTTTTTGTAGATTTGTAGTCATTATATACATATTTGTTATAGTGTTTAGTATCTATGTGTTAGGTATCAAGTTTCACTTTTGATCACTTCACGTAAGTTTAATGGAATGGTTTGTTTTAGTAGTTATAAATTTCATCTTGTAGTTTAATGGATTTTAAATTAGTTTTAATATATGTGACAGTTAATAAGTTTTAATTGTTGATCACTTTAAGTGCGCTGAAGTGTTTTGTTTTTTAAGCATTTTCCTTTCTTTGATAGGCAATTATATTCAGTATGAGTTCTTTGTTTACCAGCTATTTGATTGTGATTTCTGTTTTTTCTTTTAGATCTGATGATGAATACGAGAAGTATTCGAAACGTTATGCATTTTAAAGTAAAGAATCTGATACAAGATGTTCAGTATATCCCTGGTTTTCCTATTCATCTTAAAATTAAGATTCCCGAAGGGAACATCGATCATAAATATATATATATATATATATATATATATATATATATATATATATATATATATATATATATATGTCGTACCTAGTAGCCAGAACTCACTTCTCAGCCTACTATGCAAGGCCCGATTTGCCTAATAAGCCAAGTTTTCATGAATTAATATATTTTCTCTATTTTTTTTCTTATGAAATGATAAAGCTACCCATTTCATTATGTATGAGGTCAATTTTTTTTTATTGGAGTTAAAATTAACGTAGATATATGACCGAACCTAACCAACCCTGTGGGAACCGACCTGTGAGATTTATATTTATTTAATTTATATGAATTTATATTTACGTTAATTTATATACTTCGATAGCAATTTGTATGATGTTAAGTGGACTGTATTTCTGCAATAATCTCACAAATCGATCCTCTACACATTAGGGGGGGGGGTTTATATTGAATTTATATATATGCAGCCAATCAAACTACAGTATTAGACTACATACATTGAAGAGGTTCCTTATCTTATTGTACTGCAGGCTTTAGTCCACCAGGTATAACCAGGATGTAGACACCAAATTATCCTCTTTGAGGTAGCTTCCATCACCCAGTAACTGGTACACAAAGCATGCTTCCTCGTCTTGACCTGTCAAAAGGGCGCTAGCTGTAAAGCCAGAATCCTAATATATGGCAGCTATATCAGAGAAAACACTGTACAAGGAACCATGAAGACCTGGGCTTAATTACCTTTAGTATGAGGCGATCTCGTGATCTAACCGGCCCACCCTATCTAATGACATTAATGGCCACAAATGATAGATAATTGGGTTTCGGCAGAACACTTAACTTGTATTTGTTGACAGCGTGTTGATGATGGTACACCTTTGGTTTCCATAACACTTCGTCCAAGTAAAATTAACAGGAGCCGTATTTGCTCCCGTGAGCCTCTGTGGTCTAAGTACAATAACAATGGCCGACCACTCCCTCACAACTGACGCTACTGGTCTACATTGTCCAGATGACAGTAAGTCATAGAAGGGTCACATTTACTCTATTTTAATTCTGATAATTAAGTTAATTTATATGAGATGTTTTTATGATGGTAAAGTCCAAAGACTAATGTATTTAAGAATAATTCCACCATAATAGGTGGTGAATTTATAATAGTATGTGGTAATGATATCCCGTTTTCTATAGACGGAAATTCCACTACAATTTACATTTTCTATGGGTAACTTGTTTATACAACACAGCAATATTATCTGTCTGTATGATATTATTAAATGGTGTCGGATTTTCCGACAAACCCTACCTAACCTAACCTATCTTAATATGTTAGGTTAGGTTAGGTAGCTGAAAAAGTTAGGTTAGGTTAGGTAGGGTAGGTAGTCAAAAAACAATTAATTCATGAAAACTTGGCTTATTAGGCAAATCGGGCCTTGCATAGTAGGCTGAGAAGTGCGTTCTGGCTACTAGGTACGACATATATATATATATATATATATATATATATATATATATATATATATATATATATATATATATATATACATATATATATATATATACACACATACATACAGAAAACTCCTCACCCTCACCCGGCCGACCGGGGAGCCGGTCGGCCGAGCTGACAGCACGCTGGACTTGTGATCCTGTGGTCCTGGGTTCGATCCCAGGCGCCGGCGAGAAGCATTGGGCAGAGTTTCTTTCACCCTATGCCCCTGTTACCTAGCAGTACAATAGGTACCTGGGTGTTAGTCAGCTGTCACGGGCTGCTTCCTGGGGGTGGAGGCCTGGTCGAGGACCGGGATGCGGGGACACTATATAAAGCCCCGAAATCATCTCAAGATAACCTCAAGATAACCACCCCCGAAGGAATCGAACTCAGAAAGCCATGACACACCGTGCACCTTGGCGTGTCCAGTACTTTAGCCACTAAGCCACACTGACTGTTCAAAAGAATTGGAAGTCGTCTGACCCTTAATCCAATACTCGACAGCTCTTGGTGACCATTTTGGGCACAGATATTTCATCAAATCACTTCATCATGCTGGGGGCCACGTGAGTAACTCAGTATTAGTGAGTTTTGCTGCATATTAGCTCGGAGACCATTCAAGCTTGCCGCACAAATGTTACTCACGTGGTCCCAACATGACGAAGTGATTTGATAAAATATCTGTTCCCAAAATGGTTATTGAAAGCTGTCGAGAATAATATCTATCCATTTCTCCTGAAATTTAAAACCACTGTAATTCGGACGTAGTAAAATAAATGAAAGCAACTACCGAGATCCTGCTCTTGTCTTCCGCCCTAGTTCATTCGTACAACTATGCTATTAACCAATTAGTTCCCTTAAAATTTTAAACAACTGTATTTCAGACATAGTAAAATACAGCAATTTATTTACCGAGCTCTACTCCTGTCCACGCCTTAGTTCGCTCTCGAAAGTTTGTTGTTATCAGTTCAATCCTCTCAAAATTTAAAACATGAATAATTCAGACTTAGTAATAAAGGAAAGTAAAGTTACCGAGTTCCAGCCCCTGACCTCCACCTTAGTTAAAGTATAATCAAACTTAGTTATTCCAGAACATCAAACCCGCTCCTGTCTAACACCTTATCAAAGTAAACATAACCTCTCCTTCAATACTCTTGTTTACTCAGCTGTGTAAATACGCGCTCACACAGGTAATTATCACTCGGTTAGAACTCACCTAATCTCCCCCCACCTCCTTCCCTCCCTCCCTCCCTCCATACCCTTGCACCCATCTGCTCACTTATCTCCCTCTTACCCCTAAGCTCTCCTCCCCCCTCACCCCTTATATCTCCCCCCCCCCTCCACACCTTACTCCTTCCATACCTCCCTCTCTCCATCCATTTCCCTCACGCCCCTGTCATCTCGCTTACCTGTTCTCATCCTGAATGGTCCCCCAAGTCATATGTATCAGAAAAACTCTATGGAGCTCTACGCTACTCAAAAAAACGCTATAGAGTAATTAATGTGAAGATTATTAGTTAATTATTAACGAATTATTAATGATTATTAATGAATTAATATAGAGTAATTAATGTGTAACAAAAAGAGGCCTGGTCGAATCCCCAAGAAGCAGCCCGTAGCAGTTGTCTAACTCCCAGGTTCCTATTTGCTGCTAGGTGAAGAGGCACATCGGGGTGAAAGAAACTCTGCCTATTTCTTTCCGCCTCCACCGGGGATCGAACCCGGAACCTCAGGACTACGAATCCGAACGCTGTCCACTCAGCTATCAGGACATTGATCCATGTTATTAGTTTGGAAATTATTGTTGCAGATGAATTGAATTCTCCACTGTTTGAAAACAGGCCTTTGTAATGTTACGCTATTTGGATACAAAATTATGTGGTGTTGCACTACATAATATTCTATTATGAATTATCTACATAATATTCTATTATGCACTACTAAGATGCAGTGTGACAGGGAAGAGGCACAGCACTACAGCCCAGTTTCCCCAATTTGTGTACTAAGTAGGGGTGACGGAGAAGATCGTGAGGAAAAATCTTGTAGAACATCTGGAGAGTTGAAGCTTTGTAGCACATCACCAGCATAGGTTCAGCGATGGTGAATCGTGCCTCGCAGGTTTAATTGAACTCTATTACCAGGCGACAAAAAATAGGCAAGAAGGAGATGGGTGGGCAGACTGCATTTATTTGGACTGTCAGAAAGCCTTTGACACAGTACCCAATAAAAGACTGTTAAGAAAGCTCGAGAAACAGGCAGGAGTAAAATGTAAGAAGTTCCAGTGGATAAGTCCCACAGGGCTCTATACTTAGACCCATCCTGTTTCTGATATATGTAAACGATCTTCCTAAGGTTATAGAATCATTCCTCTCAATGTTTGCTGATGATGCTGTTACAACCCCCGCCAGTATCAGTTCAGTTCTTGTTATTATACAGTGGGAAACGAGTAAAATATATGGCCTCACAGGAGTCAAAAAGGTCTAGGGGTAATTATACACAGTCTAATGTATAATATCAAAGAGTTATGCGGGGGACAAAAGCATTATACATAATATTACAATAATCAAGGTTGGATCCAGTTATCTTCTTATATGCACAATAACACGAATGACACACTCTTAGATAGATGGTATAGTACATGGATAATTATCTCACCAGATCAGTTAAACAACTACTAAACATAAAGCAGAATTAATGCAGACTTATCTCGGAACACGTCAGACCTAACCCAGCGCACCACAACTACTAACTCTTCCCCATGCTAGCAAGCGTCGCTACCATACAGTATCCAAAACATGACAAACAAGATTTCTCTCAGACACTAGAATATACTGATCTAATCACTCCAAAATAAGTCTGAATCTCAAGCCGTACTAATGTACGTTATATAGTAAATAATACAGGAACAAGAATCATCATAAACATACATAAATACAAGGTAAAGCAGGACGCTAAACTGGGAACAATGACCACACCACTGAAGCCGACGCAATTCCCTTATTCCGACGGCAATAAGGGAATTGTAAAGGAAATGACAACATGTCGACCAAGCGACGCCACTGGCATTGCCTCATATGCAAAAACACACATATATCTATGCGAACAAGCCTGAATGATCCCCAGGCATCTATGCAATTGGGGTGTGAGTTTTCAGTTACATATATATATATATATATATATATATATATATATATATATATATATATATATATATATATATACTAATATTGTCACTGACACCTGTCAGCATGACACAAATATCGAAACAATATACAGTACGTGTATATCAACAATACAGAAATTCAAATTTCATCTTAATAATAATCTGAGAGGGGAAAATAATCATTTATACATATCAAAAATACAGTAAGAATCAGGTAATTCACTGATTCGCCACAGATGCAAAAAATATGAGAAGAATCAAAACAAATGAAGATAGACAGAGACTACAGGTCGACCTGGGCAAACTTGAGAAATGGTCAAGAAAATGGCTACTAAACTTTAACTCAGGTACAACAACCTGAGGGTAAAGTAATGAAATTTGGTGAAGGGAGCAGGAGGCTGAACACAAGGTACCATGTGGGAGGTGAGATCCTGCAAGAGTCAAATAGAGAGAAAGATCTGGGAGTTGATATCACACCGAACCTGTCCCCAAAAGCCCACATCAAAAGGATATCATCAGCGGCATATTCTAGATTGGTCAACATAAGAACTGCATTTAGAAAATTTTGCAAGCAATCATTCAGAACCTTGTTATCCACTTATGTCAGGCTAGTCCTGGAGTATCCAGCTCCAGCCTGGAGACCAAACCTAGTTAAACACAAAATAAAATTAGAGTAGATTCTGAGGTATGCCACCAGACTAATCTTAGAACTGAGTGGTATGAGTTACTAGGAAAGGCTACGGGAACTAAACCTCACGTCCCTGCAAAGCAGAAGAGTTAGGGAAGACATGATCACCACCTGCAAAAATCTCAGAGGAATTGACGAGGTGGACAAAGACAGCCTATTTAGCATGGGTGAAACACGAACAAGGGGACACAGGTGGAAACTGAGTACCTAAATGATCCACAGAGATATAATTTTTTTTCAGCGTCAGCGTAGTTAAGAAGTATAATGCATTAAGTAGTGATATACTCGAGACAAACTCCATACACAGTTTCATATGTAGATATGATTGAGCCCAATAAGCTCACGAATCTGTTCACCAGTTGATTGATAGTTGAAAGGCAGAATCAAATACTGAAGCACAACTAGGTGAGTACATTGGCAAAGACCCACAAAGTGCTGTGGGATTTAGGTACATCCTATTTTGGTATTTTAAGTGTTTTGTTACGAAGGTCCAAAGAATACGCCGCTATTTTGATTAGACCCACGGGATGCTGCACTATTAATATGGAGCCCCATGATGTGCACTGCTATTTGAACACACACCCATGTGATGCGCTCCTATTGTGAACAGTTTTTTATTGAAGCTGGTTA
Source organism: Procambarus clarkii (assembly GCF_040958095.1). Classification (NCBI taxonomy): domain Eukaryota; kingdom Metazoa; phylum Arthropoda; class Malacostraca; order Decapoda; family Cambaridae; genus Procambarus; species Procambarus clarkii. The sequence continues at coordinate 20,239,687 of NC_091188.1, forward strand.
AGTTAAAAAAAAATATATCGATTATTACACAACACTAACATTTCCCCCAAAAAATATTAGTATGGTTACTTAATTGTTACTTACGAAATTCCTTTTTTGGAATAGGATGGATTAGTTTGACAGGTCTATTTTCGTAGTACTGGTGGCTGCCTAGTTTTCTCGTCTTAGTGCCTCACACCTTACCTGTACTTCCTTTTTTCCCTGTTTCCTCACTCCCGCCGTCTCTTACCTTCCGCTTCCCCCCCCCTCCCCCCACCATTTCCTTACACTTCTCCACTCCTGTCTCAACTCTTCCTATCGTCCATCTTTTAGTTTGTCATATATTTCTCTCCTCGCCTCCCTCTTATATCTTCTCCTTATAGCCATTATTTTCTCCTCATCTCTCTGGTCTCCTCTGTTCCAAGCATCATAGTCCAACTCGGGCCATTTCCACGTGACGGATATTTGGTCTTGCGATTGCGACGCAATCGCAACTGTCGAAATAAAAATTGTTGTAGAAATTCATCAAACACTGAACAAATATTTTCCATTAGTTTCGTTCCATTTGGAGCAGAATGTGACCGACGGGAATGTTTTGGTTTAAAACGAAAACCAAAATTTAAATCAACGAGCATCAAAGTTTTGCCGTGAACAGTGTTAATATGCAAATACTTAAATGTTCTAGATAAACACAAAATCACACATCCATATAAACAAGCACTAAATGCACTGAATTATAGTGCTTAGATATAAAATTAAACTTTACCCGCAACTATATATATATATATATATATATATATATATATATATATATATATATATATATATATATATATATATATATTTATTTATTTATTTATTTATTTATTTATTTATTTATTAACCTAGAAGGGGTACCACCTCTGGTGCAAGTGTAAGGACCCATAGCCTTGGAGAAGAAAATAAAGAGTATTCAGAGAAGACCTTGTGGATCCTCACTGAACACTTTGTTATTTTCTTCTCCTACCACCCCTATTCTTTTAGTATGTGTGTATATATGTCAAACTTTATTTGAAAATTTCCTTACACAAAAAGGGATACAACATTGGTTACATGCAGGGTATTTTTTGCAGGGTATACATGCTGTAACAGGGTAAGGCTACTTGACACAAGTTGTAGAGCTCCTCCAGCTCCTCAGATGGCGGGCAGGAACCATGGATGCAGTGAGCATTTCCACTCTGGATCGCCACACTAAGGCGCTGAAAGAGAAAACTGGCAGCTCTAGGGTCTCTTAGTTTTTTCAATTAGCTTGGACCCGAACTCCTTCAAAACACTAGCAGCACTTTACCCCAGGCACCAAGTATCTCTGAAGTAATGGAGGCAAAATTGTAGTGATGGTGCTCAAGGTCTCTGTATTTACGTGTCTTGGCTGCTTCTCGGTAATTGGCAGCACCTCCTGCTTGTGTAGCACTGAAGTCAACAAAGGTGTTGGCTAAAATTGAAACACAAGTGTAGTCCCACACCAACTGTCTACCATTCTTCCAGGGGTTCACTGTGATTCCATCTGGGCGACCGACAGGCTCATCAGAGTTGTTGGAAATTAGGTAATGGGGCTCTCTCTCTGCTGGAAAACCGGCTGTGGTAAGCCTTCTCTTAATAATGTCGTTAACCTCACTGGTTCTTGCATGCCATCATTCTGTCCATTGGCAGAGAAGGCCATGCTGTCCATACCTGTCGGCCACTGCCTCACCGCAAATACACCTGTATTCGGTGTGGTTTGGGGCAACGAGGCGAAGAGCCATGGCAGTTCGGAGGGCCTGCGGTGTGAGACGGGTGCTGGTTGCTGACATTAGAGTTGCTAATAGCAAGTCACCTGCATGGGGAGCTGCTACTGCTCTAAGTCGGGCAGTGTCATATATATATATATAATATATATATATATATATATATATATAATATATATATATATGACAGTGTCAGACCACGGAGGATAATTGAAACAAGGAATTTCCTTAAGAACTTTCGTACTTAAGTCAAGTACTTAAGTACTTGACTCCTTCTGAAGATGTATTAATACTAAAGTACTTAAGGAAATTCCTGTTTCAATTTTCCTCCGTGGTCTGACACTGTCACATTTTTAATCACGTGTTTATTTGTCGTGATATTCACTCACACACACACACACACACACACACACACACACACACACACACACACTACATACATACATACATACATACTGTGACGGTGTTCCCCCCCTTATATTTCTCCCACGCCTACAGTAAGAGTCATGTCCACTTTACCCAAGCGTTCTCTACGTCGCAGGCATCAATTTGATATATGTGGGAGAGTGGAGTGTTCTCAGAGAGCCGAGAAATTTGTGAAACAATAATATTTTGGACTGTGGTTTAGGCCCTTTAGGAAGCCAAGATGGCGCTGGCTCTCCAGATTCCCCGCCAAAACTGTGTGACGTCAGTGACACCGGATTGGTCACCGACAGCAATGTGGCACAGGGAGCAAATGAAAACCCCCCGTGGCAAAAGTGACGTCACGAAGGAAAGGGGGTCCGGGCAGCGCGCCGCGTTGGCGCCATCAGTCAGACACGTCACGTCAAGGAGGTTGGACATGCGACGATTGGTCCTGTCAGTTTGACAGTTGTTTCCCACTCCCGTGGATTTACGCGTCACCTGAAGTCTGCCAGTACTCTGTGAAGTCTTCCTTAGTTCATGTGTTGAACCAGAGAGGGAATCAACGGTTATTGAGCAACAAGTGCTCCAAGTCAGGTACTGTGCAAGAAGAAGTGAAGTCTGTGCAGTGACGTAGGCGACGTCTGTGCAGTGACGTAGGCGACGTCTGAAGCAGTTCACCCAGTCGTGACGGCGTAGTGGCTGACCAGAGCCACAGGGTAGCAGAGGAAGAAGAGGACTAGTTGGGAATCCGAACGACTGCAGCCGAGACGTAGGCGGCAGCCGTAGTTGGGAGAAGTCGACGGCCAGGAGACCGACACCAACCCTACAAGAAGTCGAGGAGGAGCACGGACCTGCAGGGAAGAAGGCACGGAGACGACGCACTTAACGGTGGGAGGGCGAGTGGTTCCTGGAGGACACTACAACGTGTAGTGTGGGGGCTTTCCCGACACCAGGACCAGGAGCTACAACTCAACTCTCATCGGAGGATAGGTGAAAGTAGGTGGTTCTAGTATCCCTCCCAATTCCCCTTTAGTTAGCTATATTAGTCGGCTATATTATCTAGCCTGAGGATTTTATATGTCGTGAGCAAGTCTCACCCATGTCACAGTAAGGCACCAGTGTGCAGAATAGTACTATCAAGAGTACTTATAATACTCATGTTTATTATTGGTGTGTACAGGCACCCGGAACAAGTGATAAATTTACTGTGTTTTGTATATCTTGCATGAGACATTAATGTGAACATATAGTGAGAAATTATATATAATATTATGCCAGTATTTGGAAGTTAGGCTATGTGCCCAGTAACTATTTATTTACCATTTATTGATGCCTGATTTATCTATATTATATATGTCTATGTTCGTGCATTGAATAACCATTTGCGAGTGCAGTGATTTATTGTGTGGTCGTACACGAAAGGAAGTACTGAGAACTCCAGTGTTAAATACTTCATAAGATATCATTGAATGAAGGGCAGTGTAAAACCGTTACAGTGAATTATTGTTGCAATTATTATAGAAACGATTGTTTAAGCCCGAGAACAGTGTAGCGAAGTAATACGTGCTATTGTTGCAAATATCGAGTGTGCGAGCCTCTAGTGATCTTTGAGAACTTAAAGAAACAGCGCGCGTGACGCCAGATAAACAAGCAATAAACTTTCAGCGCGGAGCCAGGCGCCCAGCTGATCGTGACATTGACGAGAGGGGGAGGTGTTGCCACTTAGTGAGTGCATAATATTCGTGGGAACGACCGACTCCAGCCAGGATCAGCTGATTTATTTATTGATATGACCTTGTGACATCTTTCATGAATTTTAAGTAAAATACAAAATACTTTTGTGTTTATATCATCCCCTCCATTTATCTTGTGGCTATATTATTCTGGAAAGCAAAGAGTGATAAAAGTAAGTACCTGCCTGATTCCTGATCTATTGAGTGTGACCTTGCCAAGGCTACCACTAATTCAACCAGTCCACTGACGTGTTACTGGACACCGAAAACACCAGTTGGCGACCTTGTGGTTAACAGTAATGCCCTATTGTTGGGGCGGGCCACACAACAGTTAAGTCAACAAGAAGTGTGCTCCCACTCCTTCTCAATCAGAGGCCGGTTGGGATTGACTGGGATACTCTCCTGGCGTGCAGTGGCGCCGAGAGGATTAGAGTGAAGACCCGCAGGGCTACGGTGAGTGACCTTGAGCATATCTGTCGCTCACCCAGAGAGAGAGAATAACTATAACTACCTAGAGGAAACCCCAACATTGGCGACCTTGCCAGGATTAGCGCTGATTACGGTTGCTCACCGGATGTAAACCCCAACAATACACACATACATACATACATATACACACATATTATATATATATATATATATATATATATATATATATATATATATATATATATATATATATAATGTCAAACGCCTCGTCAGCTTGGTCGACGTCATACCTATGTACTTAGATTGAAGGTTACGTCTTTCGTGGGGGCAAGTGAACATGTATACAACGCTTGACTGCTGTAGAGGGTTCTCCGTCGGCTTTGGGCTGTTTTTGATAAGGAGTTCGGAAGTCTTCTTGGTTTTGTAGAATATAATCAGGTCTATGTTTTGATTAGGAGTAATGCTTTTTACTCCTTTCTGGATTATTTCTTTCATTATTCTTTCCTCTTTTTTATGTTCACTGTGCATGGTTGATTTGTAATATAATTTTATTGGAGGTATTGTGGTTTCTGATCTAGTTTCAGGATTATACCATCGGTCCAAGTGTCTTCTTATAGCAGCGTTTATTTCCGTGTTACTATATCCGTTGTTCACCAATTCCTGCGTCATTCTTTCAAACTCTCTTCTCACGTTGCTCCATTTGGAGCAGTGGGTAAGCGCTCGACGAACATAAGCGTTGAGAATACTGACTTTGTATCTTTGGGGGCACTCACTTCTACCATTCAAGCATAATCCTATGTTGGTAGGCTTAGTATATACGTTGCTCCTTAAAGAGGTTCCTGTTTTTGTTATGTTATGTTATCCTGTCAACAACGGCTTCTCCAATGGTTTCATCGAAGACATCATAAAAAGGAAAGTGAAACGCCATGCAACCTCTGAAGAGTCAACTAACACAACACCTATACCCCCTATTAGACTATTTTACAGGAACTTCTTTTCCACAGCTCATAATACGGAGGAAAGGGTCCTGAAAGATATTGTTAATTAATAGGAATATTATCCCTACAGACAAAAATCAAAATATACAAGTGACGATTTACTATAAAACCAAAACAACGGCCAACCTACTCATGGAAAACTCTCCAGACACAAAGCAGAACGCTTTAAAAGAGACTAACGTCGTCTATGCCTTCAAATGCCCTCTTGGGGACTGTAAGCTCCAAAAAACCCAGTATATAGGCAAGACAACAACATCTCTTTCTTGGCGTTTAACGATGCATAAGCAACAGGGCTCCATTAAGGAGCATATAATCTCTTCCCACAACCAAACCATCGCCAGAGAAATCCTAGTAAACAACACAGAAATTATCGATAGATACAGCGATAGCAGACGGCTTGATGTCTGCGAGGCACTACACATCAAGAAGTCAACACCAGCAATCAACAGCCAATTAATGCACAACTATATTCTACCCACCTCAAGACTCCGCTCCAATATAGAAGCATCAAGAAATATGGACCAATTGGCTTTCTACAATAACTTCCATTCAATACCCATTGTTTCGTGTTCTGTCTTGTGTTTAGGAATTTAATACCCTTATAATACCACCTCACCCCATCCACCTCACTCAAAAGTAGATATAAACAAATCGAAGATGTGTAAGTTCTATTCAGTTGTGTATGTGAAAGCTAAAGTCTTTGAAAATGTAATAAGTTTTACGAAACGCGCTCAAGTGTCGCGTCAGACTAGAAATAAAAATGAATTTTGGAGAATTGATTTTTGAATTACCACCAACAGTGAAAAGAAACGTACGAAAGATTGAGAAAATTCGTGTTAGAATTATTAATCTTACTTTTTCGGTCATATTTAATAATATATGTCTACAGGAAAGACTGCTACCAAAATATACTAATATATATATATATATATATATATATATATATATATATATATATATATATAATATGTATATATGCGAACAAGCCTGAATGGTCCCCAGGACAATATGCAACTGAAAACTCACACCCCAGAAGTGACTCGAACCCATACTCCCAGGAGAAACGCAACTGGTATGTACAAGACGCCTTAATCCACTTGACCATCACGACCGGACAATAATGAGGTGGTAGCCTAAGCTATTTGAACCACCCCACCGCCGGCACTCGGATAGTAATCTTGGGCATAGCATTTTACCAAATCACCTCATTCTTTGTGGCACACGTGAGGAACACAAATGCGAACAAGCCTGAATGGTCCCCAGGACAATATGCAACTGAAAACTCACACCCCAGAAGTGACTCGAAGTGACATATAATATGTATATATATATATATATATATATATATATATATATATATATATATATATATATATATATATATATATATTATTTAATAATATATTTATTATTAAATATGACCGAAAAAGAAAGATTAATAATTCTAACACGAATTTTCTCAATATATCTTATGTTTCTTTTCACTGTCGATGGTAATTGAATAATCAATTCTCCAAAATTCATTTTTATTTCTTCTGACGCGACGCTTGAACGCGTTTCGTAATAACTTATTACATTTTCAAAGACTTTAATTTACACCCAAAAAACTATAGCCTGCAAACACTCAACATAGTTCTTCTATGCTATAATTTTAAACAGCTTTCATCTTATATACCTGCATTTGGGTGAGGTGATATGTTACAACAGTTTTGGATGAGGTGAACAAAACTTTCAACACAAGACAGAACACGAAACAATGGGTATATATTGGGTAAATTAAAAGGGAAGAATGGAAGTAGCTGCAAAGGGCCTATTGACCGATATTTCTTGATGATTCTATATTGGTGTGGAGTCTTGAAGTGGGTAGAATATAGTTGTGCATTAATTGGCTGTTGATTACTGGTGTTGACTTCTTGATGTGTAGTGCCTCATAGTTGTCAAGCCGCCTGCTATAACTGTATCTATCGATGATTTCTATGTTGTTTGTTAAGATTTCTCTGGTGATGGTCTGGTTGTGGGAAGAGATTATATGTTCCTTATTGGAGCCCTGTTGCTTATGCATCGTTAATCGCCTGGAAAGAGATGTTGTTGTCTTGCCTATATACTGAGTTCTTTGAGGCTTACAGTCCCCAAGTGGGCATTTGAAGGCATAGACGACGTTGGTCTCTTTTAAAGCGCTCTGCTTTGTGTCAGGAGAGTTTCTCATGAGTAGGTTGGCCGTTTTTTTGGTTTATAGTAAATCGTCAATTGTATCTTCTGATTTTTGTCTGTAGGGATAACGTTCTTATCAACAATATCCTTCAGGACCCTTTCCTCCGTTTTATGAGCTGTGGAATAGAAGTTCCTGTAAAATAGTCTAATAGGGAGTAAAGGTGTTGTGTTAGTTGTCTCTTCAGAGGTTGCACGGCGTTTTACCTTCCTTCTTATGATGTCTTCAACGAAACCATTGAAGAAGCCGTTGTTGACTAGGACCTGCCTTACTCTACAGAGTTCTTCATCGACTTGCTTCCATCCTGAGCTGTGGCTGAGGGCACAGTCGACATAAGCGTTAACAACACTCCTCTTGTACCTGTCTGGGCAGTCACTGTTGGCATTGAGGCACATTCCTATGTTTGTTTCCTTAGTGTAGACTGCAGTGTGGAAACCTCCGCTCCTTTCCAAGACTGTTACATCTAGAAAGGGCAGCTTCCCATCCTTCTCCATCTTGTAAGTGAAACGCAACACAGAATTCCGCTCAAATGCCTCTTTCAGCTCGTGCAGATGTTTGACATCAGGTACCTGTGTGAAAATGTCGTCAACATACCTGCAGTATATGGCCGGTTTCAAGTTCATGTCGACTAAGACCTTCTGTTTGATGGTAGCCATGTAGAAGTTCGCAAACAGGACACCTAGGGGAGAACCCATGGCGACCCCATCTACTTGCTTATACAAGTGCCCATTCGGGCTCAAGAAGGGTGCCTCTTTAGTACAAGTTTGGAGTAGTTTCCTTAGAATGTTTTCTGGTATGTCAAGAGGAGTACAGGCCGGATCACGATACACTCTGTCCGCTATCATCCCGACTGTTTCATCCACAGGTACGTTTGTAAACAGTGATTCTACGTCCAACGAGGCTCTTATCCCTGTGGCCTGTGTTCCCCGCAGTTAGTCAACAAATTCCTATATATATATATATATATATATATATATATATATATATATATATATATATATATATATGTATATGTATATATATATATATATATATATATATATATATATATATATATATATATATATATATATATATATATATATATACATTGAATATGACCGCATATTCTGTATTCATTATTTTCTGGTTTAGGGCTTCTATCCCTCTAACTATTTTCTTAGCATCAGAGCTTAATTGAAATAGGAGTTCTCCAAAACTCATTTTCGTACTTTTAAGGTGAAGAAAAGAAGTGATTTACTATAGAGTGTATTACACTTATTTGTATAATTTGCACGACGTTTCGAACCTCCATGGTTCATTCTCAAGTGAACAGATCTTACAATACTAGTTGATTTTATACCCGCATTAGGTCAGGTGATAATACAATGAAGGTGAAAACATGGGGGGGATACATAAGGGATAAACATAGGGGCTGCAGAAGGCTTATTGGCCCATACGAGGCATCTCCTATCTAAACACAAAGATTAATCCAGTGTAATTGGCCTGTTATGTTGGACATTGTCTTCTGTGTTGGCATCGATATGTTCTTGTCTTGTCCTTACTCTCATGGTGGGTAGAGTAAATAGTTCCGTGATTTGGGTGTTCATGGTAGGTCGCTCTATTCTTATGTGAATTGCCTCAAGAATTTGTAATCTTCTTGAATCTTGGGTTTTGTCTATTATGCAAGTATTCTTGTTCAACATTTCTCTTGTTAGAGTAATGTCATGGGCTTGTCTCATGTGATTCCTAGGGGCACCAGATTGAAGATGGCATGTCAAACGCCTCGTCAGCTTGGTCGACGTCATACCTATGTACTTACATTGAAGGTTACATCCTTCGTGGGGGCAAGTGTACATGTATACAACGCTTGACTGCTGTAGAGGGTTCTCCGTCGGCTTCGGGCTGTTTTTGATAAGGAGTTCGGAAGTCTTCTTGGTTTTGTAGAATATTATCAGGTTTATGTTTTGGTTAGGAGTAGTGCTTTTTACTCCTTTACGGATTATTTCTTTCATTATTCTTTCCTCTTTTATATGTTCACTGTGCATGGTTGATTTGTAATATAATTTTATTGGGGGTGTTGTGCTTTCTGTTCTAGGTTCTGAATTATACCAACGGTCCAAGTGTCTTCTTATAGCAGCGTTTATTTCCGCGTTGCTATATCCGTTGTTCACCAATACATAAGAACATAAGAACAAAGGTAACTGCAGAAGGCCTATTGGCCCATACGAGGCAGCTCCTATTCTATAACCACCCAATCCCACTCATATACTTGTCCAACCCGCGCTTGAAACAATCGAGGGACCCCACCTCCACCACGTTACGCGGCAATTGGTTCCACAAATCTACAACCCTGTTACTGAACCAGTATTTACCCAAGTCTTTCCTAAATCTAAACTTATCCAATTTATACCCATTGTTTCGTGTTCTGTCCTGTGTTGATACTTTTAATACCCTATTAATATCCCCCTTGTTATGTCCATTCACCCACTTGTAAACCTCTATCATGTCGCCCCTAACTCTTCGCCTTTCCAGTGAATGCAACTTAAGCTTTGTTAATCTTTCTTCATATGAAAGATTTCTAATTTGGGGAATTAACTTAGTCATCCTACGCTGGACACGTTCAAGTGAATTTATATCCATTCTATAATATGGCGACCAAAACTGAACTGCATAATCTAAATGGGGCCTAACTAGAGCAAGATATAGCTTGAGAACCACACCAGGTGTCTTGTTACTAACGCTGCGATTAATAAATCCAAGTGTCCGATTTGCCTTATTACGAACATTTATGCATTGATCCTTTTGTTTTAAATTCTTACTAATCATAACTCCCAGATCCCTTTCGCAATCCGACTTCGCAATCACAACACCATCTAGCTCGTATCTTGTAACTCTATCATCATTACCTAACCTCAGAACTTTACATTTATCAGCATTAAACTGCATCTGCCAATCCTTTGACCATTTCAAAACCCTATCTAGATCAACTTGAAGTGATAGTGAGTCCTCCTCCGAATTAATTTCCCTACCGATTTTCGTATCATCGGCAAATTTGCAAATGTTGCTACTCAAACCTGAATCTAAATCATTTATATATATTATAAACAACAGAGGTCCCAGGACAGAGCCTTGAGGCACTCCACTTACAACATTTTCCCACTCTGACTTGATTCCATTTATACTAACTCTCTGTTTCCTTTGGTATAGCCATGCCCTAATCCAGCTTAATATAGCACCCCCAATACCATGAGACTCTATTTTTTTAATCAGTCTTTCATGTGGCACTGTATCAAAAGCTTTGCTAAAGTCAAGGTATACAACATCGCAATCCTTACCACTATCAACTGCCTCAACAATGCTAGAATAAAAAGATAACAAATTTGTTAAACATGAACGGCCATTTATAAAACCATGTTGCGACTCAATTATTAATTTATGTTTTTCAAGATGAAGACGAATTTTATTTGCTATTATAGATTCGAGTAACTTTCCCACAATAGACGTTAGGCTAATTGGTCGATAGTTAGACGCAAGTGATCTATCTCCTTTCTTAAAAACTGGTATTACATTAGCAACTTTCCAAAACTCTGGCACTCTGCCTGACTCTATTGATTTATTAAATATGGTTGACAGTGGGTCACAAAGCTCCTCTTTGCATTCTTTAAGCACCCTAGCAAACACTTCATCCGGCCCTGGGGATTTGTTTGGTTTGAGTTTTACTATTTGTTTAAGAACATCCTCCCTGGTAACTGCTAAACTCGTCAACCTGTCCTCGTCCCCACCCACATAGACTTGTTCGGCTGAAGGCATATTGTTAAGTTCCTCTTTAGTAAATACAGATACAAAATATTTATTAAAAATACTACTCATCTCTTCATCACTATCTGTTATTTGACCTGTCTCAGTTTTTATTGGACCTATCCTTTCCCTAGTCTTAGTACGATATAACTGAAAAAACCCTTTAGGATTTGTCTTTGCTTGCCCTGCTATGCGAACTTCATAGTTTCTTTTTGCTTTCCTTATCTCTTTTTTAACATTTCTAACCAGTTGTACGAATTCCTGTTCTAAAGTGACCTCCCCATTTTTAATCCTTTTGTACCAAGCTCTCTTTTTACCAATAAGGTTCTTCAAATTCTTTGTTATCCACTTTGGGTCATTAGTATACGATCTATTCAATTTGTATGGTATACTACGTTCCTGTGCTTTGTTTAGAATATTCTTAAATAAGTTATATATTGAATCCACATCGAAATCCCCATTTAAGTCACCTATCGCTGGGTTCATGTCTCGCTCCAAGACCGGCCCACACCCCATACCCAAGCCTTTCCAATCAATTTGACCCAAAAAATTTCTTAGGCTATTAAAATCAGCTTTTCGAAAATCTGGCACTTTAACAGAATTTTCTCCTACTGGTCTATTCCATTCTATGCTAAATCTGATTTCTTTGTGATCACTGCTCCCTAGCTCACTCCCTATTTCGATGTCATTAATTTGCGTTTCCCTGTTAGTTAACACTAAATCTAAAATATTATTTTCCCGTGTTGGTTCCTTAATGTGTTGCGTAAGAAAGCAATCGTCAATTAATTCTAGAAAATCTTCTGCTTCACTATTCCCTGTTTTGTTCAACCAGTTTATTCCGCTAAAATTAAAGTCACCCATGACATAAATACTGTTAGATCTAGATGCTCTAGATATTTCATCCCATAGATGCTTTGCTTCCATTCTGTCTAAATTTGGTGGCCTATATATTACTCCTATTATAATATTATTAGCTTTTTCGTTTAATTCAATCCAAATAGTTTCTGTGTGTGGCTCTGTTTTGATTCCCTCTTTGAGACTACATTTCAAATTGTCCCTAACATATATGGCTACTCCACCTCCTCGTCTAATATATCTATCTGTGTGAAATAGTTTAAATCCATATATTTGATATTCAGCTAATAGTTCTCTATTTTCTACATTCATCCACGTTTCGGTAAGTGCAATAATATCTATTTTTTCTGTGCAGACAAGAGCATTTAATTCGTTAATTTTATTTCTTAGACTTCTACTGTTAGTGTAATATACCCTAAGTGAATTGTTATTTTGCGGACCTTCTCTTTCCCTGATCGTTTTGCCAATTCCTTTCTCCCACAAACACATACTTTTATTACCTCCTTCCTCCAAATCAATTCCCATACCTCTATCTACTAACAGTTTAAACCCAAACAAACACCTCTAACCACTTCTTCTAGCGAGTTCGCAACAGCAACAACCCCAGCTCTCGATAGATGCACCCCATCACGAGCATACATTTCATTTCTTCCATAGAAGTGTTCCCAGTTGTCTATGAAAGATATTGCATTTGATTTGCAATATCTTTCCAGCCGGCAATTGACACCAAGTGCCCTCGATATCCATTCATTTCCCACTCCCTTTCTTGGAAGAATGCCACATATGATCGGGATTCCTCCCTTGCTCCTAACTAACTCTATGGCTGTTTTATACCTCTGAATCAGTTCCTCACTCCTGACTCGACCAACATCATTTCCTCCCACGCTAATGCAAATAATGGGATTGTTCCCATTACCAGCCATAATATCATTCATGTTGTTTATAATATCACCAATGCCAGCTCCGGGATAGCAAACCCTTAACCTGTTCCCCCTATCTCTAGCACAAAACGTTCTATCCAAATACCTTATCTGGGAATCTCCCACAACTAATGTTTGCTTAGGTACTTCCTTTACTTTCTGAGGGGCCTGCGCTTCCTTTCTCTTCGTTGCTTTCCCTTTTGCGCGATCCACAGTCTCTCCACAGCACTCGTCCTCCAAAACGTCAAATGAATTTGAAGTTGCTATGGCGTTTGAAGGCGGCTTTATCAAAGTCTTCTTAAGGCCCCTGTCTTTCGCAACTCTCCAAGACGAGGTCCCTTTACTGCTGGTCTCCTCCTTCGTTACTTCTCGTTGTTTTTTAAGCTGACGCACCTCCTCCCGCAGAGAGTCCAACTCTGTCCTCAGGGCTCCCACTAGAGTCACCAGGTCCTTCACTACAACTTCCATATTGCTATGATAATATAACAACACTCAGGAGCTCCGGTTAACACAACCTCTCACTGTGACTTCACCTGACCGACTCAATACCTGAGTTACTCTTTCAAACTCTCTACTCACGTTGCTCCATTCAGAGCAGTGGGTAAGCGCTCGACGAATATAAGCATTGAGAACACTGGCTTTGTATCTTTGGGGGCACTCACTTCTACCGTTCAGGCATAATCCTATGTTGGTGGGCTTGGTATATACGTTGGTGCTTAAAGAGGTTCTTGAAAAGCCACACTTGAAAAGTCTTCTCGAAGCATGTACAAAGGAAGCCCCTTTCATCAGTCCACAAGGAGACATGTATTTACAAATAGACGGAGTAGCAATGGGCTCCCCCTTAGGAGTTTTATTTGCTAATTTTTATATGGGAACCATCGAAGATAGGGTCTTCAGTAGCAGACAAAAACCAACTGTATACTGCCGTTATGTAGATGACATATTCGTAATAGTAAAAGACTCAGATGAACTAATTGACCTAAAAAGACACCTAGAGAGAGAGTCAGTACTCCGATTTACACATGAAAATAGTGAAAATAACAGTCTGCCATTCTTGGATGTACTAATAACAAAAACAGGAACCTCTTTAAGCACCAACGTATATACCAAGCCCACCAACATAGGATTATGCCTGAACGGTAGAAGTGAGTGCCCCCAAAGATACAAAGCCAGTGTTCTCAATGCTTATATTCGTCGAGCGCTTACCCACTGCTCTGAATGGAGCAACGTGAGTAGAGAGTTTGAAAGAGTAACTCAGGTATTGGTGAACAACGGATATAGCAACGCGGAAATAAACGCTGCTATAAGAAGACACTTGGACCGTTGGTATAATTCAGAACCTAGAACAGAAAGCACAACACCCCCAATAAAATTATATTACAAATCAACCATGCACAGTGAACATATAAAAGAGGAAAGAATAATGAAAGAAATAATCCGTAAAGGAGTAAAAAGCACTACTCCTAACCAAAACATAAACCTGATAATATTCTACAAAACCAAGAAGACTTCCGAACTCCTTATCAAAAACAGACCGAAGCCGACGGAGAACCCTCTACAGCAGTCAAGCGTTGTATACATGTACACTTGCCCCCACGAAGGATGTAACCTTCAATGTAAGTACATAAGTATGACGTCGACCAAGCTGACGAGGCGTTTGACATGCCATCTTCAATCTGGTGCCCCTAGGAATCACATGAGACAAGCCCATGACATTACTCTAACAAGAGAAATGTTGAACAAGAATACTTGCATAATAGACAAAACCCAAGATTCAAGAAGATTACAAATTCTTGAGGCAATTCACATAAGAATAGAGCGACCTACCATGAACACCCAAATCACGGAACTATTTACTCTACCCACCATGAGAGTAAGGACAAGACAAGAACATATCGATGCCAACACAGAAGACAATGTCCAACATAACAGGCCAATTACACTGGATTAATCTTTGTGTTTAGATAGGAGATGCCTCGTATGGGCCAATAAGCCTTCTGCAGCCCCTATGTTTATCCCTTATGTATCCCCCCCATGTTTTCACCTTCATTGTATTATCACCTGACCTAATGCGGGTATAAAATCAACTAGTATTGTAAGATCTGTTCACTTGAGAATGAACCATGGAGGTTCGAAACGTCGTGCAAATTATACAAATAAGTGTAATACACTCTATAGTAAATCACTTCTTTTCTTCACCTTAAAAGTACGAAAATGAGTTTTGGAGAACTCCTATTTCAATTAAGCTCTGATGCTAAGAAAATAGTTAGAGGGATAGAAGCCCTCAACCAGAAAATAATAAATACAGAATATGCGGTCATATTCAATGAAACATGTTTGAAAGAAAACCTGCTGCCAGTATACACCAATATATATATATATATATATATATATATATATATATATATATATATATATATATATATATATATATATATATATATATATATATATATATCTACCTATGTAGAGAACTTTTGCAGAAACGTAGGCTTCAGCATTTGAATAGTTTTCAGGAAGAGGTGCACCTGCTGTGATGAGGATTCGAACCTATGTGGTGGGTAGTCCCATGCACATGCCCCAGACAATCAGGTCACCACATGGTGAAAGGATTGTCACCTGGAGTTCTACCGAACACACGAGTGTTTTCTGAGGCTTCCACTGAAGTCGGACCAGAATTTTCACACAATTTGCCCATGCACTCTGCTGTCGTCTAGGCATGTTCTATTTCTTACGCTCCTCTTTCAATACACAGAGAATTATCACACTAACGGGATGCATCAACGAGAAAATCCGTAGGACCTGTGATGAGGAAATAAGGAAACCTTCGTGTGTTTGGTAGAAGTCCAGGTGACAATCCTTTTACCATGTCGTGGCTTGATTGTCTGGGGTGTGTGGGTGGGACTACCCATCGTATAGGTTCGAATTGCTACTATAAGTTCTAACTCATATTGTTGGTAATATTTATAATTCAAATATGAAGAATGATGTGGATTTATTTGAAAAATTATGTAATAAGAAAGACCTCTGGAATTATGAAACAGTTAGCTTTGATGTAACTTCTTTATTCACCAAAGTTCCAGTTGATTTGTTTTCAGGGATATTCCTGCTCGGGACCTAAGCCTCTGGTTGGCCCACTAAGTGTTGCTTGTTTCTGTTTTACTTGAGCGGAGTATGAGTATTTATGACACGTATGGTCGCTTCAGAAACATTTTGTTCCATGTGTTTAACAACTTCTGCTCTGTTGTATCTAAGTTGAAATCTTAATGAGTTTGTAGCTCTACCCTGTGTTAGATAATGTTCCAGTGGTCTGTCGAGCATTTCTCCACAGAGCTGACATTTCCTCTTATCTTCTGGAATCTGTAAGCCTATTTCCCAAGCACGGGTATCCAAGACTAATGTAAGTATACTTCTGTTGTTCTACTGACTTACTAAGTGTTGTATCTGATGAACTGTCAAAATATGATTTGCCTCTTCTATTTCTTACGTTAATAGAACTGATAAAGCTGTTATTAACTCAAGTTTTGTTTATATTGATGAATTCTATTGTTAAAAATTGAGGAATTGCTATGGGTAACCCTCTTTCCCCTGTTTTAAACAAACCTCTAAAACAGGGAAAAGTGGGTTACCCATAGCAATTCCTCATTTTTTTACAATAGAATTCATCATTATCAACAAAAACTAGAGTTAATAACACATAATATGGAATTCTATAAAACAATAATTGTAAATAAAATTTTGCCTCCTAATGTTACATGGTTCGGTTATGTTGATGATGTGTTTTGCTCATGACCTAAGAACAGAAACCTGGACACATTTTTATTAGAATTAAATAATCTAGCCCCATCCATTAAGTTTACAATGGAAATGGAACGAAACAACTATTTACAATTCGTAGATGTTATAATTTATAGAGGTGAAAATAATTTAAAGTTTTCTGTATATAGAAAGCCAATAAATGTTGGGTCTCATGTACACTTTTACTTATCTCATCATCAAAGAGTAAAACAAGCTGTATTTACTTCTATGTTTCCGAGGGCTCCAAGAATATGTAGTTGTGAGTTTATATATATGACGAAATAAGTGCATATATATAGTCTAGGGTTCAATTTAAAATTCCCTAAGTCATTTATTTATAAAGTCAGCCAAATTGTTCGTAAGATTTTCTTTAGTTTGAAAAAGAAAGAACTAAATATTTAGATTACATTGTGTTAGCTATTACTTCGGTTTGTTGGGCTTGGTAAGGTAAAATCTGATAAAAACTAAATAAGCAACAAATAATAACACATTTGAATTTGGGTATTTGAACACATCTCCAGAAGTAGAACGTAAAA
Organism: Procambarus clarkii; assembly: GCF_040958095.1. Taxonomy (NCBI): domain Eukaryota; kingdom Metazoa; phylum Arthropoda; class Malacostraca; order Decapoda; family Cambaridae; genus Procambarus; species Procambarus clarkii. The sequence goes on from NC_091188.1 coordinate 20,257,092, forward strand.
ACATAATAAAGAAGGTAACTGCAGAAGTCCTGTTGGCCTATATGATGTCGCTCCAATTTATATCCACCCAATCTCATTTACATGCATGAATCTAACCCAGGCTTGAAACAATCAAAGGATCCTACTTCTATTACGTTAATCGGTAATTAGTTTAATAAGAACATAAGAATGAAGGTAACTGCTGATTCTGTTATTACGAATCTGTACTTCTTTCCTCAATCTTGGGCGGCTTTGTTAACATATATTAAACACATTAAAAGCATCGAACTTCCTAATTAAATGGTATTGTTGCTATAAATAGCCTCCGTGTGCCTGGGAGCTGATAAACTAGCAGGTTAAGGCTTACTGTGTGCTATGGGAAGGGAGAGAGTTTCGCCCGCTAACAGGAGTCAGAAATCGTGTGTCTGCTTGTACCCCGACCTGTCCTCTGGAATAGTACACCGCATTTGACCTATAAAAATCCCCTTCAGATCAAAAAAGATATGTAATAAAATTCAGAGCGGCTCGGAAAATGGACGTTTTTTATTTGTTGGTAATGGGTTAGGTTAGGTTCGGGCTAATTTAATGCTCGACTTTAGTACTCATTTCGTTCCAGGACGGACCGAAGCGTCGATACTGGTAGCACTTGAAATTATTGGCAACACTGAAGTAGACAGCTTAATTATTTCTAACTCCCTTTCCTCACTACAAGCAATAAACAGTTTGCAATCAAGTAATAACGTGCTTGACGTAGATATATAAGAATACTTAGCAAGAGGTTAAATATAAAAATGTTGTGGATTCCTTCTCACATTGGCCTGGAGGAACATGACAAAGTTGACGCCCTTGCTAAGCTGCAGTAAATAAAGACAGTATTGACCGGAATCTTGAGTTATCAAATAGGTCCCTTAAAAGTGTTATTAGACGAGAACTCCTGGATGACTTTGAAGAAAGTAGAACAGTGCAAACCGGAACTAGCAGGTCCATTGTTCATCACAATGAAATGTGTAAAGTAAAGCATGTGTATGGGGCAAGTAACAAAGTCAATAGACTAACAGATGTTGTCACAGCTCGTATAAGACTTGGCTACAAGTATCTTTGGCAGTCCGGCTTGTAAAGGGATAATTCGGCAAGTAAAGTGTAAAGTGTGTGGACAAAGACAGGGACACACTCGAACACTATATCTTGAATTGTAGTAAAATTGAGCCATTTAGAGATAAATCTAAGCTCACTCTGTATGATATGGCAACCTATCTTATTACCATAGATAACTTACCTGAAATCCTTGCACTGTATCCACATTTCGCTTCCAGTAGATGATCGACATATGAGATTCAGAAACAAGTAGTGTATTGTGAGGGACAAATAATAAACAGAAGCTCCCCTATGACTCTGTAATATCCCCATTGGTCAAACTATTATGTATTAGCGATAAGACCAACCATTAATAAGAACATAAGAACAAAGGCAACTGCAGAAGGCCTATTGGCCCATACGAGGCAGATCCTATTTATAACCACCCAATCCCACTCATATACCTGTCCAACCCGCGCTTGAAACAATCGAGGGACCCCACCTCCAGCACGTTACGCGGTAATTGGTTCTAACAAATCAACAACCCTGATGTATGATGACTTACTGTAAATATATAGCTCTTGAAATAGCACTTTCTCTGTAACTAGCTGACATTGTAACTATATGGTGTGAAGGATAGATGAAATTGTTTATGTAATAATCTAAGATGAGGTCCGATAAAGACCTTTTGCGCCCTCTGTAATGCTTTTGCGCTACCACTCACAGGATGAGTATGGGGTGCACAATAAACTAGCCGCCTTTGGCAGGCAATAACAGTCAAATCCTCGTTTCTTCCTTTTCCAATGTGTGGTTTGGACATGCAAATCAGTAAGTCAGTTTAATGACATTGTGAACACTCGAGAACACGGCCTCTGCACCCATATGAAGGATTAGAGCTTTAAGCGTTTGACCACCAGTAGCAGGTAAATGTGCGCAGCAAGGTGGTGCATATGTGTGGTAACATTTGGTACACATGTATAGTAACATGTTGGACGTAGTGTGCATCAACATATGAGGCCTCACACTACCGGTGCTAGCTTCACGTTCTGCTCCATGGTTCTTACTGTATCACCTTCTGACGACCTAGAATTGAGCCACAAAGTCAATATGTTAAATTTACACATCAAACACCAGCCTACCAGGATGTAACGCCAAATAGGTCTTCTATTGAATAGGAAAACCAGAATTTAAATTTATAAATTTGCACAATGATCTAAAACAATTTTCTGTATTAAATATTATATAGGGCACTTTATTTTCCTTAAATTGTCCTTATAATGTAACGGATTATTATCAAAATTAATTAAGTAGGCTGTGGCGGATTTTTCTCGTGATAAACTGAGGATTTACATAATGAAACAGAATGTGGGAAAACTTGACTCGTGTAAATCATTTATATTGATGCTAATGAATTCGATAGCTGCGAAGCACCACCACTTTTTGAGAAAAAGTGGAAAACAAGGGTAGAGCAAATGGTTAAATATTTTACTCCATCAATTAGTGTTCTATGGATGTTTAAATTAATATTACGTTGAATATTAAAAGGACTGTATTATGAGTTAAATTCACTCACCCAAATTGGGGGGTTTACATGCTAAAAGATTAGTGCATCCCTAACATTATTCTGCCGCTGGTTCTTCGCCAGAGTAAATGAATTGTGAAAGTAAATAAAGTTGATTATATAATAATAATTAGAACTAAATGCACCTCAATAAACTACTGTAATTTTGAATAGTATATGATAAATCAAAGAGTTAGTATAATTGATCTCCTTGGGAGATCATTAATATAACTTCTGAGTTATTTCTATGGATAAACATGACTAGCTTAGCTGTAAGACTAGAGAGATGTAATCAGTTGCCCCGCTCCACCGACGACGTGTTGCATCCGGCTAATTGTTGCACGTGTAGGTGGGGAAGCCTAACACCTCGGATGACGTCGACTAAAGAGCTGGAAGGCAATTACAGTGTAAAAATCTTCTACTTAATGAACTACAAGAACATCCTGGATTAAGGAAATCTTCCTAAAGGGTATGATTATCACTGCAGAAATCTTCTGCAAATATCTGTGCAATTTATGCTCCAATAAAAGGCGGAATGAATTTGGAGAGTGAACGTACTGGATTTTGATGTTAATTATACAGCCTAACGACATCTAGCCTAAATATAAACATATGCACATTGTTATAATATAGGTAATTAATAGTTGCCGGGCCGAGTGTCCTCTGATGTAGGAACGATTCCAGATCCCTCGTCCTCAGCTGCCGTGATCAGACGTCACTAGCGGGTTGGAGTAATGATTAGTTCCTTGAACACTGCCGTGATGTGCCAAGTGACAGTGGCACCGCTCTACTGGTCGTGGGAGCGAAATAAAAACTATTAGAGAGAACAAAACGTAGCTCTGTTGCACGCTGCTAATGGCGTCCGAGTCGCGAGTTGGCTGGCGACGCTCTCGCGTCTTCTTCCTCCTCCCGATTGCGCATGCGCGGCGCTCGATAGACATTTCGAGCGTAAATGGATTTATATATATCGGAATTAACTAAGGAAAGAAGAGATGGTGACGAATATTGATGTCACATATAATTCTTTCGTTTTAAAATATAACTTCGCGCAATATAAATTGGTTTATTAAAGTTACGCAGCTAATTGGGGAAATTAAGGTGACATCATTTACATTTAAATAATTTCCACTAGAATGTTTAATATCAACTAAATAAGGGAGTTCCAGTAAGCAGTAGTATGCTACGAAAATAAACTTATTAGTAAGTAATTATCCTTAGTAAATGAAATGATAAACTGGACTCTGTTATAAATCCAACTGAACGTGGAAAGAATTCATGTTTCTGCCTGTCGTTCCTCGCGTCTCACTCTGACTAGGAAGAATCTGGCAATATGGCTATTATAAATCATGATGATGATTAATTCTATAAGTTAGTAATTTTAGTAACTACTTGTGGTTAATACAAATGTTGTATAAAAATACAAGAGATGTATGATGGATGGATAATTTCCAACACAGAATACAGTTTCATTATGTAATAAAAAATATAGAGACTAGCTCCATGCAAACACAGGCAGCAGTGCACATATGGTCATTTTTTAATACATATTCTTAGTGTTCAACCGATGAAATAAGATCTACAGGTCAGATGCTCTGTTCCCAAAAGATAACGACTTGTTTTCATCTCATACGGAAGCTGAACCACAGGAGTATATTGACCATGCTTACGATCCCACTAATATTTTCCTTTTCGCCTCCTTCAAGATCAAATCAAACAGAGGTCTCAGAGATACGACATTCAGGAAAAGGACTCCTAATCCTTTACGGAATACGGAGATTTCAGACGAAACATACTTTCTTGAAAATAAGTCCTTTGACTTGAGAATATGCCTTAATGGTCGAATTAGTCCGTCTAAAACAGTAAAAATACGTTAGCAAAGAAACTAACATTCGAAATACAGTGTCATCGTGAGGATAACAAGCAACGACCATAGCAAGGATAACCAACAATGATCAAGAACATCATTTGCATTGCCGGGTAAATCCTGTCACGCTGGTATAAAGCCCTCGCATGACCTCACTATTTTCTTAACAGCGCATTAGGCAAATTATTATAGATAACAAATTAAATCAAGTATCTTTGGGAAAAATTAACTCATACATATATTTTTAATTAATAATATTCAACGATGCTGTTTTCTCCTTTTCTTATTTCTGCAGTGACTTAATGTTTTATAAAGTTTACAATTTTCACTGCATAGCCGATGTGCTTGCATATATATATATATATATATATATATATATATATATATATATATATATATATATATATATATATATATATATATATATATATATAACAAGAGCACAGAAGCCTTCCAGCACAGAAGCCTTCCAGCAACTGGCATAACAGGTACGCCTTAACCCACTGCACCACCGCTCAGACCCTTAAAAGAGATGGTAATTTCGGAGTATTTATACACACCAAAGACCACCATCTCCCAAGAGCACTAGAGCAAGTGAGGGGTCATTTTTACGTTTTTCATCAAGTCCCTGTTAATATGGGAGAACACTGTGTCTATGCTTGAGTAGACACAGTATAACGTTCCTATTAACAATATCTTTCAGGACCCTTTCCTCCGTTTTATGAGCTGTGGAAAAGAAGTTCCTGTAAAATAGTCTAATAGGGGGTACAGGTGTTGTGTTAGTTGTCTCTTCAGATGTTGCATGGCGTTTCACCTTCCTTCTTATGATGTCTTCAACGAAACCATTGGAGAAGCCGTTGTTGACTAGGACCTGCCTAACCCTACAGAGTTCTTCATCGACTTGCTTCCATCCTGAGCTGAGGCTGACAGCACGGTCGACATAAGCGTTAACAACACTCCTCTTGTACCTGTCTAGGCAGTCACTGTTGGCATTGAGGCACATTCCTATGTTTCCTTAGTGTACCTTGAGGTTACCTTGAGGTGCTTCTGGGGCTTAGCGTCCCCGCAGCCCAGTCGTCGACCAGGCCTCCTGTAGACTGCAGTGTGGAAACCTCCGCTCCTCTTTATGACTGTTACATATAGAAAGTGCAGCTTCCCCATCCTTCTCCATCTTGTAAGTGAAACGCAACACAGAGTTCCGCTCACTCTGTGTCTCCTTCACAGAGTGAAGGAGACATGCCTCCTTCATGCCTCCTTCAGCTCCTGCAGATGTTTAACATCAGGTACCTGTGTAAAAATGTCGTCAACATACGTGCAGTATATGGCCGGTTTCAAGTTCATGTCGACTAAGACCTTTTGTTATATGGTACCCATGTAGAAGTTCGCAAACAGGACACCTAGGGGAGAACCCATGGCGATCGCATCTACTTGCTTATACATGTGCCCACCCGGGCTCAAGAAGGGTGCCTCTTTAGTACAAGCTTGGAGTAGTTTCCTTAGAATGTTTTCTGGTATGTCAAGAGTAGTACAGGCCGGATCACGATACACTCTGTCCACTATCATCCCAATTGTTTCATCCACAGGTACGTTGGTAAACAGTGATTCTACGTCCAATGAGGCTCTTATCCCTGTGGCCCGTGTTCCCCGCAGTAAGTCAACAAATTCCTTTGGAGACTTCAGGCTGAAGGCGCAAGGGACATAAGGAGTCAGCAAGCCGTTGAGGCGCTTCGCCAGTCTGTACCTCGGTGTGGGTATCTGGTTGATGATTGGCCGAAGTGGGTTTCCAGGCTTGTGTGTCTTGACATTTCCATACGCGTATCCAGGTTTGTATTCCCCAACGATCGATTAGTGTTCAGTGAGAAACCACAAGGTCTCCTCTGAATACTTTTTATTTTCTTCTCCGAGGCTATGGGTCCCCACATTGGCACCAGAGGTGGTACCCTCACAAACTTTTATATATATATATATATATATATATATATATATATATATATATATTATATATATATATATATATATATATATATATATATATATATATATATATGTCGTACCTAGTAGCCAGAACTCACTTTTCGGCCTACTATGCAAGGCCCGATTTGCCTAATAAGCCAAGTTTTCCTGAATTAATATATTTTCTCTAATTTTTTTCTTATGAAATGATAAATCTACCCATTTCATTATGTATGAGGTCAATTTTTTTTTATTGGAGTTAAAATTAACGTAGATATATGACCGAACCTAACCAACCCTACCTAACCTAACCTAACCTATCTTTATTGGTTAGGTTAGGTTAGGTAGCCTAAAAAGTTAGGTTAGGTTAGGTTAGGTAGGTTAGGTGTCCGAAAAACAATTAATTCATGAAAACTTGGCTTATTAGGCAAATCGGGCCTTGCATAGTAGGCTGAGAAGTGCGTTCTGGCTACTAGGTACGACATATATATATATATATATATATATATATATATATATATATATATATATATATATTATATATTTATGGAGATCACTAACGTAACTTTAACATTTAATTCACTTTGGGCACAAAGTTCCTCGAATACTAGACAGATACAGGCAGAAAGGCAGACACAAACTAGCAGTACATATATACATTGTTGGATAGATGGAATGATAAATGGAACGATGGATATATTCATAGAGCTGGATGGATAGATGGACAGATAGTTGATTGGTTATCGTGAGGTTATCTCGAGATGATTTCGGGGCTTACCGTCGCCAAGGCCCGGTCTTCGACCAGGCCTCTATTTTGTTACACTTCCCCCAGTAAGCAGGCCGTAGCAGCTGTCTAACTCCCAGGTACCTATTTACTGCTAGGTAACAGGGGCATCAGGGTGAAAGAAACATTTTGCCCATTTGTCTCCGCCTCCACTGGGGATCGAACCCGGAACCTCAGGCCTACGAATCCGAAGCAAAGTCCACCTAGCTGTCAGGCGCCCTACATATACGCCATATTGGTGATATATATGGCAACTCATCCTCACGTTTAGAGAGTACTTTTTGTAACTATGTACACCATTGTACAAATATTGACGTACTAAGCAAATAGACAGTAGAATTTTGTAATTTTCACTTTATAGAGTCCGAAAAATGACGCTAAAAACAAACTGATATATTGCTAGGCCTAGTATAGCACACACATGTACTATATTAGGCGTAAAATAGCTTGCATTATGCCTAGGAAGGATAGGTTAGGTTAGTTTAGTTAGTCTTTGCAACATGAGTAGAAAATCGTAGGAGATTTTCCATCGTTTTCCGGTTTGTCCAAATTCAATAGTACTGATTTCTACTTTCTAATTGCGTTGTACGTCGGTATATGTACTATAGTCCTCATCCTTCATATATGTACTATCAAAACTGGAGGATGGCCTGCATATGGATAGATAGATTGATAGATGGATGGATTGGTTGATAGATGAATGGAAAAACAATTAGAGATAGAAAGATAGATGGATAGATAGATCAATAAATGGATGCACAGATAGGGATAGATGGATAGATAGATGATTATATGGATGGATAAATGGGGGATAGATGAGAACGTGGATGGATAGATATATTGGGGGATAGATAGATGGATATTGACTGATAGATATATTTGTAGATATATTAACGATAGATGGATGGATAGATGTACTGATCGAAGGATAGATAGATAAATAAATAGATGGTAAATGAACGGATAGATGAATAGATAGTTAGATGAATATGTAGACGGGTTGATGAATAGATACGTGAAGAAATAGATGTGTTGATGGATAGATGGATGAATAGACGAATAGATAAATTGACAAAGTGATAATTTGATAGTTGGAAAGATAGATAAGTAGACATATGGATAGATGGATGGAAATTTGATTGATGGACCGATGTGTTGATAGACGAATGGATAATTGTATAGATAGATGGAGGGATTGATTAGTAGATAAGTAGTTACATATAAACATTGATGGATAGAGAGATGGATGGTTATCAACATTGAAAGATAGATGGATAGATAGATAGATGTTTGAAGGGCTAGACTAATTGGTGGATATAAATATAGATCGATTGATAAATGGATAGATATATAGCTAGAATGTCAGATAGATAGATTAATGTAGATGGATAGATGAATCGAAAGCATGTATAAATAGAGATACAGTTAGATTGTCAGACAGATAGATTGATATAGATGGATAGATGGATCGATAGGATGTGTAAATCTCTAGGGCTTCGGCCTCACACACGTGGGGTCCGCGGTTCGAGTCTTCAAGAGCCCAGGTGAATGGACCTGATAGATATATTGCTAGATGGATGGCTGGAACGACGAATAGATGGATGGATGTAATGACGAATAGATGGATTGATATTTTGATACATGAATGGATATGTAGATGGATGGGTAGAGGGATAGATAGAGTGATGAACATATGGATAGATAGATTGATGGACAGATGGATAGATATATTGATAGATAAATGGAGAAATTTATGTAGTTTGGATTCTTATAAAAATATATAGTTGGAACGATAGAAAGATGATTTGACAGACGGGAGACAGACAAACAGACACGGACAATTCCGGTCACCACCTCTAGTAAGATAATCAAATCAAATCCTCCTCCTTAACTAAGGAGAAGGAAGAAAAGATTCTTTAAAGAGTGGAGGATATATTCAATAAATAAGTATAGTTAACTATTAAGAGGGGTCAGTAATTACAAGATATCAAGTGTGTAATAAACAAACACATTAATAAATCTAATAAACGTTATTTGGTAAAAAAAAACATAAGCAGAATTCACTAATGTTTGGCTGAGCAAACAAAATAAAAGCATATCCCTGCAAACACACAACGTAACGTTCCCTATGATTCCCTTGTTACAACTTGTAATAAAGTTAGTACATCTTGTTATAACATTTGTATATATTGTTTGCTATATATACAACCTTGATATATTAGTTGTATAGCAAGATTGTATATATATAGGTTGTATACAACTGTTAGAAGGTGTTAAAACTTGTTCGAAGCGATTAATGAGAGAAAATTAAATAAATTTACAGTCACCCTTATATATTTTGCAACATTTGCGTGGAAACCTGAATGGCAATTTTTATATATAGGGGACATTAATAAACAATATATTACAAATAGGGAACAAAATTAAATCAAAATCACATTAGTAAAGGGCTGAATTAATACAAACTAAACAGAACTGTTGGATTTTATTATTTTTATTTATTTCCGTGGCAAAACAAGATTTAATGGCTCTAAAATCTTTAAAATATTTATGTTACAGATGATAAGTGTGGAATCATTTAAATTTATTTCGATAAAACCGAATGTTGTAGGTAATGCATTTTGTCAAATCCCAGTCGATAGATTGGTCGCAAGGCTGAGGTGCATATTGATGGCATTCGATTACAGCTCCATTCTGATAGAATATATCTGTGCTATGCAAGGTATATAGAAAAACAGTTGCCTGTCTGACCATTGTAGAAATGTTCACCATCCTTGCAAGGAACAAAATCGACACAGATTGCTTGGGAACATTGGAGAATTCCTGATCAGAAGACTGAAACCAGTACTAGTGTTCTTACAAATAAATAATAATAATAGTTGCAATGTTCATGAATGATATTAGATGCACAAACATCGTGACACCTTTGTTTATCAATGTAACTCATTTTAGCTTGGCATAAAACTCACCGCAGAGGAGCTAGTGACTTCCTGTCTCGTCCAAATACTGAAGTAAAGTAATTAGAACAATTCTGAGAAACCTGTCTATGTAAGTCATTCTAAAACAAAATAAGCCCTGCATAGAATGCTGTCTCTTTAAGCTCGTGATCTGCGATAAATTTATATAATCTTGTTTATATCTTTTCACATATATATTTATCTGCTCATTTCCTTTTTGTTATTCCTACTTGTGTTTCTATTTCTCTCTCTCTCTCTCTCTCTCTCTCTCTTTCTACTTTTCGTGATTCTTCTTCCTGTTTCTTACGTTTCTCTTCTTTCCTTTTCTCTTCACGTTTCCAGTCCTTCCATTCCTCTTCAAGTTACTCTTCTTCTATACCTCCTCATGTAGTTTTTCTTCCTCATCCTCCTAATGCGCCTTTTCTTCTATACGTCATCATGTTCTTTTTCTTCCTCATGTTCACCTTCTTTCTATACGTCCTCATGTTCCCTTGCCTTTTATACCTCCTAAAGTTCCCTTGCCTTTTATACCTCCTAAAGTTCTTCTTTCTTCTATACGTCTTCATATTCCTATTACTTCTATACCTCCTCATGTTCCCCTTGCTTCTATACCTCCTCATGTTCCCCTTGCTTCTATATCTCCTCATGTTCCCCTTGCTTCTATACCTCCTCATGTTCCCCTTCCTTCTAGAACTCCTCATGTTCCCCTTCCTTCTACACCTCCTCATGTTCCCCTTCCTTCTACACCTCATGTTCCCCTTCCTTCTACACCTCCTCATGTTCCCCTTGGTTCTACACCTCCTCATGTTCCCCTTCCTTCAATATCTCCTCATGTTCCCCTTGGTTCTACACCTCCTCATGTTCCCCATGCTTCTATACCTCCATGTTCCCCTTGCTTCTATACCTCCTCATGTTCCCCTTACTTCTATATCTCCTCATGTTCCCCTTGCTTCTATACCTCCTCATGTTCCCCTTGCTTCTATACCTCCTCATGTTCCCCTTCCTTCTACACCTCCTCATGTTCCCCTTCCTTCTATACCTCCTCATGTTTCGCTCCTTCCTGATACACCTTCAGGAAAATCCCCTAAGGAAGAGCCGCCTTAATCAAGAAAATAATTCTCACCATCAAGTCCCGGAACAATGTACTTCCAACACATCCCCTGCCTCTTCCCACCCTAATACTTCTTCCTCTCTCTCTTATTTGCCTTGCTATCTATTATGTCTTTCCCTACCTATCATGTCTCTTCCTACCTATTATGTCTCTTCCTATCTATTATGTCTCTTCCTACCTATTATGTCTCTTCCTATCTATTATGTCTCTTCCTACCTATTATGTCTCTTCCTGCCTATCATGTCTCTTCCTACCTATCATGTCTCTTCCTACCTATTATGTCTCTTCCTACCTATCATGTCTCTTCCTACCTATTATGTCTCTTCCTACCTATTATGTCTCTTCCTACCTATTATGTCTCTTCCTATCTATTATGTCTCTTCCTAATAATTATGTCTATTTCTACCTATTATTTCTCTTTCTACCTAATATTTCTCTTCTACTTCTTATCCTAGTTCCCCCTCATTCTTGTCGATCTTTCTTCTTTCGTCTTCTGGCTTCCTTCTCGTCCTCTGGCTTCCTCGTCGCCCTCTGGCTTCCTCTTCGCCTTGTCTGGTGCTCCTACCCCCACACTCCTCCAGGGTGCTCCCTGGGGAAAGAACGCCTTCCATCAAGAAAGCAATAGGAGGCGTCAGCTGAGCCCGGGACACCATACCACAACAGCTGCTCACAAAGAAGCTCAAAATCTGTGAGTCAATAGAAGTATTGAGCGTGTGAGAGGAGGAGGCAGCCCTTGGCTCCTGCCCCTCTAGGCTTGCCGGTGCTGTGAGGCAGAGCTTCTTTTCCCACCTCTGTTGTCCACATATTTTGGTGAATTTGTTTTGTGCTTTGTGTTGCCAAATGAAAGAAAGGGAGTTGTGTGCTTGGGACGCGGCAGCGTGATTGGTGGCAAGGGAACTAGGGTGTGGTGCTTGATTGGGACGCTGCGGTGTGATTGGTGGCAAGGGAACTAGGGTGTGGTACTTGATTGGAACGTTGCGGTGTGAAATATGTCAGTGGTATAGAGACGTCACCGGAGGCTGTAGTCAGGTGTCTAGCAACACCTGACTACTCCCGAGGAACAGACAGGGGACAATGTTGCCCTGGTGATCTTTGTCAGACTGTCATACACCTGTCTCCTACCAACCACCTGTAATCCATCTGGCAGGATTACATTTAGTTGTATTTCAGAGATCTTTCCCAATTTTTCTATACCTCCTCAAGTTCCTCTTCTTCTATACCTCCTCATGTTCTTTTACTTCCTCCTAATTTTCCTCTTCCTAAAGAAAGAAGTTCTACCAATTTGTGGAAAACATTTCCTTTGGTCAGTTAACATGACCTCATACTTACGCATCAATCACTGGCAATACGCTATAAAATCAACATTATTCTGTACTCTCTCGTCTGTCGTAGTTTTCCAGGCTCATGTACTTTTCCATCTTACAGCATACTTCTGTAAGGGTTTTACGTTGATGTCTGGCTGTTATTTGCTATCCTTTCTCTGAGGTAATCTCCATTTAGGTGTGAAATTTTTGCCTTCGAATAGAGACATATTCCTAAGAAATAGGTTTCAGTTCACGACTTTTCAAACATTTACATACTTATGTTTGTTTTTATTTATATGCCTTTATATACATTGTGACGCTTGATGGCGGAGCAGCAGTGTGACGCTTGATGGTGGTGCTGCAGTGTGACGCTTGATGGTGGTGCTGCAGTGTGACGCTTGATGGTGGTGCTGCAGTGTGACGCTTGATGGTGGTGCTGCAGTGTGACGCTTGATGGTGGTGCTGCAGTGTGACGCTTGATGGTGGTGCTGCAGTGTGACGCTTGATGGTGGTGCTGCAGTGTGACGCTTGATGGTGGTTCTGCAGTGTGACACTTGATGATGGTGCCGCAGTGTGACGCTTGATGGTGGTGCCGCAGTGTGACGCTTGATGGTGGTGCTGCAGTGTGACACTTGATGATGGTGCCGCAGTGTGACGCTTGATGGTGGTGCTGCAGTGTGACACTTGATGATGGTGCCGCAGTGTGACGCTTGATGGTGGTGCTGCAGTGTGACACTTGATGATGGTGCCGCAGTGTGACGCTTGATGGTGGTGCAGCAGTGTGACGCTTGATAGTGGTGCTGCAGTGTGACACTTGATGATGGTGCCGCAGTGTGACGCTTGATGGTGGTGCTGCAGTGTGACGCTTGATGGTGATGCTGCAGTGTGACGCTTGATGGAGGTGACACAATGTGATGCTTGATGGTGGTGCTGTAGTGTGGCGCTTAGTAGTAGGGATGAAGCCGTATCGGCTCCTATTTTTCAGGAAAAGGGATCCCTGAGTCACACCGGATTCAACGAAGTTTGGAAAAAGGGATCCCTGAGTCACACCGGATTCAACGAACTTTCAGAAAGGGTCCACTAAGGTCTTAAAGGTTTCTTATGGGTAAAACAATTTCCGAGAACATAGAAGTTTGTTATAAAAGTCAGGGCAAAAAGTCCGCTCCCATCTTTACCGAGAATAAACGTCATAAACAGATATTTTAGACCATATACGTTTAAGTAGAATTCTTACTTAGAAACGAGTATTTCTACATAAATAAAACTGCAGCTTTAGCCAGCTACACGAGACGTCATTAATTACCCAGCCAGCCCTCTCCCATCCCTGCCCCACCTTACCTCGCATCACCCTTCCCCTTCCCTCCCAACCCTCGCGTCACCTGTTCCGACTTCACACCCCCACGTCACCTGTTCCGACCTTACCAGACGCCGCCGCCAAGTCACCGCCGTAATCTTATCCTAGTGTCGCCATAATATCTGGACCGTCCCTCCCCCCCCCTCTCTACCTGTTACCTTACCCCCTCTCCTTCTTCATTATCTTGATATTCTTCGTTCATAATTCCGTACAGCTATTTTAGACATCGTAATGTTAGTTCCTTTACATTAAACGAGTCAGTTTTACACTAATCAACCAAGTCAGTAAGCAAGTTCTAGCTCCTGACCCTGCCTTAGTCCCTTGTCGTAGATTCATTACTAACAGTCCAATCCCCTGAAATTTTGTACCATTATATTTCGTACATAGAAAAATAGATCCGAGCACTTTTCGTGTGCTAGCTCCTGTTCTCCACCTTAGTTTACTAATACAACTTCTTTAGTATCCAATCAATTTCTTCGAGATTTAAAACATAGGTATTTCAGTCGTAATAAAATACAATAATTTAGACATAAATTATAATAAAATACATTTCAGACATAATAAAATACAATATTTGGAGCTGGGACAGGAGCTCCAGCTCCTGTCCCAGCCTTAGTTTATCCCCGTAACTTCTTTACTAACAGTCCAATCGCCCTAAAATATTAAATAGCCATATTTCAATCGTAGTTCAATACAATAAATTAGTTACCGAGCTCTAGCTCTCGTCCTCAGCCTTAGTTCCCTCGCGCATCTTCGTTAATACCTGTTATGATCTCAGCCTGCAGGAGAAACGAGTCTCCCTCCTTGAGAGTTATTCATCAAGCCTGACCTGATTAGAAGGTCTAGCAAATATCGAGGTGATAACACATATGTAAAATAGTTGCTTGGATATGATAAACAATTTAAGATTATGGGCAGTGTAGAAGAAAATTGATAAATGACTGGCTAGGAGATGTGGATATTTTGCTGGAGGCGTGAGGCTCGCTTCTGGAGGGGCAATGACCTCACTTGAGTGCCAGACATCGCAGGGGAAAGCCGCGCTCCGTTGAGCTCCCGTCAGAAGGGAACCCCTAGTGATATATCTCGAAGAGAAGAGAAGTGTGCAGACGTACCAGCTGTAGAATCGAGCTGGGGACGTGTGGTCTCAAGTCGTGGGCGATGAGAAGTGTTTATTAAATCGCCCAGAGGCATTATTGTGGGCCGTGGAAGCGCCCTGACCAAGCTTCGTCAGAGAGATAGCGCCCTCGACCAGGCAATCCGTGGTAAGCACGATTTAAGCCAGTTCATAGTGATTGCTTGTAGTTGGTCGTGTGCCCAGCGACAGTAGCGATGTTTATTTATAAGTTAGACATGTTTTAATAAGGCAGAAGGCCTGAAATAAGAGAGTGGAGAGGGAGGAACACGGAGCGACATCCACCCCTCTGAACGCTGGCGGGCAACTGAGGGAGCCCGGCTCCTGACTGCAAAGGACCCTCCCAGCGTGAGTGAGGACCGCCGCCGGGCGAGGTGGAGTATGGACCCGCCCAAAACGGGGGAGTCCACTCTCACTGTATGTAGAGGACAGATAGAGGTTTGAGGCAAACATATTGTGTGATTATTTTTGTTTATGTGTTAAAGGGGAAACATTTTATTGGAGCGTCGATGGGTTGCAGGTTTGTCTTTGGGGAAGAAGTTGCTGAGAACTTCGAAGCCAGCACAGAAGGAGTAGTTGATGAGACTCCCAGGTAGTGGAACAGAGGACCTCGAGCTGTGAGGAGAAGCAGTGAAGAGGAGTGTCACGTGCTTCTGTAGAGATGGTGAAGCACCATAATTGCTCGAGGAAACTTCATGGTGTAGCAGCCAGGAGAGCTGTGGAGGAACCTAGCAGAAGGGTGAAGCACCGTAGTTGCTCAAGGAAACTTCATGGTAGCAGCCTGGGGGAGCTGCA
This sequence comes from Procambarus clarkii, assembly GCF_040958095.1. NCBI lineage: Eukaryota > Metazoa > Arthropoda > Malacostraca > Decapoda > Cambaridae > Procambarus > Procambarus clarkii. Next base: position 20,272,960 of record NC_091188.1, read on the forward strand.
GAGGATCCTGGTAGTTAAGCCCGGAAGAACCTGAAGAGATCAGGGTAGTGAACTTCCAGAGGTGGAAGGGAAGTTCTGGTGGATTACTTGTAGGGAGTTGATAGTGTTTAGTTGTCATTAGCGTGCAAGACGCAGTGAGAGGTGAGTGATTGTTGACATTCTTATGTCAAGGAGTGTTTTATACTGAAGTTTAGAGTTACAGTCGTAGGCTGGATTACCTACAGATGTATGTGTTCTAGGACTGATAGAGTGATCGATTGATCATTGTTGTGTATCAAGGAACATTTATACTGATATATGTTATTGCATTCACATGCTGATATTCTTTGTACACATTTATAGATATATATATATATATATTCTCATGTTGATAGTGCAACAGTGTATGTAGACTGGATCAACTTGAGGAGGTTGATAGTATCAGGTGGTGAATCAGAAGATAGGATACCACTTGATAAGCTGATGATAGAGTTCTGTTGGTGGTGGAGTGCAACCTGATTGTAATAGTATAGAGTATAGGATTCATTATTATTATATGTGTATGTGCTTTGTCCGGTAAATGTATTCCAATTTGCTGGTGTTTGCCCTTGTCCTAGTGAGGCTTCCCATGAAATAGTACAGAAGAGAGAGAGAGAGAAAGAATCAAGAACCACTGCTGTGGACAGGGTAGAAGGTAATACTAGTAAGTCATAGGGGATTGAGGAGATCATATCTCATAAGGAGAGAGTGGGGAGTCACAGCGGCTCGAGTGGGTGTGTGCACGTGACAACGAGGCTAAGTGTTGGAGCCGCATCCCCTAAACGTGTGACGTTGAGCCCCTCTCCAAGAGCCAGAAGCGCCAAGGGTGATCTCCTAGTATAAACACTCTACCGAGTTGTGGGTTGGGTTGTCCATAGAGAAGGATCAACGACGACAACACCACCAACCCACAAACTATAATATACCCCATTAATTTTAATAAAATTTAAACCCGCCATACATCTAACTGAGTAAGTAAAGATAACACATTTACCGAACTCTAGCTCTTGTCCTCCGCCTTAGCTCTCTCTCGTATCTCGTTAATAACAAATAAATTTTCCTGAAATTTAAATCCCCTGTATTTCAGACACAGTAAATAAGATCAAGTCAGTTACTGAACTCCAGCTCTTGTCCCCTGCTTAGCTCATTTGTACTTGTTCTTTATTATCAGACCAAATCCTCTGAGATTTAAGATCATTATATTTCTAACATAGCAAAATATTTATTAGGACGTTAACCGAGCTCCAATTCCAGTCCAGTGATTTTAGTTCATCAAATTAGTTCAGATTAAGGCCTTCTCCAGTCTATCAAAGTTAACAACATGTCCATTAACACCCTTTGTTTACCCAAGTAAGCAATAATCACTCGGTCAAAAACCACTGTATCCTTTCCCTCCCTTACCTTCTAATCCCTTACCCCACCCCCTCCCTTAACTCCCCAACTTATCAAAACCTTCAATAATCGTTCTGTATTTGCATATTTTTCTATATTCATTGTCATATTCTCATAATGTCCTCTACAAATTCCCTTCATGTTCTTCAGATATTCAGTGTTTGTTCTTTGTATTTCCTATGTTCATTATCATGTTCCCCGCATGTTCACTGTGTTCATCAGCATTTCTTACATGTTCTCTGTCATGTTCCCCATAAGTTCACTGTAAATTCATATTCCCTATATGTTCACTGTATTCATCACCTTTACTTACGTGTTCTCTATAAGTTCATATTCCCCACGTGTTCACTGTGTTCATCACCTTAACATATATGTTCTCTATAAGTTCATATTTCCCGCATGTTCACTGTGTTCATCAACTTCACTTACATGTTCTCTGTGTTTTTGGCATATTCCCCGTATGTTTACTGTGTTCATTAGCTTTTTCGTTCATGTTCTCTTCGTTCTTTCTCATTTTCTCTGTATATTCACCATGTTCCTCACATTCTCTTACGTGTTCTATGTGTTCTTTGCCATGTTCTCAGTATGTTCATTATGTTCAACGCATTCTCTTACATGTTCTTCTAAAATATAATGTACCATTGTTTCTTCTGTTCAGTAACCAGTTCTTTGTCAAATATTATCAATAGCAATACAGTTCCCCCAACGAATTTAGTCACCCAGTTTTATTTGCACAACTACTTCAAAGCAATTCTCGTAGTCAACTTAATATTTCTTACCTTCACTGTTCTTTAATAAATCTACACTTTATTCAGTACCAAATTTACAGAGACAAACTTTTCTTGTAATTTCTTAACAAAAAATTACTTGTCAATCAACAGAAAATAGTCAGGATTAATCTCGTTCAACACTGTTCTTAACTAAAATAACCTTTCTTTTAGCTAAAAATATTCAAAGGAATCTTTCCAATAGTGTTCATAATTAACTTTATCCATCGTCAATCAACTGAAAATAGTCTTGTTCATTATTTCTTAACTAAAATTATTCTTCAGTGAACTAAAAATTGTCATATTCATCATTGTTCATAACGAAAATTATGTGTCGTTATGTAAGAAAAAATAGTCAAATGTAACTTCGTTCCACACTTTCGTAACTAACAGTATACATGATAGAGTACAAAAATAGTCAAATGTAACTAAAATTTCGCCTAGTTAGTAAGAAAAAATAGTCAAGGAACACTCTTCGAGACATCCAGGACACACTCAGACACACCCAAGCTACTCTGCGAGAAATCAAAAGACACTCTTCGAGACATCAAAGTTACTCTTCGAGATATCAAAGTTACTCTTCGAGACATCAAAGTTACTCTTCGAGAAATTAAAGACACTCATCGATACATCAAGGACTCACCCAAAGACACAGTCAAAGACGTAAAAATATTACTCATGTACACAAAAGCAATCAAAAAGTTAATCTCAGACATCTTCGTTCATCAAAGTTATTCTCAGAGACATCTAAAGTTAATCTCGGTCATCAAAGTTGTTCTGAAAGATAGCTTCGTTCATCAAAGGTATTCCCAGAGTCATCAAAGTTATTCTCAAAGTCATCAAAGCTATTCTCAGAGTCATCAAAGGTGTTCTCAGTCATCAAAGTTATTTTCAGTCATCAATGGTATTCTCACAGTCATCAAAGTTATTCTCAGAGTCATCAAAGGTATTCTCAGTCATCAAAGTTATTCTCTAAGACATCAAAGTTATTCTCAGAGTCATCAAGGTAATTTCTAAGTCACTTTCGTTCATCAAAGTTATTCTCTAAGTCATGAAAGTTATTCCCAGAGACATTAAAAATTAATCTCAGTCATCAAAGGTATTCTCTAAGACATCAAAAGTTATTCTAACACATCAAAAGTTAATCACAGAGCTATCAAAGTTGTTCTGTAAGATATCTTCATTTATAAAAGTTATTCTCAGAGTCATCAGAGATAATCTCTTACTCGCCTTCGTTCATCAAAGTTCTTCTCAAAGACATCAATGTTGTTCTCTAAGATATCAAAAAGTTATTCTCAGAGCCAACAGAAGCTAACCTCAATCATCAAAATTAATCTCTAAGTCACCTTCGTTATTCAGAGAAGCCTTCTGAGACATCCTCGTTCAACAAAACTGTCCACAGAGCCATCAATAAAAGTTAAATACAGTCATCAAAGTTATTCTTTAAGTAACCTTTCGTTCATCAGAGAAGCTTTCTAAGACATCTTCGTTCATCAAAGATGTTCTCAAAGACATCAATGTTGTTCTCTACGGCATCTTCGGGCATAAAACATCTCTCCAAATATAACTAGTTCAGCTTTTCATATCAAACTTACCTACATTTCTGTTAAAATATTTTGTCTTAGTCACTTTACCTTAAAACTGTTCTCTGAACAACACTTCATCCTATCCTCCCCCACCTAATGTTACTTACCTAACATAACGTTCCTAAACCTAACCTAGCTTACATAATCTATCCTAACTAACCAAACCTAACCTAACTTAACCAAACCTAACCTACCTAACCTAACATACCTTACCTTAACTTACCTCTCCTAACTTAACGTAAATTACCTAACTTAACCTAACCTAACTTACCTAGCCTAACTTACCTATCCTAACTTAACTAACCCAACATACCTTACCTAACTTACCTCTCCTAACTTAACGTAAATTACCTAACTTCAACTAACCTAACTTAACCTAACCTAACTTACCTAGCCTAACTTACCTATCCTAACTTAACTAACCTAACTTAACTTGCAAAACCTAACCTAACCTAACTTAACCTAACTTAACTAACCTAACCTAACCTAAATTAACTTGCATAACCTAACCTAACCTAACCTAACCTAACCCAACCTAACCTAACCTAACCTAACTTAATGTAAATTACCTAACTTGACTTAACCTCTCTTACTTAATCTGTACTTACCTATTCTAACTTAACTTACCCAACCTAACCTAACCTGCATAACCTAACCTAACCTAACTTAACCAACCTAACCTAACCTAACTTAACCCAGCCCATCCTAACTTAACCTAAAATAACCCAACCTAACATAACTTAACCTAATCTAACCTAACTTAACTAACCTAACCTTACCTAACTTAACCTAACCTAACTTAACCTATGCTAACTTACCTTAAATTACTTACCTTAACCTAACTTAACGTAACTTACATAACCTAACTTACCCAAACTTATGTAACCTAACTTACATAAATATTCCTGCTTGTCTTTTGTGTTTCGTCAATCAATGTTTCAAATTCATTTGTTCGTTTCAATAGTTAATTTCTCAAATGGTCATTTATGCATTTCAAGTGCTATTTGTTAAAGATTTGGTATTTAAGCATTTCAAAGCATTTTTGTTTATATGGGCATTTACTCGTTTCAAGGGTTTTTTCTCAATTGGTCATTTATGCATTTCAAGAGTTATTTGTTAAAGTTCATCATGTTTGTTATAAGTTGTTATAATTGTTCTTATTCTTCCCCCTTTAACCTAACCTCTTTTTGATCTTAGTGTATTCATTATGTTTGTTATGATTTGTTGCTTTTTTTACCCCTTAACCTAACCTCTTTAATTGTAGTGTATTCAATATGTTGGATATCATTTGTTCTTATTCCCTAACCCTTTAACCTAACCTTTCAGATGTAGTTTTGTTTCTCCTTTTTGTATATTTTACCTAAACACACCATCCCTCTTAACCTTCCTTCCTTCTTTTACTTTGTTTCTCCTACTCCTTCTATCCCCCTTTTTCTCTCTATCTTCCTCCTTCTCTTTCCCTTCTCTCACTCTCTCTCATTCTCTCTCTTCTTTGCGCCCATGATCTCACTCTCCCTCATTCTCTCTCTTCCTCCCCCTCTCTCTTACTCCTTGCTCTCACTCCCTTGCTCTCTTGTTTTTCTCAATTTCAAGTCTTAGTAGATCTGATTCTTTACTACTGTAATTATATTATTACTAAGAAAAAGAATGAACTTATACGTGAAAACAAAGTGAAAGAAGGAAGGAAGGTTAAGAGGGATGGTGTGTTTAGGTAAAATATACAAAAAGGAGAAACAAAACTACATCTGAAAGGTTAGGTTAAAGGGTTAGGAATAAGAACAAATGATATCCAACATATTGAATACACTACGATTAAAGAGGTTAAGTTAAGGGGTAAAAATAGGAACAAATTATAACAAACATAATGAATAGCACTAAGATCAAAAAGAGGTTAGGTTAAAGGGGGGAAGAATAAGAACAATTATAACAACTTATAAGCAACTTGATGAACTTTAAGAAATAACCATTGAAATGCATAAATGACCATTTGAGAAATTAACTATTGAAATGAACAAATGAATATGAGACTGATTGATGAAACACAAAAGACAAGCAGGAATATTTATGTAAGTTAGGTTATGTAAGTTTGGGTAAGTTAGGTTATGTAAGTTAGGTTAAGTTAGGTTAAGTTAAGTAATTTAAGCTAAGTTAGGATAGGTTAAGTTAGGTTAGGTTAGGTTAAGTTAGGTAAGGTTAGGTTAGTTAAGTTAGGTTAGATTAGGTTATGTTAGGTTAGGTTAGATTGGGTAAGTTACGTTAGTTAAGGTTATTTCAAGTAAGGTTAGGTTGGGTAAGTTTGGATAGGTAAGTTAGGTTAGGTAAGATAGGTTACGTTAAGTTAGGTAATTTACGTTAAGTTACGTTAGGTTAGGTTGGGTAAGTTAGGTTAAGTTAAGGTTATGCAGGTTAAGTTAGGATAGGTTAGTTAACTTAGGTTAAGTAAGTTAGTTAAGGTAAGGTAAGTTAGGTTAGGTAAATTAGGTTAGGTTAGGTTAGGTTATGCATGTTAAGTTAGGTTAGGTTAGGTTAGTTAAGTTAGGATAGGTAAGTTAGGCTAGGTAAGTTAGTTTAGGTTAAGTTAGGTTAGGTTAAGTTAGTTAATTTACGTTAAGTTAGGATAGGTAATTTAGGTAAGGTAAGGTAAGTTAGGTTAGGTTATGTAAGTTAGGTTAGGTTAGGTTAAGTTAGGTTAGATTAGGTTTGGTTAGTTAGGTTAGGTTAGGTAAGTTAGGTTAGGATTTAGGACGTTATGTTAGGTAAGTAACATTAGGTGGGGAGGATAGGTTAGGTAGGTTTATACGAGTGTTTTTCAGAGAACAGTTTTAAGGTAAAGTGACTAAGAAAATATATTTTAACAGAAATGTTAGTAAGTTTGATATGAAAAGCTGAACTAGTTATATATGGAGAGATGTTTTATGTCTGAAGATGTCGTAGAGAACAACATTGATGTCTTTGAGAACAACTTTGATGAACGAAGAGGTCTTAGAAAGCTTCTCTGATGAACGAAAGGTTACTTAAAGAATAACTTTGATGACTGTATTTAACTTTTTTGATGGCTCTGAGGACAGGCTTTGTTGAAAGAGGATGTCTCAGAAGGCTTCTCTGAATAACGAAGGTGACTTAGATATTAACTTTGAATGATTGAGATTAGCTTCTGTTGGCTCTGAGAATAACTTTTTGATATCTTAGAAAACAACATTGATGTCTTTGAGAACAATTTTGATGAACGAAAGTGAGTTAAAGATTATCTTTGATGACTCTGAGAATAACTTTGATGAACGAAGATATCTTACAGAACAACTTTGATAGCTCTGTGATTAACTTTTGATGTCTTAGAATAACTTTTTATGTCTTAGAGAATACCTTTGATGACTGAGATTAATTTTTAATGTCTCTGGGAATAACTTTTATGACTTACAGAATAACTTGAAGAACGAAAGTGACTTAGAAATTACCTTGATGACTTTGAGAATAACTATGATGTCTTAGAGAACAACTTGGATGACTTTAAGAATAACTTTGATGACTCTGAGAATACCTTTGATGACTGAAAATAACTTTGATGACTCTGAGAATACCTTTGATGACTCTGAGAATAACTTTGATGACTCTGGGAATATCTTTGATGAACGAAGATATCTTTCCGAACAACTTTGATGACCGAGATTAACTTTAGATGTCTCTGAGAATAACTTTGATGAACGAAGATGTCTGAGATTAACTTTTTGATTAGCTCTGAAGATTAAGCTTTTGTGGACATGAGTAGTATTTTGACGTCTTTGAGTGTATCTTTGGGTGAGTCCTTGATGTATCGAAGAGTGTCTTTGATTTCTCGAAGAGTAACTTTGATGTCTCGAAGAGTAACTTTGATATCTTGAAGAGTAACTTTGATGTCTCGAAGAGTGTCTTTTGATTTCTCGCAGAGTAGCTTGGGTGTCTGATTGTGTCCTTGATGTCTCGAAGAGTGTCCTTGACTATTTTTTCTTACTAACGATGCGAAATTTTAGTTACATTTGACTATTTTTGTACTCTTCGATGTATACTGTTAGTTACGAAAGTGTGGAACGAAGTTATATTTGACTCTTTATTCTTACTTAACGACACATAATTTTCGTTAGGAACAGTGATGAATATGACTATTTTTGGTTGACTGACGAATAATTTTAGTTAAGAAATGATGAACAAGACTATTTTCAGTTGATTGACGATGGATAAAGTTAATTATGAACTGTATTGGAAAGCTTTCTTTGACTATTTTTAGCTAAGAGAAAGGTTATTTTAGTTAAGAACAGTGTTGAACGAGATTAATTGTGACTATTTTCTGTTGATTGACAAGTAATTTTTAGTTAAGAATTTACAAGAAAAGTTTGTCTCTGTAAATTTCGTACTGAATAAAGTGTAGATTTATTTAAGAACAGTGAAGGTAAGAAATATTAAGTTGACTACGAGAAATATTTTGACGTAGTTTTGCAAATAAAACTGGGTGACTAAATTTGTTGGGGGAACTGTATTGCTATTGATAATATTTGACAAAGAACTGGTTACAGAACAGAAGAAACAATGGTACATTATATTTTAAAAGAACATGTAAGAAAATGCTTTGAACATATTGAGAACATGACAAAGAACACATAGAACACGTAAGAGAATGTGGGGAACATGATGAACATACGCTGAATATGCCAAAAACACAGAGAACATGTAAGTGAAAGTGATGAACACAGTGAACAGGCGGGGAATATGAACTTATAGAGAACATATAAGTAAAGGTGATGAACACAGTGAACATGCGGGGAATAGGAGCTAATAAAGAACATATAAGTAAAGGTGATGAATACAGTGAACATGAAGGGAATATGAATTTATAGTGAACATATGGGGAACGTGACAGAGAACATGTAAGAAAATCTGATGAACACAGTGAACATGCGGGGAACATATAATGAACATAGGGAATACAAAGAATGAACACTGAATATGTGAAGAACATCAAGGGAATTTGTAGAGAACATTATGAGAATATGACAATGAACATAGAAAAATATGCAAATACAGAACGATTATTTGAAGGTTTTGATAAGTTGGGCAGTTAAGGGAGGGGGTGGGGTAAGGGATTAGAAGGTAAGGGAGGGAAAGGGTACGATGTGATTTTTGACTGTGTGATTATGGCTTACTTGGGTAAACAAAGGGTGTTAATGGACATGTTGTTTACTTTGATAGACTGGAGAAGGCCTTAATCTGAATTAATTTGATGAACTAAAATCGGAGGACAGGAATGAGAGCTCGGTTAACGTCCTGATAAACATTTTACTATGTTAGAAATATAGTGATCTTAAATCTCAGAGGATTTGGTCTGATAAGAAAGAACATGTACAAATGAGCTAAGCAGGGGACAAGAGCTGGAGCTCGGTAACTGACTTGATCTTATTTACTGTGTCTGAAATACAGGGGATTTAAATTTCAGGAAAATTTATTTGTTATTAACGAGATACGAGAGAGAGCTAAGGCGGAGGACAAGAGCTAGAGTTCAGTAAATGTGTTATCTTTACTTACTCAGTTAGAAGTATGGCGGGTTTAATTTTTTTTTAAATTAATGGGGTATTAACGAAGATGCGCGAGGGAACTAAGGCTGAGGACGAGAGCTAGAGCTCGGTAACTAATTTATTGTATTGAACTACGATTGAAATATGGCTATTTAATATTTTAGGGCGATTTGACTGTTAGTAAAGAAGTTACGGGGATAAACTAAGGCTGGGACAGGAGCTGGAGCTCCTGTCCCAGCTCCAATTATTGTATTTTATTATGTCTGAAATAGTATTTTATTACGTCTGAAATGTATTTTATTATAATTTATGTCTAAATTATTGTATTTTATTACGTCTGAAATACCTATGTTTTAAATCTCGAAGAAATTGATTGGATACTAAAGAAGTTGTATTAGTAAACTAAGGCGGAGAACAGGAGCTAGCACACGAAAAGTGCTCGGATCTATTTTTCTATGTACGAAATATAATGGTCCTAAATTTCAGGGGATTGGACTGCTAGTAATGAATCTACGACAGGGGACTAAGGCAGGGTCAGGAGCTAGAACTTGCTTACTGACTCGGTTGATTTGTGTAAAACTGACTCTTTAATGTAAAGGAACTAACATTACGATGTCTAAAATAGCTGTACGGAATTATGAACGAAGAATATCAAGATAATGAAGAAGGAGAGGGGGTAAGGTAACAGGTAGAGAGGGGGAAGGGACGGTCCAGATATTATGGCGACACTAAGATAAGATTTCGGCGGTGACTTGGCGGCGGCGTCTGGTAAGGTCGGAACAGGTGACGTGGGGGTGTGAGGTCGGAACAGGTGACGCGAGGGTTGGGAGGGAAGGGGGAGGGTGGTGCGAGGTAAGGTGGGGCAGGGGTGGGAGAGGGCTGGCTGGGTAATTAATGACGTCTCGTGTAGCTGGCTAAAGCTACAGTTTTAGTTATATAGAAATACTCGTTTCTATGTAAGAATTCTACTTAAACGTATACGGTCTAAAATATCTGTTTATGACGTTTATTTCTCGGAAATTGTTTTCCCCATAAGAAACCTTTAAGACCTTACTGGACCCTTTCTGAAAGTTCGTTGAATCCGGTGTGACTCGGGGATCCCTTTTTCCAAAGTTCGATGAATCCGGCGTGACTCAGCGGACCCTTTTCCAGAAGAAAAAGGAGCCGATACGGCTTCATCCCTACTTGCGCTTGATGGTGGTGCTGCAGTGTGAGGCTTGATGGTGGTTCTGCAGTGTGACGCTTGATAGTGGTGCTGCAGTGTGATGCTTGATGGTGCTGCAGTGTGATGCTTGATGGTGCTGCAGTGTGACGCTTGATGGTGCTGCAGTGTGACGCATGATAGTGGTGCTGGGTGTGACGCTTGGAGGTGCTGCATTTTGACGTTTAACGCTGCTGCAGTGTGACCCTTGATTGTGGTGCTGCAGTGTGACGCTTGATGGTGCTGCAGTGTGACGCATGATTGTGGTGCTGCAGTGTGACGCTTGATGGTGCTGCAGTGTGACGCATGATTGTGGTGCTGCAGTGTGACGCTTGATGGTGCTGCAGTGTGACGCATGATTGCGGTGCTGCAGTGTGAAGCATGATTGTGGTGCTGCAGTGTGACGCTTGATGGGGTACTGCTGTGTGGTGCTTGACGGTGGTGCTGCAATGTGACGTTTGGAGGTGCTGCAGCGTGACGTTTAATGCTGCTGCAGTGTGACGCTTGATTGTGGTGCTGCAGTGTGATGCTTGAGGGTGGTGTCGCAGTGTGACGCTTGATGGTGCCGCAGTGTGACGCTTGATTGTGCTGCAGTGTGACGATTGATTGTGCTGCAGTGTGACGCTTCATGGTGGTGCAGTGTGACGCTCAATGGTGGTGCTGCATTGGTATGCTTGATGGTGGTGCTGCAGTGTGACGCTTGATGGTGGTGCTGCAGTGTGACGCTTGATGGTGGTGCTGCAGTGTGACGCTTGATGGTGGTGCTGCAGTGTGACGCTTGATGGTGGTGCTGCAGTGTGACGCTTGAGGGTGGTGCTGCAGTGTGACGCTTGATGGTGGTGCTGCAGTGTGACGCTTGATGGTGGTGCTGCATTGGTATGCTTGATGGTGGTGCTGCAGTGTGACGCTTGATGGTGGTGCTGCAGTGTGACGCTTGATAGTGGTGCTGCAGTGTGACGCTTGATGGTGGTGCTGCAGTGTGACGCTTGATGGTGGTGCTGCAGTGTGACGCTTGATGGTGGTGCTGCAGTGTGACGCTTGATGGTGGTGCTGCAGTGTGACGCTTGATGATGGTGCTGCAGTGTGACGCTTGATAGTGGTGCTGCAGTGTGACGCTTGATGGTGGTGCTGCAGTGTGACGCTTGATGGTGCTGTAGTGTGACGCTTGATATTGGGGCTGCAGTGTGACGCTTGATGGTGGTGCTGCAGTATGACGCTTGATGGTGGTGCTGCAGTGTGACGCTTGATGGTGGTGCTGCAGTGTGACGCTTGATGATGGTGCTGCAGTGTGACGCTTGATAGTGGTGCTGCAGTGTGACGCTTGATGGTGGTGCTGCAGTGTGACGCTTGATGGTGGTGCTGCAGTGTGACGCTTGATAGTGGTGCTGCAGTGTGACGCTTGATATTGGGGCTGCAGTGTGATGCTTGATGGTGGTGCCGCAGATGGCCGCAAGGAATAACAGAAGCTGTAAAAGACGAAGCCATAACTGCAGCAGCAGTTTCTCGTACAGGACAAATGTAAAAAAGCAGCAACAATAACAGCACCTGGAACATGTGTGCAATAAGCAGAAGCTGCAAAACAGCAGCAACAACTAAAGCAGCTTAACAAAATGTCAACATGAGCAGCAGCAACACAAATATTAGTACCTGTTGCAAGAGTTGCAGTGACGTGTGCAGTTGCAGCAGGTGCAACCAAGGCAAGAGCAACAAGAGCAGCATGACTAGCAGTTGCAACTTGAGGAGGAAGCAGACGTCGGAGAAGCACCACCAGATTATGATTAATGGACCAGCACAAGAATCTCCCCAAATTAATGGTTGCAAAAAAGAGTTGAAGAACTTCAGCTGAGAGGCGAGTCACAGAGCAAGGTAAGAGAGTGGGAGGAAGAGCAGACGAGGAGGGAGGAGAAGGGAACAGGAGGCGGAGGAAGATTGCAAAGGCGCAAGATAGAGTTAGAGAAAAGAGAATTTAAGTGGTGAAAGAGGAGAGGATAGAGAGATAGAGAATATAAAGCAATAAATAGAAGGGCAGACGATCGTTTGGGGTTGGTATAGCTGAGTAAATGTTTCAGGAAGGTGTTGGACCAGAAGAATGATTAAGGGAAGGAAAAGACTGTTTTAGTGAGTTTCTTCCAACATATTAATAGACAAATTAATAAAGTCCTTAGATTTTGTTCGGTAATAGATTTGACTTTTGCAGTAAGAATATACAGCAGTTGAAGACAAGATGAGAGAGAGAGAGAGAGAGAGAGAGAGAGAGAGAGAGAGAGAGAGAGAGAGAGAGAGAGAGAGAGAGAGAGAGAGAGATAAACTCACACCAGAGATATTCCGGCCTCAACGAAACAATGGTATTAATAATTTTATATTAATAAATACATTTTCCGTGTCTTGATCTTAAAAGCTATGAGTCTTGTCAACCTTAAGGCCGAGCTTCATGTCAACCCTCGGGACGACATGAGCCATCGACATGTGTTATGTCAACCCTCGGCCCGTTTTCTTTCTCTTTCCCGTAGGCGTCAGTAACCGGACCTTTCTCTCTCTCACACTTGCCTCAGGCTGGGTCGACAGCCGTCTCCCGGTCTCAGGCTTTCTGTGGTGCGTCTGGTCGACGGGCGTCTCCCGGCCTCAGACTGGGTGTGGTGCGTCTGGTCGACGGGCGTCTCCCGGCCTCAGGCTGGGTGTGGTGCGTCTGGTCGACGGGCGTCTCCCGGCCTCAGGCTGGGTGTGGTGCGTCTGGTCGACGGGCGTCTCCCGGCCTCAGGCTGGGTGTGGTGCGTCTGGTCGACGGGCGTCTCCCGGCCTCAGGCTGGGTGTGGTGCGTCTGGTCGACGGGCGTCTCCCGGCCTCAGGCTGGGTGTGGTGCGTCTGGTCGACGGGCGTCTCCCGGCCTCAGGCTGGGTGTGGTGCGTCTGGTCGACGGGCGTCTCCCGGCCTCAGACTGGGTGTGGTGCGTCTGGTCGACGGGCGTCTCCCGGCCTCAGGCTGGGTGTGGTGCGTCTGGTCGACGGGCGTCTCCCGGCCTCAGGCTGGGTGTGGTGCGTCTGGTCGACGGGCGTCTCCCGGCCTCAGGCTGGGTGTGGTGCGTCTGGTCGACGGGCGTCTCCCGGCCTCAGACTGGGTGTGGTGCGTCTGGTCGACGGGCGTCTCCCGGCCTCAGACTGGGTGTGGTGCGTCTGGTCGACGGGCGTCTCCCGGCCTCAGGCTGGGTGTGGTGCGTCTGGTCGACGGGCGTCTCCCGGCCTCAGGCTGGGTGTGGTGCGTCTGGTCGACGGGCGTCTCCCGGCCTCAGGCTGGGTGTGGTGCGTCTGGTCGACGGGCGTCTCCCGGCCTCAGGCTGGGTGTGGTGCGTCTGGTCGACGGGCGTCTCCCGGCCTCAGGCTGGGTGTGGTGCGTCTGGTCGACGGGCGTCTCCCGGCCTCAGGCTGGGTGTGGTGCGTCTGGTCGACGGGCGTCTCCCGGCCTCAGGCTGGGTGTGGTGCGTCTGGTCGACGGGCGTCTCCCGGCCTCAGGCTGGGTGTGGTGCGTCTGGTCGACGGGCGTCTCCCGGCCTCAGACTGGGTGTGGTGCGTCTGGTCGACGGGCGTCTCCCGGCCTCAGGCTGGGTGTGGTGCGTCTGGTCGACGGGCGTCTCCCGGCCTCAGGCTGGGTGTGGTGCGTCTGGTCGACGGGCGTCTCCCGGCCTCAGGCTGGGTGTGGTGCGTCTGGTCGACGGGCGTCTCCCGGCCTCAGACTGGGTGTGGTGCGTCTGGTCGACGGGCGTCTCCCGGCCTCAGACTGGGTGTGGTGCGTCTGGTCGACGGGCGTCTCCCGGCCTCAGGCTGGGTGTGGTGCGTCTGGTCGACGGGCGTCTCCCGGCCTCAGGCTGGGTGTGGTGCGTCTGGTCGACGGGCGTCTCCCGGCCTCAGGCTGGGTGTGGTGCGTCTGGTCGACGGGCGTCTCCCGGCCTCAGGCTGGGTGTGGTGCGTCTGGTCGACGGGCGTCTCCCGGCCTCAGGCTGGGTGTGGTGCGTCTGGTCGACGGGCGTCTCCCGGCCTCAGGCTGGGTGTGGTGCGTCTGGTCGACGGGCGTCTCCCGGCCTCAGGCTGGGTGTGGTGCGTCTGGTCGACGGGCGTCTCCCGGGCTCAGGCTGGGTGTGGTGCGTCTGGTCGACGGGCGTCTCCCGGCCTCAGGCTGGGTGTGGTGCGTCTGGTCGACGGGCGTCTCCCGGCCTCAGGCTGGGTGTGGTGCGTCTGGTCGACGGGCGTCTCCCGGCCTCAGGCTGGGTGTGGTGCGTCTGGTCGACGGGCGTCTCCCGTCCTGCTGGTAAGGTACTCATTATTGTTTACGCGTAGGATTTGAACTCGAGTAGTGGGCATATATATATGTGTTTGTTTGCTCATCAATGTGTGTTATGTAGATCGAAATCCAGCTCACGGGACCAGGTATTCCAGTTTCCGATCGGCTATTGCAATGTTTCCCGACCCTGTCATACTAGTTCTCAAACTCGGTATTGAATTTCAACTTTTGACTGAACTTTCTCCATTTTAAGCTCATTCCACTTCCTCAATTCTTTAATACTGTTGATATTCATTCTTACATCCTATGGCTTACTAAGATTCTAGTTTCCACTCGCCCTACCCCTATTTATGTTAGACGTTTCAGTTCTCCACTAAGTCAATGATTCTTGGAACATTATTTGCTGTGATTGTGTTGGCTCTTTGCCTCTCTCCTTTTTCCAACTTATTTAATTCCTTCAGCTTTTCCCGTAGCTCATTACTCCCAGTTTAGCGATTTATCTTGCAGAAACTCTGCAGAAACAGAAACTCAGAAACTAAAAGCAGATAATCTGTATTCTCTGATAAGTCTTTCACATTGATTAGGAATAAAATCAACTCTAGTGGGAAGCAACTTCTAAAATCTCACCTGTCACGAATCTTACTAAGATTCTACCATTACTACATTACGTTATTGTCCTGTTCTCTAATTAATATTGCATCCAGTTAAGATTTTGTATGTTATATATATAACATAGCATGCTGTGTAGTGTGTGTGAGGCTTTTGGTGTTAGATTTCGCATGTAGTTTCTCCGTGTGGGCGGTTGACCATATTTGGATATGGCCAGTGTGGGAACATTGTTGTCAATCGAGTGTCTATAGTTTTACCTTTATTTATTTCCATATTTAATTGCCGTATTATTGTATGGAATGTTGTACCAGTGTTTATTACTTTTAGTTTGACAATGTTTTAAATACTAGTGTTGCATTTTGTTATTAGAATTTCCACAATGTTTGTTTGGATGGTTAAGTGATTTCTTGGTAGACGTGTAGTTGACGTTTGGCCTGCGGACCAAAGCCTGGGCAGTAGTGTGGCGGCTGTTGTCGAGAGGAGTTGTGTTTTAGGCTAAGTCATTGGTCACTGTTAATTTACCCCATATAAATGTTAATTATCTGGTTAGATGATTTGAGTATTACTATTGATTAATCCATGTTCTGGTGATATTGCTCATGTCTCAATAATTAATTTCATTCTATGATATTGCATGTTGAAGAATATTTCTGGCTATTATTTATACATTTAATTGTTGTTGTGTTTGTCCCCCTTAGCATAAATATATTGTTCTCCATTTTTATGCAGTGATGTAATTATACCCCTAGACATTTGTTGGCATGGCCGATTTATTATCATTTCTTTACACTGTGGGGAGAAGAACCTTATTTAGTCTCAAGGGTGGTGACAACACCTCACTTAGGTACTTTCTTTCACTATGATTCCTGTTTGTTCCTCCATTTTATGCACGAGTCTTCCGTGGGTACTTTATCGAGGTTTTCTAACAGTTCAAAAGTATATTATCTACCATTGTTCTCAATCTTGTCTGAGCTCGGTCTTCCGGTCATGGAACACTCTCAAGTTTGCGAGGAATGATTTACCATCTTTCAGTTCTTACTGGTGTGGTGTTAAAAACCTCCTTCTCTCCAGATGTTCTTCTGTCCTCTTTCTTTGTCCTCTTTTTACAGTCTTTTCTATCACTTTACATTACTTGAACAATTAAGGGACACTGGACTGTAGTTTAATGCCTCCTGTCCGTTTCTCATTATGTATATTGGCCCAGCACTGACTGTGTTCGCAGTCTCATTGTTTTTCTGCTTACATTGAATTTTTATTAATAATAGTAATTGGCAAGCACAAGGTTTCCGCTCCTTCTCTGAGCTTCCAACGTAATATTTGATAACACTTCCTTTACCTTGTCCAACTCCAGCAATTGCTTTCATAATATATCTACAGTTACTTCAAGGTCCTTCAGTGCTGTTTGGCTTCAATCCGACTCTCTTAGTTCAAGATCTTATCTTCCCTCTATTGTGAAGAATTCTGGAATCTCCAGTTGTGTTCATTGCATATCTGGTTATCTTTTTCAGTGAATAAGTCCTCTCTTATCATCAGCTTCCTGTCTTTTTCATTAAATGTGTGTGAGTGCTTGTGTGTACTCACCAATATGTACTCACATATTTGTGCTTGTAAGATCGAGCATTAGATCTTTGACCCCGCCTTTCTGGCCGTCGGTTGTTTAAATCAATATATTTTTAACTGTATTTCCGTCCCATATGTACTTTTAAAATTATGATGGCGTTTGCATCCACAACCTGCTCCTTTAACTTATTCCATTTTCCCATTAATCTTACACTAAATAAAAACTTTAACATCTCAATGACTCGTCTGAGTCTCAAGCTTCCACGTAGTTCTATTGGCATTCAATATGAACATTTCCATTCTGTCAATCCCCCTAAGTGTTTTATCTGTTTCTGTCATGTCATCCTTCTAATTTTGTCTTGCATTTTTAGGTTCAATTCTTTCAGTCCCTCTTCATATCCTCTCCCTCGCAATTCTGGGATGAGTCTCGTAGCAAACTTCTGAACGTTTTGCAGTTTCTTTATGAGGCTCTTTAGGTGAAGGGCGCCATGATGGGGTGGCATACTCTATGACTGGTCTTACATAGGCAGTGTAAAGGGCTCTAAATATCTTCCTATTTAGGTTCCTGAATGATGTTCTGACCTTTGCCAGCATAGAGTATGCTGCTGACGTTATCCTATTTACATGTGCCTCTGGAGTTACGTTTGTTGTTACGTCCATACTCAGGTCTCTTTCTCGACTCGCTACAGGTTTAGTACACAACAGTACACAACTACAGTTTAGGGATAGTACACAATAAATTGTATCTTCATTATGTACTGTCCCTTTGGTCTATCGCCTGTTTCCATTTCCATCACTTTACACTTGTTCGTATTAAATTCCAGTAGCCATTTTTCTGACCATCACTGCAACTAGTTCAGTCCTCTTGGAGGATCCGACAGTCACAACTCTGTATAGTACATCTGTCACAACTCGTCTCATTAATTTTGTGTCATCTGTAAACATCGACTTATAGGACTCAACTTTCGTAGACATGTCATTTACATATATTAGAAATTGAATTAGTCCCAGCACCGATCCTTGGGATACTCCACTCGTTACTATTCGCCAAACTGACTTCTCGCCCTTTACTGTTTCTTATGACTCCTACTGTAATTCCTTACCTAAGATGGGCTTTTCCTCCTTACAAGGTTAGGAATCCAGGATTGTGATGCATATTCTTCTATTGTCTAATATAGATTTTGTAAATTGCCATGAAAAACCTCTTATTTAGGTATCTAAATGCCGTTCCAATGTTTTCTAGCTTCCTATTCGTTGCCAATGTTACTCCACTTAAGTGGGTCTCTGGTATTATTACTGCAGTAATACTGCAGTTTACTAAGGACTTTTTGTAACTTTAAGTATGTCTCCTTGAGTTTTATAATCCTCATTAGGTCAGCGTCGCCTGCAAACATAGAAATGTTCGACCTCATTCTCTCGGGTAAGGAAATCACATAAGTTCGGAGAGTTGTGATCCTTGGATTCAGCCTTGAAGGGCCCCACTTTTAACGTCTGTTCAGCTCGAGATCAACTCTATAACTATGTCTCTTTGTCATAGTCAGAGCTGCTACGTTTTCTCTAGGCGGTTTCTCCTGATAGTTCCCGTCCCCTCAGGTACTCATTTACTACTTACTTAATTTAATTTTCCTGTTATTTATTACTTATTCACCTTGTACGTAAGCTTATCCTGAGGAACAACATCAAATGCTTTTTTGAAAATTTATAAAAATGCAATGTACCAAGACTTCTTTTGCCTGTCTTATTTAAGTAACCATGACAAAAGTCTGAATAAAGGTTGTCAGGCAAGATTTTGCACCTTTAAATCCATGCTGCCATTTTGTGACAAGGTTTATCGTGTTCAGTTGGTCTACCATTCTCAAACATGTTTACTTTCTCTGACACTGTCAACGGAGTACTTGGA
Organism: Procambarus clarkii; assembly: GCF_040958095.1. Classification (NCBI taxonomy): domain Eukaryota; kingdom Metazoa; phylum Arthropoda; class Malacostraca; order Decapoda; family Cambaridae; genus Procambarus; species Procambarus clarkii. The sequence goes on from NC_091188.1 coordinate 20,291,808, forward strand.
GTACTTGTCTGTGACACTGCTACACAGTCTCCCCGGCTGGGAGCTTGTTTGACAATTATTTACATATCAGTGACACTTATCTGTGACTAAGTGCCTACTGTCTGTCCCCTTCTTTTTAATATTTGAAGAACTTTCGTCATTTTCCATAAATTTGGAGGACTGGCTCTTTAGTCCCGCCTCCCAACCGTCAGTCAACTGATGATTAAGTGCCTACTGGGCTCAGCGATTCCTGAGCCTACTGGGCTCTATCATATCTACATTTGAAACTGTATGGAGTCAGCCTTCACCACATCACTCCCTAATGCATTCCACCTGTTAACTACTCTGACACTGAAAAAGTTCTTTCTAACGTCCCTGTGGTTCATTTTGGTACTCAGTCTTCACCTGTTTTCCCCCTTGTTCGCGTACCACCCGTGTTAAACAGTTTATCCTGTGTGTGTGTGTGTGTGTGTTCACCTAGTCGTGCTTGCGGGTGTTGAGCTTTGGCTCTTTGGTCCTGCCCCTCAACTGTCAATCTACTGGTGTACAGATTCTTGAGTTTCTCGTATTGAGATCTTTGTTGCTTTGCTAGCTTACATCTCTGATTAAACTATGAATTTTTCGTCTGCGTTTCGTTTTTGTCCTTCCTTCTGTGTGTGTGTGTGTGTGTGTGTGTGTGTGTGTGTGTGTGTGTGTGTGTGTGTGTGTGTGTGTGTGTGTGTGTACTCACCTAGTTGTGTTTGCGGGGGTTGAGCTCTGGCTCTTTGGTCCCGCCTCTCAACCGTCAATCAACAGGTGTACAGATTCCTGAGCCTATCGGGCTCTGTCATATCTACACTTGAAACTGTGTATGGAGTCAGCCTCCACCACATCACCCCCTAATGCATTCCATTTGTCAACCACTCTGACACTAAAAAAGTTCTTTCTAATATCTCTGTGGCTCATTTGGGCACTCAGTTTCCACCTGTGTCCCCTTGTGCGTGTTCCCCTTGTGTTAAATAGACTGTCTTTATCTACCCTATCAATCCCCTTCAGAATCTTGAATGTGGTGATCATGTCCCCCCTAACTCTTCTGTCTTCCAGCGAAGTGAGGTTTAATTCCCGTAGTCTCTCCTCGTAGCTCATACCTCTTAGCTCGGGTACTAGTCTGGTGGCAAACCTTTGAACCTTTTCCAGTTTAGTCTTATCCTTGACTAGATATGGACTCCATGCTGGGGCTGCATACTCCAGGATTGGCCTGACATATGTGATATACAAAGTTCTGAATGATTCTTTACACAAGTTTCTGAATGCCGTTCGTATGTTGGCCAGCCTGGCATATGCCGCTGATGTTATCCGCTTGATATGTGCTGCAGGAGACAGGTCTGGCGTGATATCAACCCCCAAGTCTTTTTCCTTCTCTGACTCCTGAAGAATTTCCTCTCCCAGATGATACCTTGTATCTGGCCTCCTGCTCCCTACACCTATCTTCATTACATTACATTTGGTTGGGTTAAACTCTAACAACCATTTGTTCGACCATTCCTTCAGCTTGTCTAGGTCTTCTTGAAGCCTCAAACAGTCCTCTTCTGTTTTAATCCTTCTCATAATTTTAGCATCGTCCGCAAACATTG